>NC_138503.1:18262116-18713613 GCF_964252035.2 Podarcis erhardii | reverse complement strand
CTCCATCTTTCCCAACATCACGGGTCTTTTCCAGGGAGTCTTCTCTTCTCATGTGGTGGCCAAAGTATTGGAGCCTCAGCTTCAGGATCTGTCCTTCCAGTAAGCACTCAGGGCTGATTTCCTTCAGAATGGATAGGTTTGATCTTCTTGCAGTCCATGGGACTCTCAAGAGTCTCCTCCAGCACCATAATTCAAAAGCATCAATTATTCGGTGATCCGCCTTCTTTATGGTCCAGCTCTCACTTCCATACATCACTACTGGGAAAACTATAGCTTTTACTATACGGACCTTTGTTAGTTTCTCTGTTTATTTTCAGTTCTGCTGTTTAGAAAGATGAGTGGGACCTGCTCTGTACATTCTGAGCTGGTTTTTGGAAATTCCCTCCCCTTTTCAGCATTTTTTAAAAAGTGATTTATTTATTTGAAGCCTAGGAGTTCTCCTGATCTGATACCTCCCTCATAAGAAAAGGGGTCCTGCTGGATCAGGCCACTGGCCCATTTAGCTCAGCATCCTGCTCTCACAATGGCCAAACAGAGGCCTGTGGGAAATTCACAAGCAGGACCTGAGCACAACAGCACTGTTCCCTCCTGTGGTTTCCAGCAACTGGTATTGGGAAGCATTATTGCCTCTGACCATGGTTGGGGTACCATTAGGTTTGTCTGGTAAAGGACCTTCACTCTGAGAATTGAGATTGCCATTAGTATATTTGCTGATGCCTGGACTGAAAGACTATGTCTCATTTTTGACTGGGACGTTAAGCTGCTTTATGGGGAGCTGCCGTGAGCCTAGAGAAGGAAGTGGGCTAGGGCTACAGCTCAGTGGCAGAGCATGATGATGATGATGATGATGATGATTTATACCTCGCCCATCTGGCTGGGTTTCCCCAGCCACTCTGGGTGGCTTCCAGCAAAAGATTTAAAATACATTAAAACATCAGTCATGAAAAACTTCCCTAAACAGGGCTCAGTGGTGTAGCGTGGTGGGTGCAGGGGGGGCCGCGGCCGCCACCGGGCAAGGGGGTTAGGGTTAGGGGCGCAAATCCAGGGTTAGGGGGCGCAAATACTTGCCTTGGCCTCGGGTGCTGACAACCACCCTATGCCACTGACAGGGCTGCCTTCAGGTGTCTTCTAAACGTCAGATAGTTGTTTATTTCCTTGACATCTGGTGGGAGGGTGTTCCACAGGGTGGGCGCCGCCACCGAGAAGGCCCTCTGCCTGGTTCCCTGTAACCTCACTCCTCGCAGTGAGGGAACTGTCAGAAGGCCCTTGGAGCTGGACCTCAGTGTCCGGCAGAACGATGGGGGTGGAGACACTCCTTCTGGGCCATTTAGGGCCATTTAGGACCATCACTTTGAATTGTGCTCAGAAATGTACTGGGTTCTGCTTTGTATGCAGAAATTCCCAGATTCAAAACCTGGCATTTCCAGGTAGTGATGGAAATGTATCCACCCTGGAGAGCTGCTGCCAGTCTGTGTAGGCAGTACTGAGCTAGATTGACCTATTATTCACTTTTATTATCACCTGATGGCAACTCAAACGGTTCCATGAATCTGCTTCACACCTTTGAGTTGTGAATCATCAAGTGTCGGGTAATATGAAAATATGAGCCGATTTGTCAAACGTTGACGATGTTCCGTTCCTTTAAATAGGAAAAGTAAGAACTTTGAGAGTTTCCCACAAAACCTGTGCCTCCCCAGCAGTGATTCATCCAAGCAAAAACCTCCCCCTTTTCCTCCCCCACCAGTTGTCTTCATTGCTTGACCAGTCACCTTCTCATTAAATCCGATCATCAGGCAAAACGTCGCTCCATCGAAAAGTCCTCGCCGAGTTGAGATGTGGGGGATTTTTCTGGTTGGGATAAATATATTATATATGTCTTTCCATGTGAGCAAAGCTTCTTAATGAATCCATGGCAGGAAATGAGTTGCCTTTGCCAAGGCTTCTTGGCACAATCAGAGTCACGTAGTCAAATGAGCCAAATGAGCCGTTCCGGCAAGAGACAGAGAGTAAGCAATTCAATGAAAGCAACACTTAAGCCATGTGCATAGAGTATATCCTAGGTTTTTCCCCTTTTGGGATCAGGCGTCTGGGTGTGTGTGTGTGTGTGTGTGTGTATGTGTACACTTAAGAAATAATAATCTTCCCTCTATTCTCTCCACCTCCATGCTGTTTTCCCTTCTCTCCCAGGAAATAATTTCACTCTCCAGTCTGGGGAAGGATTCTTACTTCCTCCCCAAATATTTTAAAAGATATGTGGCCTTATCTAACACCCTCTGTCCTTTAGTGCAAAATCCCTTGTGTTACTGGACAGCATTATTGGGCAACAAAGGAATCCCAACGCAACAGTTTTGTGAGCAGAAGCTTGTTGGGCAAACAGCAATCTTTGCTTCTGTTTCCTCTTGCAGGTTCTTGTTGTGAAACAGCTGGTTATTGTGTAAGCCATTGCACAACTATCTTGAGTAACAGACTTGTGTTTTCCCTTGCACATCAACGTTCTGCCAGTTGTTGTTGTTGTTGTTGTTTGTTGTTACTGTTATTATTAATTACCCACTTTCACCCTAAGGTCCTAGGGTAGGTTACAATAAAAAACAAGGTTGAAAACAAGGTTAACAACAGAATAAAGCAATTAAACATCACAGAAATAAGGTGTGTCCTAAAATATGCATCTCCAGTGTCAAAAACCAGGGTAAAACATTCACCAAAAGCTGTATGCCAGACACAGCTCTGTGGGGAAGGAGTTCCACAGTGTATGGGCTGCCACAGAGAATTCTGTCTCCTGGCCCACCCCCCACAAGCTCCAGAGAGTGACAGAACAACCAATAGAGGCCCCTCTGCTGATAGCAACACCTGGGAAGGAGGTGGTCTTTCAGTTATTTGGGCCCAAGTCATTTAATCATTTAAACACTGACGTGAGCACTTTGAATTGGGCCCAGAAATGAACCGGCAACCAGTTACCAGTTAAAGTGGCTTCAATTTAACGCTTCATTGGATTCAACTCTGTGTTTGTGTTTGTGTTTGTATGTGTATGTGTATGTGTGTTGAGTATGGCAGGGCAAGATTCATTGCTGTGGTCAGTGGCCTGCTTTTGAGTATATGTAAAGGTAAAGGGACCCCCTGACCATTAGGTCCAGTCGTGACCGACTCTGGGGTTGCGGCACTCATCCCACTTTACTGGCCAAGGGAGCCGGTGTACAGCTTCCGGGTCATGTGGCCAGCATGACTAAGCCGCTTCTGGAGAACCAGAGCAGCGCATGGAAACACCGTTTACCTTCCCGCCAGAGCAGTACCTATTTATCTACTTGCACTTTGACGTGCTTTCAAACTGCTAGGTTGGCAGGAGCAGGGACTGAGCAATGGGAGCTCACGCTGTTGCGGGGATTTGAACCGCCAACCTTGTGATCAGCAAGTCCTAGGCTCTGTGGTTTGACCCACAGCGCCACCCATGTCCCGACGCTTTTGAGTATATTCAGGTTCAAACGGCAAAGCAGACAAAATCAAGTGTAATTTAAGCATATGTGTTCCTGTGGAATAATTGCATCTGATCTGAAATATGGCAGAGTGGCAGAGGATGAAAGGCTGTGCCCCCACTCCCAATGGTTCCAGGTTGCAACTTTAGTGTTAGGGTGGCATCTTACATATTGCCAAAAAAGAGAACAAGCAAGGCTGCTACGGTAATTTGCATAGAATTTGCACATGGTTGTATATATGTATGTATGCCCATTTCGGCATAATTACTATAATTTAAATAGAAAAACAACAACATATCACACCAAAGCAGGGTGGTGGTGGTTGTGACTCAGTTACCCATGTGCCTGCCCAGTCTGTGGCCCAAGTGTTCTTTCTGCTATCCCTACAGTTCTTTTATCTTTAAATTGGACTTAGACCAGACATTCCTTCAGATGGAGGACGCTAAATACAGAACAGTCCTCTATAAAGTAGGACACAGCATTGGCCACCCTATTTAATACTTAAATACGCTAATATTATATGGACTTTTGTAATGTAGGGGTTGACCTCTCACCTGCCGTTCCTATTTGCAGTCCCCATACACCACCTCAGTCGTTAGTAGATGGCAACATAGCCAAGGAATCTCCTAACAGTTTATGGCCTGAATTTTGTTTTAGTGCTTGGCATATGCACTCCCTTTGTGCACAGATTTGAGGGGTCCCCCCCCCCCTTGTACTAGGTAGTGTGCAGAGAACCTAGGCATTTGTAAGTTGTGTAGACTTTGTTCTGAATATTTTTGTTCTGAATATTCAGAGCAATCGGCAGTGATCCAGTGTACCATTCTCCCCACAGTATTCACTGGTATTCTGAAAAGAGCTATTTCAGTAAGTTGTAGTCAGCTTAGAAGCTGGTATAAAGAAAGACAGTTCTATTACTTTTGCTTTTGGGGGGGGAGGGATTTGCAAAACTAATTTGTGAAAAGTAAGTTAGTGCTGAAACAAAGCAGAGCAAAAGAAAACCCTAAGCCCTCTACTCCAAAATGTCTACAGTATTTATACAGGATCTTTATTTGAGAGCTCTTTAGGCATGGCTTCACTCCCAGGGATGTGGTGGGCTGTAAGCAAGTGAGCCTGGGAGCTGGGCCTTTTCCCTTGCAGTGCTACAGCTCTGAAACACAAGGGTGTATTGAATGTAGCACAAAGATAGTCACCTAGCCATATACTTATTCAACTGGAGAAGTGTTTTGCTCCAGAGGAGTGTTGTGCAAGAGAATGCATAAGTAGGTAGCTGGTAACTTTGTTGCACAATAGATTGCACAATCTGTTTCCTCTGTCACACAACATTGCAACTCACATGTTCCCTAGCACAAGACCCCTAGTGCTAGTCGTGGGCTGGGCTGGGCTGGAAAATCTTGAATTCAAATCTTTCATCAGTCACAAATTAAGCCAGCTCACATTATCATAGCTAATAAAAAAAAAATTTCACTCCATGTTTCCATTACAAATGGGCTAAAAGTGGCTTTACAACTGGCATGCCATTCTTCCCAAATCTGTCTTGCAGATACCCCTACCATGGGGATAATGCTAAGTCAGCTGCCTTACAGATCCATTGTAAGGATTACTGAGAGGCTGTCTGTGAAGTGCTTTGAACACTATCAGGGATGGAGTCCCAACATCTTGAGTATCTTTATCTCTCTCTTGTTTTTAAAAACTTCATGGCTGAATAGATATGATCAGTTTTAATTTTCTTTTTTAAACCAGGTGAAAGTTGCATGATAGAAACATGTGGTACACACAGGCTCTTTACTCCATTGACATCCCTAGTCAAAGAAGGATGAGTGTGTGAACATCAGACAAAAAATAGTGGTTTGTGTATGTGTGTGTGTACGCTGCATGTGTGGGGAGCCACTACCTCTCCAGATGTTGATAGACTGCAACTTCTATCATCTCTTACCATTGAGCTGGAGTCGAACAACATCTGGAAGGTACTAGGTCCCTTTCCCCTGGTGTACCACTGTGGTCAGTTATGGCTCTGTCATATCATCCTAGCCTACTTCACAGGGCTGTTGTGAGGATAAAATGGGTTGGGGCTGGAAGAACCATGCATGCTACCCCTTACTGCTTCTAGGAATGGTGAGATATCAATACAAAATATAAATGCTAAACTCTCTGACCTGGTTTGCACAGAACGTTAACCATGGTTTAGTGTTATGATGAGCTGCAGCAAACCTTGATCTTGCGGCCTTCTCCCTTCAACCTACCTGTGAGGAGGAGATTGAAAGCTTCCTCTTTCATTTTAGATTAACCACAGTTTAGCATTACATCCAAACCCTAAACCGTGATAAATGGTGGTTGTGATTTGTTGAGAAACAACCCAGCATCTCAAACTATGGTTTGTAGTCTGCTTGTTTCTCTGCAACCATAGTTAACGTTAACCACAGTTTGTCAGGTTTGGATGACTCTGCAACCCCTGTGAGCAAATATGACTCCTGTTAATGTCCATCTTCAGCCTTAGTTTATATTTTATCCATTTATTAAATTTGTATACTGCTCTTCATACGAAGATCTCAAGGCGGTTCACAGCATAAAAATGCAAGATAAAAACAGAAAACCTGAACTTGCTGAAACTTTCTCTCTTTCCATCAGGGTCCAGTTCATCTGGTTTCATATCACTCCCATCTTCTTCTTCTTTTGTTTTCAAGTGGGAATGAGGGGTGTGTGTGTGTGTGTGTGTATACAGTTACATGGGGGATTGTTTAAAAGAGATTTGCCCCCATCCCATCCCACATGACCAGCCTCAGCTGCAGCTCCCTTCTTCTTAATCTGGAGATAAGTGCGATTATCCAGGGAAGGGCTGTTCTGAGGTTTTGTAACTGTGACAGGGGAGCTTTCGAGCTGCACTTTGCGGGCAGAGCGGAGCTTAAAGCCGGGGAATGAGATTCCAAGCATGGCTTTGCATCTCGTTGCCTGCCGGGAACATGAGTGCAGGGCAAAGATGGGAGTGGGGATGGGAGCTTTATTTGGACTTTGCTTATGAGGTGGAAAAAAGGAAGCAGGCGGGAAAGGCTGGGGGGATGGGGGACGATGACAACAACACACAAACACACACACACACACACACACACACACACACACACACACACACAGACCCGCTTGCCTAGCTTTGCAGTGAAGAGACACACAGATGGTGTGCCCAGCCATCAGCATTCCTTTGGGACTGGGCCCAATGCTGTGTGGAAGTCGTTTTGTTGTGCTTATTTTTCAACAATGCTCTGTTGGGTTCCTGGGTGATTTGCCGCTGGGCTGCTTTTTGTTTTTTGCAGTGGTCTTCTTTGATTCTACACACACACACACACACAGAGAGAGAGAGAGAGAGAGAGAGAGAGAGAGAGAGAGAGAGAGAGATATTTCCTCTATATCCCATCCTTCTTCCCAGACATGGAGTGGCAGTTTAACATCACAGCAAACCCTGCCTCATAGCAATCTTCACAACTGGTTGGGCATTGGAGCAATCCTTTGTTTTGGCTGGAGGGGAGGTTGTCTTCCACTGCCTCCCGCAGTTTGGTCAGACTCATGTTTGTAGCTTTGAGAACACTGTCCAACCATCTCGTCCTCTCTTGTCCCCTTCTCCTTGTGCCCTCAATCTTTCCCAACATCAGGGTCTTGAACTGCAGTGGAAGGTGTTCCATTAAGGTGAATGGGGTGCCACTCCACTAACCACAGTCTGCCTTCAGCCAGCCCCACCTGCCTCCCTTCTTACATACGAGTTATGCATTTATCTATTGTTAAATGACTATAATGCCCTTCCTCCCAAAGGAGTCCTGGGCAGCAAACACCAAAATGTAAAAGCAATACAATTAAAAACAAAACAAAACAGTTGTTTAAAAGAATAGGAAACCTCTAAAAAACTTGCCTTCATATGAGTGGTGCATTCTTAGAATCATAGAGTTGGAAGGGACCACAAGGGTGATCTAGTCCAACCCCCTGCAATGCAGGAATCTATTGCCCAAGGTGAGGCTCGAATCCACAACCCTGGGATTAAGAGTCTCATGCTCTACTGACTGAGCTATCCCAGTATTAAAAGCAAAATGGTATTGAAACTGTTGGTTGCATCCAACTGTGTTTCAGATGGAATAGACTCATTGAAATTAATGGACGTGACTAATTTAGGAATATGGGAAGCTGCCTTATCGTGGGACAGACTATTGATTCATCTACACTGACTGGCAGCAGCTCTCTAGGGTTTCCACCAGGGGTCTCCTTCAGCCTTACCTAGAGATGCCATGTATTGAACCTGGGACCTTCTGTGTGGTGTAGTGGTTAAGAGCTGTAGACTCGTAATCTGGTGAACCAGGTTTGCTTCCCCGCTCCTCCACATGCAGCTGCTAGGTGACCTTTGGCTAGTCACACTTCTCTGAAGTCTCTCAGCCCCACTCACCTCACAGAGTGTTTGTTGTGGGGGAGGAAGGGAAAGGAGAATGTTAGCCACTTCAAGACTCCTTCGGGTAGTGATAAAGTGGGATAAAGTGGGATATCAAATCCAAACTACTCTCCTCCTCCTCCTCCTCCTCCTCCTCCTTCTTCTTCACACTGAGCTATGGCCCTTGCATAGGTTCATTAATCTCAGTGCAACTGACTAATATTTACCCAGGCAGCAACCCCTAACCTGAATGGAAGACTTCACAATTCAGTACTTCATATTTTAGGGTAGAACTAGATGTTGTTACACAGGGTTGCCATTTCCCTCCTCCCCTTTCTTTCCTCTTGTAACATCTCCTACCAATTCAATTCATGACATGATGTCATTGCACGATGCACTTTCACCTGTCAAGGAGAACGCATAATGGGCATTGTGTTATACTGGACATCAACCAGGAAGAGGAGGGTAGGGAAGAGAACTGGAGAAGCAGGAGCAGCTCTCCATCTTCCAGCCTTGGCCACTAGTGCCACAGATTCACTAGCAGTTGCCTAGCATGTTGGCAAGTTCATGATTAAGAACAGGAGTGGGGGGACTTTTTCATCCTTAGGGCCACATGCCCTGATGGGCAACGTTCCAGGGGCCACATGCCAGTCGTGGGTGGAGCAACAAATGCACATGTTACCTTCATATAAGTAGATGAGTTTCCTCTCTCTCTCTCTCCTGCAAAGCAGGATCAGTGATGGCAGAGTTTGTCGGGCCAGATAGAGAGGACACGAGGGCCACATTTGCCACTGGTTGCAAAGTTCCCCAGTCCTGACTGGGAACACCCAATATTTCCTTGCAAGTTCATCATTATTAAAGGGCTTTGCATTTGCAAATATAAAGGAAGTTAAGCTGCGGATGGATAGATTTTGTGTGTGTCTTTTCCCTTGCTCAGAGGCTAGAGGAGAGAGCCATTCTATGCTAATCAGCACAAAGCAGCCGCTCTCTGAAAGTGGGGAAAGGGGTCGCTTTCTTTAATTCAAAGCGTATGCTGTCAATTTGAGCTTCACCTTGTAATCTTCCAAGCTGGAATTTGGCCAGTGGATTTGCATCAAGCAACCGATGGGTGGTGGTGGTGGCGGCGGTGGCAGCTTGCCCTTACCCTGCTTTGAAAAGCTGGCAAGCAACACTTCCAAATAGGTGGGCAGCGGATCAGAACTGGCTCTGCTGGCTTCCTCCCTGCTGATTCCTGGACAGAATCCCCTCCCATGGTGCTCTGAATTGGGCAGCAGGTTGCCGTCTCTTTCTCTCTCTTGATGGATTTCATCTCTGAAGATTTTGCAGAATATTATTATTATTATTATTATTATTATTATTATTATTATTATTGGATTACTGCCTGGTTACACACACACACACACTGGCTTGCATGCAAGAAAGAAATGAAACCTAAAGACAAAGTAAGCTGGCAAGCACAAAACCAACAGCAATTAAAGACAAGCAACCATTTTAAAAGCAGCAGAATCCACAATTAGTTATTTTAAACTCTGGACTTACGGGTCTATTTTTGTCTCGCCCTCCTTTTTAGTTTAAATGGCTACCAGTTGTATCCAACCTTAGTCTCGCACACTGAAATTAATTAATAAACACAGTTAACTTAGATCTGTTTAAGTGGATCTGCTACTTGCTTAGAGACAGATCAATATTTATTACCTCATTTCAGCAAGACCTGATGTGTTTTGGGGCTCCTGTTGAGTGTTGCCCCAGACATCTGCCCCAAAGTCCTGCCCCAATGGCACCACTGCACACAATAAAATATTGGGAGGCCAGTGGTTTCATGCTCCTTCCATCTTCTGGTTCAAATTTCTCTTGTTAGCCTTAACCAGCAAACTCATTCATTGCCCAAGTAGTCCATGCAGAAGTTGAGTTTAGTGGGATTGCCTAAGAAAATAAGAATTGTGTAGCTGGGTGAAACCAAGCCCCAGGTTGCCCACTGCTATGTCTTCCAAGAACAGCCAGCCAAATGCCCCTAAGAAGCTCTCATGGAGATTGCCATTAGCAGCCCATGAATGCATCTAGCTATACAAGCCTGGGCACTCCTTGGTTACTGTTCCCTTGATGCAAGGCAGATGAATGTGTGAATGGGAGTTTGGAAAGCATTGTTCAAAGGCAACAGAAAAATTACACTGGTTGTGTTGTATCTGTGTTGTTCCATTTAGAATATTTGTTTGATGATGCAGTCATTGTGTGATGAGCAAGCTTATGCTTTAATCTAGAAGTGGGGGATGACAAAATACTGCTTCAAAATCCCACAAGCCCCCTTGATGTAATCAATAAACAGTGGGAGGACAGAAGAGGTTATGAGATTAACCCCACCCAATGGACTAGAATGTGGTCTAAACCTCCCTTTAAATTCATATCAGCAAAAAGGAAAGAACTCACCCTAAAACTCATTTAAAGATGGTACCTAACACCAAGGAAACTAGCACTAATACGCCCAAGAACCTCACCAAAATGCTGGAAAGGATGCACATCCACAGGCACATACCTCCACGTGTGGTGGGAATGCCCCCAAATCCAACTCTTCTGGACAGCAATCATACAAGAAATATGCAAAATAACAAAACAAGTATTAGAAGTCACCCCGGAACTGGCCCTACTAAACATCTTCCAAGACAATAATGTCCACTCACATCATTAAGCACTCATAATCTACCTACTCTCAGCAGCCAGAAACATCATAGCCAGACACTGGAGAGACTTGTCAGGAGTAAGTCTGGGCCAATGGTATCAAATAGTATGCGAAACAGCCTTATTAGAAAAACTAACCAATAAACTGAAAATGACACAGGGACAAATAGAAGAAGATGGCTTCCTTTTTATACATAGTCCAACAAGATGATAAAAATCCACCAACAGCATACAAATCAGTCTGGCTAACCTGATTAAACACACACACACACACACACACACACACACACACCACTCACACACAACAACAAAGCTCACTACAGCCACCCAAAGACAACTAATAACACTCTAGGCCACCACCACCCCATCTTCTCTCACCACCAAGGAAACACAATGAGCGAATAATAAGAGAACCCATACAAGTACAAGCTGACACATAATCCCACACGTACACTAAGTAAAAGAATAGAAGCATAACCACCTGACCTCACTCCACTCATCATACCCTCTCTTTCCCCCCTTTCCCCCAACCTAATATTGCATATAATACTAATGTCTCACAACAAATGAAACTATATTGTAGAAATCACACAATTTGAAAAAAAGAGACAACACATGTGTTTTTGTTCAATAAGAAATCTCATATATATATATATATATATATATATATATATATATATATATATATATGATGACTATGGACCTCCAGGCTTCTCTGTCCAGCCCTCAGAGCTCTCCCCATGCCACGCCCCTCTCTGGACTTGTTTCACAATCTCCTCGAGTGTTTCTGCCTGCTTGGAATGTGTCTTTGAACGCCGGCAAGGCCTCTTGCTCGACTGCGGATGTCAGAGCAGGATCTGTGAGTGTTCATAGAAACCAGCCTATTGCACAATGTAAAATGTACACCCACTTTTGCGTCTGATGCTACCCATCACTAGCACATCGGCCCTGGAAAGTTGCCCGCAAGGAAATGTGTCCCTTGGGCTGAAGAGTCTCCCACTTGTTCCTGCTTTTAGTTCATCTGGTCTCAGGGCCGGCCCTACCATTAGGGTCTTGGGCAGAGGATGCTGGAGGGCGGGGAGTCATGGTCAAGTGATGGAAGACAACCTGCTCTGCACCGCTGAAGCTAGTCAGGTTCCCTGTGCGCTATGATTTCAGCCTCGACCCTACGCACCCCACCTGCAATATGAAGATTACACATAGTATTGGTCTACCGTACAGGACTGAGAAGTGCTCTGAGCACTAGTGATGTGCTATGCAATTCCTTTGTGTGTGTTTTTGCTGTGAGTTGCCCAGGATGTGATGGGTTAATATGTGGCCCCTTTCCCAGCTTCTTCCCTCCATGCTGCTACCGCCACCACCACCACTGTCTCACCTCCTCCTTCCTCTGTATGCAGCAGGCAAGCCTTCAGCCTGGGTTCCTGCCCTGAGCTGTGTTGCTAGGGAGCCGCCAGCCTAGGCTGAGCTATGCAAGGGAACAGCCTGGCCTGTCAAAGTGTCTGAGATAAACCATAGGCCAGACTCTCTACAGCTGGGCTCAGGCATGCCTCAGCTCTTGTCTGGGGCCTGGGAATGGCCTGGGTCTGTGAGGTTCAAGGGCAAACTTGCTATTCATTAGTTGGGGGTCCTTGACATTCCCACTCTGTCTCTCTCTCTCTCTCTGTCTCCTCTTTCCCTTATTGCAGTGTTTGTGTGTTTTCTCTTCCCTCCCCCTCCCCAACTCCTATCCTCCTTTTGATGCATTCCTGGGTGCCACTGCTGAAGCTACTCCCCCCTTCTCTGTAACCCCCCCATCTTCTCCCATGCATAGCCCTCCCCAGGAGACAAGGGAGGGATGGAGAACAATTGTCCAAGTGAGCCTATTCAGAGGAGGAGGCCCAGACGGACTTGGCTGTCTACCTCCTTTGCCTGCCTGTGTCCCTTGAAGTTTGCTCTCCGCGCCCCATATTTGTGGCTTCTCATCTGAACCCCCTTCCTGTTTTTGCGAGTGCATCTGCAGGGGAGAGATTAGGGGGCTCAATTGACTTTGGATTTCAGATCATTGATGTCCTTATTATCTTGATATTTGCAGGAAATTGTAATTTGAGATAAGGAAATGTCAGCTGTGTGTTCTCTCCCCCCTCCACCCGTTTCCTCTGTCTGCAAAGAACCCCCCACCCCACAAAGCACAGGCAAAGTTCTTGCTTAAAGAAAAATGTAAATGATTGCCTTAAGAGGAGCTTCAACTCAGCGCAAGTGAAAGAGCTGGCAAAAATCTTGTGTGTGTGTACACATACACACACACAGCTCCAGTAACCACAGGAAAAACATGCTGCGTAGGCAGAACTCTGAAGCTCCCCTACTTTCCCTCTCTGAATGGAATATTTCTTACCTTTTTAGCATCTGAGTCTCCCTGTAATTATCCAAGACAAACAGCATGTACAATTGGTTTAAAATGATATTTTCCCCCCACCCCAGGCCCCTGGAGCAGAATGGAGGTGTAATTGTGCTAAGGAGTTAGCAGGGGGAGAATATGGCTTTTTTTTTTTTTTTGCTTTTTTTGGTCACGTTTTGAGTTGGAGGTCTTCAGCCAGGGAAAGGGTATGAAAAGCCTTGATTTGCATAAATAGCATGTGTCTCTACAAAAGAGAGAGAGGGGTGGGAGCAAGAAGAGAAGAAAGAAAGATATCAGGGGCTTGCAAAATTCAATTGAGACTGGAGAGGGAGGGGGGGCAGAAAGGAGGGTGGAAAAAATTGACAGTGAAAGGGGTTTTGCTAAGTAATACCCTGGCGAGATTAAATTGTCCAGAAAGTTTCTCCCCGTGTGCTGATGAAATGGTTGATGGGGTGAGGCGGAGGAGGAGGGACGGAATCCCTCCTTTCCAAAGGGCATGAATAGAAAATTTGGCAAAGGGAAGGAATCCGATTAAGCAGAAAAATCCCTGACATTTTATTTATGATGAATGTGTGTGTTTGCGTGCGTGCACCTTTTGGTCAAAACCTCACACTTCCAGTTTGTTGTGGTGTTGCTCTCCAAGTCCCAACAGAACCACCAGTTTTCTCAGTGGCTGTGTAACAATAACAGCCATTTGACGAACGGGAGCAGAATTTGTTCAGGGCCTCGGAACAGAGGCAATGGGTGAGTTATTGCAGTGATTTACTCCAAAGCAAACGGCAGGTTTATCTGAACACACCCATCCCATCTCAGATAGATTATCCTTGGGCAAAGGTGGAGATTGCACCTGTGTTTTGACACTGTTGCAGGGTGATCACCTTCGGTTTGGATAATTGTGGTTTCGGCATCTCTCCAGCCCTAGTCAACCATCATGAAAACATGGAATAAAACACACACCCAGCATTCTTATTTTTTGCAAGGGACCTTGGGCTGCCTTTGCGAAAGCAGAAATTAAAAGAGAGCAGGGTCTCCCTACTGAGTCGCTAGTCTCGCCTTCATTTATCCGAGGTGCAAATGTGCAAACTTTGGGATAGCAGATGGCAGAGCCTCTTCTCCCACGGACGGGGTTGGTGCCTGGGTGTCTCCTGCCAATTAGTGGCTCCCTCTCTTTGATTTACACAGTAGAGGAAAACCCCCCCACACTCCTTGCTCGCGAGGCAGAGAAGGGGCAGGTGCTCCTCTCATCAATTTGGCATTGGTTCACTCTGCCGACATTGCTTGAACCCTGGGATGGGAGCTCCAGAGCAGCTGCTCCTCTGGCAGGCTGCTGCAGAATCAGCTTTACCTGGTGATCACATCCTGTGCTAAGAGCTGGTGTGCCAGTTTTATCATAGAGGCTGCTTCATTGGGGCAAGTGGGGTGCTGCCCCGTCAACCTCACTTGTGCCCTCAGCCAGCCCCTCACCTTGGCTGCCTTCTTACTTACACCTAGTCCAGGGGTGGCACTGCCTGTCAGCTTCCTCCACCTTAGTCTCAGTGTTGTTCTTGTAGAACTCAGCAGGAAAGAGGGTGGGGACAAGACTAGAACACCTGTCATTGGCTCTCTGGCGCCACCTACTGTTAGCCTCCCTGCCTTCTGCCCTACCATTCTCAACCAGCACCAGCCACCACTGGATTTATGTCTTCTCTCAAGGAACCCTAGGGATTGTAATGATGAGCATGCTTGGGAATTCTCCCTTGGTTATCTCCAGCCACCCGCTTAGAAACCACAGTAACCTGGAGGCAGGGGGTCTTAAACCAGTTTGTGTCTGTAGTATGTATAAATCTGCCCTTGCATCGATTTGAGCTCCAAGGCAAAACCAGCACAATTCCCCCCCCCCCCCCAGACAGTAGAACGATATGAGTAGCTTATTTTCAAGGACAGAATACTCAGAGCTCACTCAGAGATCCCGTGGCAGCATATGAGGCTTATTTTATCAAAGTACTGGACTGATCTTCTTCGCCTTTAAAGCTTTATTGTGAAAAAATGTATACAAAAGGCCAAAGGGGGGTCTACAGCTGTCACCTGTATGCTATTATCCATATTCTAACAATTTTAGGAATTGGGAGATCAACAGATGACTTAGGGGATATTGTTGTAAACTCATGTTTATATATACATGTTTATTTCACATGCAGTTTTGGTTGTCTGCTCATAAATCATTTTTGTACAATTTTCATTGGATCTGAGTTCCTTTGACATTGTCTGTCTTCTTTTGCATAACTGGAGACCCTGTCGTTTGTTTTGGTTGGGTAGGAATCAAAATTCCTTTTTAATCAGGTCTTTGGAATTTAACTATGGTTTTTTGCATGGGTGGGGTGTTTTAATGCTGGGGCTTTTTAAAATCTATGTATGTGGTTGCTTTTTGCTTAAAATATTGTAAGTTGCTTTGAGGTGCCATAGCTAAAACGATGACTAATAAAGATAACAATAACAATAATAGCAATAATCTACATTGAAAAATTTGCCATGGCCTAGAGTGATCTGGGCAATTTATTGTGTTGATTTGTGGTTTCAGAAGAGGCTATTTGAACCAAATGAACAACTATTATTTTCTTGTTTTTCTAGATTATTATGATGGGGAATTTCAAGAACTTGGAAAACGTTGATTTTTTTGGTCACATTTACTACGGATGAAGGCATGCCTGCTTTTCCTGTTTTACATGGACCTGATTTTCAAACCATGTTTCTTCAGGATACCCTACACAGCAAGAACTTTCTTGGGACTCTAGGCTTTGAATTTTTGGATTGTCTAATGAGACAGGGGAACTGGGCCAGAAAAGCCCGTCTCTGGACATGGAAATGGGACAGTGTTGGGTCTCCATCTTTCTAGGGTCTGCCATGCTTTGCTGATTTGGATCACACATGGAAACCAAGAGCAGCTCTGTACAGCTAGATGCTGAAGGAGGAGGAGGACAACAACCATGGCAAAGAAGCAAATGTTTGAACTGTGAACTTTCTTATCTGTAGTCATTGATGTCATTAAGAGGGATGTGATATCATTGATATGGCTTGTGACTCAATGGAGATAGACAGCTGGGGGACCTGAGCTGATTGTTGGGGGCTGATTTCACCTAGGATCACTTAACCTTTTTGGCACAGGCATCAGAAAATGACCGGGCCAGTAGCTTTTCAAAATTATACCTATTAGAGACATGTATTTTCCACTTTGACTTGTCTACACCATATTGAGTGAGTTCTTGGGTGAAAACTCAGGTGACACATGACGCTACGCAGGCCTGTTAAACATCAGTGTAGCTTCTGAAGTGTGTATTTTTTCACCAAGGAGTTCCCCCATGGCTCCAGATTTCAAGGGAAGATCATTGATTGGGGGAGTTTGCCTGCTGTTCCTAATCTTAACTCAGGAACCTAGGATTCCCTAGGACCTAGGACTGGGTCTCACACCTGTCTGCAAGAGTGCTGCAGTACGCAACATGAATTGCAGCTTCTGGGTCAAGCACAAGGGAAGCCCCACGTAGAGAGCATTGCAACTAATCCAGTTTTGATGTTTTGGTTGGGCTCCACAACATGACAACACATGGCAGCAACATTGCAGGTATGCTCTGAAGGTAGAGTCAGGATCTGGTCTGTGCCTAAATGGGTGGCTTCCTGGGAACAATATAGATTCTGTGATGGAAGAAAAGCAGGCTATAACTGTAAGAAATCTAATAGTATTTTATCACAAATTATGCATGTACAAATTCATTTTGTCTCACATGTGTACATTTCTAAACCTATTTCAGCCTAAAGTATCTGTTTGTAATGCATGGTTGAGGGGGAGGCAAGCCAAGAACAGTCTCTCAGAATTTGGAGAATCCGAAATTTGAAAGATAATTAAGTTCCAATTCTCCACATTAAGTCTGGGAAGCGCGGATCAGTTCTTTTAGCTTCAGAACTGACAAAACAAATTCCTTAGGCATCTCTAGTGCAGAACAGTAGGTCGCTGCAGTTTAATTTTAATGCAAAGGACAATGACAGTGTGGTGTAGCTGTTGGAGTGTTGGATTAGGAATGGGAAGACCAGGGTTCATGTGACTGTGTGATTTTGGGCCTTTTCATCTGAACCTACCTCACAGGGTTGTTGTGAGGACAATAGGAGGGGAAGTATGCATATCATTCAGTGGGTTTTTTAGTAGATGGTATAGGGTTGTGTGATAAGTCCCATGTCATTTAATGCCACCTTCTCTATGTGCTCCATTTGACATCTGAGGTGCTGGCTAGGATTGCAGTGGTTTGCTTTGAAAATAACACATTCCCCCGTATTATATATTGTATTTTATCAATGTTAACTGCCACATGCGTAACTGATTAGTTGAGTGGTCATGTGAAAAAGAGAGTGGTGCTCCTGTACCTTTGATAGTTGATTCCAGCAGGTGTGGGATCTTGTCATGCTCCTATTAAAGGTGCAAGAGCCCATTCCTCCCGCACTGCTCTTGGCTGCCCTAGGTATAAACACACTGATCTTGTATGGCATAGCAGGTAACAACACAATTTTCTTTTTTAAACGGGGCTTACTTCCAGGTAGGTGGGTACAAGATGCACTGGAAACAATGGGAGTGTACTTCTGAGTACACTTGTGTAGGATTGCATTGTGAGCTATGAACCAGAAGGGTCCCCAGGCTTCTGCTATGAACCTTACAGAAGTCACTCACAGTCTCACCCTCTGATCCCGTTTGCAATGTGGGGATGGCATGAGACTTACCTTATAGCATCCATTTCCAACCTTGTGCCCTCCCAGCTGTGTTGGACTGCAACTCCTATTGGCCCCAGCCAGGGCAGCTGTTGTCTGGTTGGGAGTGATGAGAGTTGTAGACCATAACAACTGGTTGAAGAAGTCTGACATACGGGATGGTTGGACTACAATTCCCATCACCCCTGACCACGGGTCCTGTTAGCTAGGGATGATGGGAGTTGTAGTCCCAAAACAGCTGGAGGGCCGAGTTTGGGGATGCCTGGATTATAGCAAATGTGAAGCATTTCCAACACTCTATAAATGCTGAAGTATGAAATGCTAGAGTTGCAATCCTGTATCCACTTAGCTGGAGGCAATGTGAGTAGATATGTATAGGACTGTGTAGTCATTGGCCAGATCTGCGCTGGGTTGATTTCAAATCTTGTCATTTGGATATGTTTCTCTTTTCCAACATGCTTTTGATGTTTCTGCCATTTAGAGTCTAATTTTAACTTGGTTCCCTATTGGCTATCAATTCTGTGGTTTATTGCTGCCTTGCCCCTTATTGTGATGTGTTTTTATATTTCATTGTTGGGGGGTTGTTGTTTTTTACATTGTTTATGACTGCCATTAGCACAAAAACAAAACCCAATACCTTTCTGTAATCCAATTCCTTATTATTATTATTATTATTTATTAAAGTTCAATCATTGTGACAATAAATCATTTTGATGGTTTCACAAACAATCTCTCTGCGTGTTTTTGCTGTGGCTGAACAGGGTAGATGCAATGAAGATGTTCACATTTTTTGATGCCCTTGGTAGCCAGCCATTATATTTGGTTGCCACCCAGTTAGGGTGGTATTTTAGAGAGGAGTCCACTTCCCCTTCAGAATAACCAGGCCTCCTGTCCCCCAACAAAAAGGCTGGCAAAGGCAATTCTTTGTAAACATGCATGTAGGATCAAAATAGCAATAATCTTAATTTTCATATATATGTTTATGCACAGGCATAGCCGGGGGGGGGGCAGCTGCCCCCTATATCAAATAAATACATAAAGACACTTAACTGAAAGTAGAAATTACAGAAATATTTTGACAGATTTTTCTGAGCACTTGGGGGTCAAAAGAAAGCAATTTGAAACAGTTATTGTTGAGACATTTCATTTCGAATCTGCTAGACAGAGCCAGACAGAGAATGATGACAGGTGGGTGTCCTCTTCCCCCCCATAAATCCTGGCTATGCCCATGATCTGAAGAGTCCCCTGTAAAATCACTAAGTCTGGAACATAAGAAGAGTTTGCTGGGCCAGGCCAATGGCCCATCTAGTCCAGCTTCCTGTTCTCACAGTGGCCAACCAGATACCTGTGGGAAACCCACAAACAGGATTCAAGCACAAGAACTATTTCCCATCCTGTGGCTTCTAGCAACCAGCATTCAGAAGCCTTGCCGTCTCCCAATGGTGGAAGCAGAGCATAACCATCACGGCCAGCAGCCATGATCTGAAATTAAGGTAAAGGTAAAGGGACCCCTGACCATTAGGTCCAGTCGTGGCCGACTCTGGGGTTGCGGCGCTCATCTCACTTTATTGGCCGAGGGAGCCGACGTACAGCTTCCGGGTCATGTGGCCAGCATGACTAAGCCGCTTCTGGCGAACCAGGGCAGCACACGGAAATGCCTTTTACCTTCCTGCCAGAGTGGTACCTATTTATCTACTTGCACTTTGACGTGCTTTCGAACTGGTAGGTTGGCAGGAGCAGGGACCGAGCAACGGGAGCTCACCCTGTCATGGGGTTTCGAACCGCCAACTTTCTGATCAGCAAGTCCTAGGCTCTGTGGTTTAACCCACAGCGCCACCCGCAAACCTGCCTCTCGTCTGAGTCTTTGGGCAGCAGCAGCAGAAGACTCTAGAAAGGGGAGAGGCAGTTTCTCAGTTGTGCTAAGCTTTGGATGTACAGTGGTACCTCGGGTTACATACGGTTCAGGTTACAGACTCCGCTAACCCAGAAATAGTACTTCAGGTTAAGAACTTTGCTTCAGGATGAGGACAGAAATCGTGCTCCGGCAGCGCGGTGGCAGCGGGAGGCCCCATTAGCTAATGTGGTGCTTCAGGTTAAGAACAGTCTCAGGTTAAGCACGGACCTCCGGAACGAATTAAGTTCTTAACCCGAGGTACCACTGTATTCAGAATTGGGGTGAGAGATTCTTGGTGTTCCCAGATAACTCGAAAGTCCAGTGCAACATGACACTACTCCCTCCTACTGACTTCTGCGCTTGGGCCAGGGAACTTGGCAGCAAAATAAAAAACCCCATGCCACTCTAGGATGGTCACCCAGGCCTGGCAAGCAGGCAGTTGACTGAGAAGAGATTTATGCTCACTGCTGACAGCCTGGCAACTGCATTTGTGGACCCCTGATGTCTGTGTTGTCTCTCTGCGTGTCTGTCTGCATTTTATATGTCAGGGTTAATGTGAGTTGAATGGCGAATGTGCATAAATACTGGCCATTGTCCACGTTCACCACAAGGGATGGAGAATCTGCACATATTAACAGCCTGAATAGGGAGCTGGGTATACACTGTCTGGCCGATATGCAAGTGAGGTTGAGGGATGTGGGGGTCTTAGACCTTGGCTGGGAAAGCTGAATCATGCCCAAGAGGACAATATCGACCATGACCATGTAATCTAGGAAATAACCAGCTCGCACTCTCAAGGTGGGCTTAATCCACAGCATCCTTTGGGGTATCTGCGCAGCAGCCATCCAACAGGGGAAATATTTGGCTTCTTCTGTCCCCGTGTGCACAATTTCCCATGATAGAATAGAGAGGGAATAGAGCCAGAATTTATGTGTGTTCTCCGATTAACTACACCTCTGTAGGTTTATGTCATTCAACGGAAAGCTAGAAGCTTTCACCATACGAAACCCACAAAGGCAAGGAAAAATCACACACATGCAACTAAGGAAAGACTGCTTGATCGTGTCCTGGGTTGAGCGCCATGAAAATTCATGCGATGAATGTATAATGTGATGGTGATCCGAACACCTATGGAACTCAGAACACTCATCCTCTCGGGGTTCTTCTCTTCCCAATCCATCACGAAGCCAGGATGGTGCTGGTGATTCTTTCCCACCCAGAACTCCCCAAATGAACAAAGGAGGTGGGATAAAGAATGACCATATTGTTCTCTGGGAAGCACATGCAGGCAGATCCCCTGCAAGGCCAAGTTCAAGGCTAGTATTGAGAGGGTGGAGTGTGTGTGCAAGAGAGAGAGTGTGAAGGTGGGAATGGCATGCTAATTTCCACTGCAAAGATGCAAGGCTAGGAAATCTGCATGAGGTGATTATTCACTGCTGCCACCAGGCCCTCCTACAGACTGGTTTGGTTCCCCTCCCCCCAAATAGCACATTAAAGAGAAACAATGGGGGCTGATTGCCTTCTGCTTAAAGGGGGATGGATGGAAAGAGGGGGAACGTTCTCCCTCTACACACCTCAGAGAGAGAGAGAGAGAGAGAGAGAGAGAGATGACAGCTCAGATGGATGGATTGATAGATAAGACAGATGTATTATTATATAGCAGATCTCTATCAGACAGCATCAAAGAGTGTTGATGGTATATCATATCAGTCTAATATCGGTCATTGTTGCTGTCAGTTACACAGTACTTGTCAGATCTCCAGAATCCCATCACTGGATCTCTAATCTCTGTTTAATTATTATTATTATTTCATAACTCCACGGCATTTTTTGAAGTGTACTTTGCAATTTGTCTCAAACAGTTGCACTTGCAAGATATGTTTGGTCCAACTGGCAAGTAAGTTGAGTCCTGTTTGGGGAATGTCATAAAAGCCAGTTGTGGTTTGATCCTACAGTGGTCATTTCTCTTTCCCCCCGTTTATGAAATTTCATTGTTGCTACCCCTTAGGAATTGGGCATGGAGTGATCTTTGCACAAAACAGACCACGGCCCTCTGTGAATCTTGTGAACAGTGCCATCATACAAGAACATTTAAGCCCGCTGAAATAAGTTGGTTCTTAGGCCCCATCTGCACTATACATTTAAGGCAATATCATACCACTTTGAAAAGTCATGTCTTACCCCAAAGAATTCTGGGAAAATTTCTACTCTCACCATGCAAAAATTTGTAAACCTTTATCACTTGTATGCCTTTTATCTAAAAAGCCCCAAATCTTGTAATTTTTCCTCAAAGGGAAGTTGCTACAAACCCTTGATCTATTCTTCTTTCACACTCTAGTCTCATCCGACCCATCATTCACACGAATTGCAGTCTCTTGTTTCCTTTTTTTTTAAAAAAAATATATATTTATTTATTGCATTTATTGCATCTCCAAGGAGCTCAAGGTGGCATACACTGTCCCCTTCCTTTAATCCCTGCAGTAATTCTATGAGGTAGGTAAGGCTAAGAGACAATGACTGGTCCAAGATCACCCTGTGAGCTTCATGGCTGCGTGGACTTTTGAACCCTGGTCTCCTAGGACCTAGTCTGAAACCACTACACAACACTGCCCCACACACTCCTTGTTCATTTATATGTTTTTTAGTAAGGCGGCATTTTGTGGATATTTAATGAATCCACTAGCTTCACAGGACTCAATGCAGCGTCTGTCAAATGAAGTCTGAAGGCAGGTGTGCAGTTAATTAATTTATTTAAAATTTTGTTTCACATTCAAAAAAGAAATATAATGATGCAGAACAATGAAACAAGGTTTGAAAAGCATATGTGCTTATGGCCACATTTATATAACTAAATACCAAATAATACACTCAGGCTGCAATTGTATATGCACTTACTTTGGTAGTACATCTCATAGAGCTCAGTTGGACTTACTTCGGAGTAGGCATGCATAGGATGGCACTGTAATATAAATATGTAACATCCGTAGAGGTATGTACCTTGTTTTGCCAAAACTCAATAAAAGGTTTTCATCCCAACAACAACGACAAATCTGTCATTTTGTATGAGTTCCTTTTCTTGTTCTGATATAATTACTTACCTTAAACATAACTGTGTAATTATACCTTTTATTTCTCCATTCCTCAAAAGTAGGAATTGATGTTGTTTTCCATTTAATAGCAGAGTAAATTCTTGGTGTTGCTAACATATACATAATCATTTCATGATATGTATATTCTTTTAATAACAATGCAAATAATAAGAGATCCTTCTTAAGTTATACATGTGTTATCAGGACTATCCTCTCTCTCTCTTTCTTTCTTTCTTTCTTTCTTTCTTTCTTTCTTTTTTGAAAAATATGCCCTTACTTGTTCACAATCCCACCACACAGACAAGCATTTATTTACATATTCTTTCAGAGATTTCGGGAGAGGTAGAAATCTGTCACAGAAAAACAACAACATAGAGTCTTGTGGCATCTTAACAACTAACTGATTTATCATGGCATAAGCTTTTGGATTCTAGACCACGAAGGCTTATGGCGCGATTAATTGTTAGTGTTTAAAGCACCACAAGGGTATCACAATTAGAGCGAGAGAGCATGCAATGCTTTCAGCACTTGAGTGGAGGACAGCTCCATAGAAAACAGAAACTTTAAACCTGATATTAAGCCAAGGTTAATTAGCAGTGATAAATAGGCTCGCACTTGCAGCTCTAGTCTCTGTTTTACAGAATTTTATTTATTTAAGGGATTTGCTTATCCCATTCTTCAGTGAAAAAAGGCTCCCAGAGCAGCTTATAAACCATTAAAAAGAAAAAGGGGAAAGACAAGGGTGAAAATAATAGACACAATCTAAAAAGGCATGACATGAAAGGAAAATGGGTTGGGAGGGAGGAGGAAACAAGCAAACATGTCTACTTTTGACAGACAACCAAGTCCCCTTCCCATGTTACTCCTCTGAAGGGGATGCCATACGGTTACTGAGAAATGGTTTTGCTTATGGGTTTCACAACCAGCTTCAGGTCAGGCATATTCCTTTAAAAAAAAAAAAATCATATTTATTAAGTTTTAACAAAAAGAAAAAGGGTTACAAAACAGTACACAGTAAATAAAAAACACACAAAGAGAATACAAAAACCAAAGTTTAACATAGAAAGATTTTTTTTAAAAAAAATCCCTCATTCTGATATATTATCATTCATTTGCTCATTTTCATGACTTCCTCACGCCTCCCTTTTTTGTATTCCAGTTAATAGTTAGTTCAGCAAATCCATACCCTCTTTATTCACTCTTAGTTCTTTGTCTTCACCTATTATAACTTCAATTTTTTGTCTAATATCAATCCAGTTTTACATACTCCTATTTTACCTTATTGCTAAAACCACTTCATTTCATTCCAGCATCATTAACATTCAAAAATTTTATAGTGTTTCTGTAAATAATCTTTAAATTTTTCCAATCTTCTTCCACCAGCTCTTCTCCCTGGTCTCGGATTCTGCCAGTCATTTCCGCCAGTTCCATATAGTCCATTACTTTCATCTGCCATTCTTCCAGGGTGGGTAGATCTTGTGTCTTCCAATACTTTGCGATGAGTATTCTTGCTGCTGCTGTATAGGTCAGGCATATTCCACCCATGTGTTAGTGTAGGGGTCAGCAAACTTTTTCAGCAGGGGGCTGGTCCACTGTCCCTCAGACCTTGTGGGGAGCTGGACAATATTTTGAAGGGAATGAACGAATTCCTATGCCCCACAAATAGCCCAAAGATGCATTTTAAATAAAAGGACACATTCTACTCATGTAAAAACACGCTGATTCCCAGACCATCCATGGGCCGGATTTAGAAGGTGATTGGGCCGGATCCTGCCGCCAGGTCTTAGTTTGCCTACCCATGTGCTAGTGAGATTGCTTTCAACAAAGGAGCCAATGCAGCTGGGAAAATGGGTATCCTGATCCTGGAAGTCAGTGTGTGAGTTGCTGTAAAGGCTTTCCCCTTGGAGATTTATTTATTTTTTAAGCTGTGAACAGCTTAGAAGCCATTTTGGCATATAAGAAATATATAAATTAATAAATAATATCAAAGGATTTCTTAAACGATATCAAAGTACAGGGCAATTCGCAGAGTAAGATAAATGGTGAGAAATGGGTGGCAGTGGTAAAGTCCCTTTCCCCACAAGAACTGTAAGGGAGGAGGAGAGATGTGGAGAAGAGGAAGCGAGAAAGCCCAAATACAGTGGTACCTCAGGTTACATACACTTCAGGTTACTTATCCTTCAGGTTACAGACTCCGCTAACCCAGAGATAGTACCTCGGGTTAAGAACTTTGCTTCAGGATGAGAACAGAAATCGTGCTCCGGCGGGGCAGTGGCAGCAGGGGGAGGCCCCATTAGCTAAAGTGGTGCTTCAGGTTAAGAACAGTTTCAGTTTAAGAACGGACCTCCGGAACGAATTAAGTACTCAACCCGAGGTACCACTGTATAACAAGGGATGGATCCAACACTGGAATTAGCGACCTTTGGTTTCTGTTTAGCCCAGGGCAGGCATGAAAGCATGGAGCCAAGGGCTTTGCATAAGACATGGGCTTTGAGGGGGAATTTGAAGCAATCACACTATACAAGTGTTCTAGAATGGAGTCCCGGGTGCTAGGAGGAGGACAGGGGAAGAATGGAGCTAGTTAAGGCCTTGTTCTTCAAACAGTTGGTCATGCCCTGACCAGTGGAGTTTGTTTTTTTTTTTATAAATATTTATTAAAGTTTTTAAGTATAAATGCACAAATAATAAACGATCTTACTTCTATCACAACAATTTCATCACTTCTTTGGACTCCCTCACGTCTCCCGCTCCCATTTACATCGTTAAAAATTTTTTCCAAACAAATTATCAACTTGTTTACAATCTCATGTCCACTCATTCAAATATAATCTAGCACTTCTTCCAAAAATTTTTATATTTTCTTTAGTCTCACTTATCATCAAATTTAAATCTAATTTAGTGGTGGCCAATTTTTTATAATCTAGCATTCTTCTTAACATTCAACCAAATTACAATGTTTTTGTAGATACATCTTGAATTTCTTCCAGTCTTCCTCCATCTTCTCTTCTCCCAGATCACGGATTCTGCCAGTCATCTCGGCCAGTTGCATATAGTCCATCAGTGACCAGTGGAGGTTGGTGCATTAAGACAAATGGGAACACTGCTCTACCAAACCTAGGTTGCCCTCAAGCCGTTCCCACCTACCTTCTTCCTTACATCCAGTCTAGGTGAGGGCAGCACTGTCTGTCAGCTACCTGCTCCTGCCCTCTCTTTTTTTGCCCCCTATAGAACTCAGCAGGGAGGAAGGTGGGGTCAAAACTAAACTTAGTTGGCTCCGCCTCCACCTGTCATCGGCTTTGGTTTTGATTAGCCTTCCACCCTGCCAGTCCCAACAGCCCTGATATTAAATGAGTTGTGCCAGTAGCCAGAAGTTCACATAGCAATTTTTAGACTCTGGATTAATGGTGCTGAACACACACACACACACACACACACACACACACACACACACACCTCTGTCAAGCCTCGACAACACTCTCAGATGACCATACATGCTGCTTCACTTCCTGCAAAAAGTGACAAGTCAGCTCTACTGTGTTTGGGCTCCCTCCTGCTCATTCTGCTCAATGGAGTTCTGGATGGCGACCCCAAAGTCCTACTCTGATAACACCACTTTGTTTTTCTTTATCCTGCTTGAGCCTGCATGTTCCTTAAGATCACTGAGGTTTACTTCTGAGCAGACATGAAGAGAATTGTGCTCTTAGTCTAGGAAATTCCTTTCCAAACCATAAATTCCTCCCCCCACCCCTTGTTCCTTAACAGAAGCCTCCCCTCAAAAAAGGTAGCTGCATATGTGTAACACTATATATTCAACCAATTTACTATCTCTCTTTTAATATTATCTACCCAATATCTAACTTATCCCATCTAAATTTATATTTTAATATCTGAGACCGGTGATAAAATCTAATCTAATATCTAACTTTTAATCAGGTCGACCTTCCTAATATCTTTCTCTCATATCTAATCTAGTCTCCATCTAGCACACTGATTTTCTTTTCCTTGTTACCATCTAAGAGTGTAAGTAAGTAGAACTCTGCTGGGTCAGGCAAGAGGCCTATCGAGTCCATCATCCTGTTGTCACAGTAGCCAGCCAGTTGCCTCTTTTGGGAAACCCACAAACCGGACTTGAGTGTCCCCCCCATTATTTTCACACTTGTGATTTATTTAGTTATTGTTTATATACCGCTCTTCATCATAAGATTGTAGGGCGATTCACAGAATGAAATACAGTGGTACCTCAGGTTAAGTACTTAATTCGTTCTGGAGGTCCATTCTTAACCTGAAACAGTTCTTAACCTGAAGCACCACTTTAGCTAATGGGGCCTCCTGCTGCCACTGTGCTGCCAGAGCATGATTTCTGTTCTCATCCTGAAGCAAAGTTCTTAACCCGAGGTACTATCTCTGGGTTAGCGGAGTCTGTAACCTGAAGCGTCTGTAACCTGAGGTACCACTGTACAGGATAAAAACAAGTAAATAAGTAAAACAAAACAGCAAAACAATAACCTCCCCCCTTTCCCTCAGACACATTTAAAAGTCTGTAGAATATTAATTAGCCAAAGGCCTGGTTGAAGAGGAATGTTTTTGCCTGGCACCTGAAAATATATAATGAAGGCACCAGGTGAACCTACCTAGGGAGAGCATTCCACAAACAGGGAGCCACTACAGGAAAGGCCAGTTCTTGTGTTGTCACCCTCTGGACCAAATGTAGAGGAGGCACATGAAGAAAGGCCTCAGAGGATGAACACAGAATCTGGGATGGTTTATATGAGGAAAGGCAGTCCTTGAGGTATTGCAGTCCTGAGCCGTTTAAGGCTTTATAGGTCAAAACCAGCACTTTGAATTGGGCCTGGAAACCCCTTGGCAGCCAGTGGCAATCAGGCCAGGATCAGTGTAATATGCTAAAAAAAATATGCTTGTGATTCAAAGCAACAGGCATTCAGAAGCATACTGCCTCTGTATAATTTTATACACTTCCATCAAGTCCCCTTTTACTTGCTGTTTCTCTAAATCAGTGGTTTTCAGCAGTATGGCGTCTCACACTGGTGTGGCAGGAGAGGGTGGCAAGTGTGGCGGAAAGATTTAAGGACAATCAAAGAAACATTTACCGTAAACATTTCAGTGTAGTATAGTATGGTATCAAAATAGTTTCTTTTGCATATACAACCAGAAACAGCATCCACGCCTCTCTTCAAGACCATTGGCCATTCTTCTAGAGCAGGGGTCAGCAAACTTTTTCAGCAGGGGGCCAGTCCACTGTCCCTGAGACCTTGTGGGGGGCCGGACTATATTTTGAAGAAAAAATGAACCAATTCCTATGCCCCACAAATAACCCAGAGATCCATTTTAAATAAAAGCACACATTATCCTCATGTAAAAACACCAGGCAGGCCCCACAAATAACCAAGAGATGCATTTTAAATAAAAGCACACATTCTACTCATGTAAAAACACACTGATTCCCAGACTGTCCATGGGCTGGATTTAGAAGGCTATTGGGCCGGATCCAGCCCCCGGGCCTCAGTTTGCCTACCCATGTTCTAGAGTTCTCCAAAACATATTTTAACTCTGACAAATATGAAAGATCAGAAAAGGCAAAGGCTTCTTTGTGTTGATGAGGAGTTTGCTTGTCTCAATTAAACCTAATATAAATGAGATCACCCAGCAAAAGCAAAGTCACACCTCCCATTGCATTTGTATATGTACTTAAGGTACATATGTAAGTAAGAGGCTTGTTTATCATTATATTTTGGGAATGATTCATGTTCTTCTGTAGTTTATACTTTCTGGATGTCCCATGACCATTTTATAAAGCAGTTGTGTTCTATGTTATAAAACAAGCACCGCTTTTTGCTTTCCAGTGTACAGTGGTACCTTGGGTTACATACACTTCAGGTTACACACTCCGCTAACCTAGAAATAGTGCTTCAGGTTAAGAACTTTGCTTCAGGATAAGAACAGAAATCGTGCTCCGGTGGCGCGGCGGCAGCAGGAGGCCCCATTAGCTAAAGTGGTGCTTCAGGTTAAGAACAGTTTCAGGTTAAGAACGGACCTCCAGAATGAATTAAGTACTTAACCAGAGGTACCACTGTATTTATTATCAATAAGAAATTCAGTGTGGTGCTCGCAAGTTTTTATTCTGAAAGTGTAGCCCAGAGAAAAAAGTTTGAGAACCACTGCTCTGAACTATAAAGTCCCTTTCCATGTAGAAGAGTTCTTCCAACCCCTTGATGATATTGGTTGCTCCTTTCTGAATCTTTTCCAGCTCTACAATATCCATCTTGAGGTGACGGTGACCAGAGCCGTGCACAATATTCCAAATGGAGTTGCACCGTAGATTTGTATAGTGGCGTTATTACATCAGCCACTTTTTATTTTCCTTTCCTTTCCTAATGATCTGCAAAGTAGCATGGAATTCAGCTTTTTCCACAGCCACCCCACACTGGTTTGACATCTTCATTGAGCTGCTATCCACAATGACTCCAAGCTCTCCCTCCTGGTCAGTCACTGACAGTTCAGATCCCATGAGTGTATGGCTGTAGCCAGGATTTATGTTAAGGGAAGCAGGACACCCACCTGTCATCATCCTCTGTCTAGCTCTGTCTAGCAGATTCGGAATGAAATGTCTCGACAATAACTGTTTTAAATTTCTTTCGACCCCAAGTGCTCAGAAAAACCTGTCAAAATCTTTCTACAATTTCTACTTTTAGTTAAGTATTTTTATGTATTTACTTGATATAGGGGGCAGCTGCTCCCTTCCCTGGCTATGCCCATGCATAAACATATATGTGAAAATAAGATTGTTATCATTTTGCTCCTACATGCATGTTGACAAAGAATTGCATTTGCCATTTTACCCCCCCGCCCATTTGCTCAGTTTAGAGAGATCCTTTGGGAGCTCCTCACATCCCCATTTTGTCTTAAGGGCCCCACAAAGTTTGGTGTCATCAGCATACCTGGCCACCTCACTGCTCACTCTTAACTCTAGATAATTTACAAAAAAGTTAAAAAGCAAATGTCCCAATACTGATCCTTAATAATAATAATAATTTATTATTTATTCCCTTATTAAAGGTCCGTATAGTAAAAGCTATGGTTTTTCCAGTAGTGATGTATGGAAGTGAGAGCTGGACCATAGAAGTGAGAGCTAGACCATAAAGAAGGCTGATCGCCAAAGAATTGATGCTTTTGAATTATGGTGCTGGAGGAGACTCTTGAGAGTCCCATGGACTGCAAGAAGATCAAACCTATCCATTCTTAAGGAAATCAGTCCAGAGTGCTCACTGGAAGGACAGATTGTGAAGTTGAGGCTCCAATACTTTGGCCACCTCATGAGAAGAGAAGACTCCCTGGAAAAGACCCTCATGTTGGGAAAGATGGAGGGCACAAGGAGAAGGGGACGGCAGAGGATGAGATGGTTGGATAGTGTTCTCGAAGCTACAACAACAACAACATTTATCCCCTGCCTGTCTGGCTGGGTTTCCCCAGCCACTCTGGACAGCTCCCAACAGAACATTAAAAACACGATCAAACATTTTAAAAAAACAACCCTAAACAGGGCTGCTTTCAGATGTCTTCTAAAAGTATTTCCTTGACATCTGATGGGAGGGTGTTCCACAGGGCTGGCGCCACTACCGAGAAGGCCTCCTCTGCCTGGTTCCCTGTAACCTCACTTCTTCCAGTTAGGGAACCACTGGAAGGCCCTCAGAGCTGGACCTCAGTGTCTGGGCTGAAGGATGGGGGTGGAGACACTCCTTGGGAGAATATACTTTCTAAATCCCTCCATCAGAAGAACTATCCCCTTATTTCTGCTCTCTGGTTCCTGTTACTTAACCTCACCTTGCCACAGTATACCTGCTTATACCACCTAGTGTGGCCAGGTGTCAAAAGAAAGGACCTTGAATAGTTGCACAGAAAGGGGAGGTTCCATAGGTGTTACCTGTAAAAATCAAGAAAGTTTGTGATCCCATGACTGCAAATAAAAAGAGAAAAATGACAGATTATAAAAGTTCATTAAAAAACAGCAGGCTGTGAATAATAATAAAAAAGCAACCCTAAATTGTCTTAAGCGAAATTGCTGTAATTTTGCAACTTGCTCTGTGATTATTATTATTTCTAATAGAAAATGGAGCTCTCCAGTAAAATGATCAACAGAAGCTCTGATGATTGACCTGGGAAGGACTCTGTGAGGGTTTATGTCATAGTTTCCTTAGCCCCCCGGTAAAAACTGTGATTAAGTGGTGCACGTAAAACTGACTCCACCTGTTCATTATTACAAGGACAGTATCTATTATTTAAAGGAGCTTTATTACATCTGTGCTCTAAAAGCTTTGAGGGCACACCAAGAAAGAAAGCTCGCCTGTACTTAGGAGCAGGTAGCCTGTTTAAATAGAATTAAGACTTGGAAAACCCAGATTTGCGATGTTGGGAGAGGGCATAACAACGCTGCTGTGCTGTTCAGCTCAGTGGTATAGCATCTGCTTTGCATGCAGAAGGTCCCTGGCACCTTCAGGTAGGTCTGGGAATGTCCCCTGACCCTGAAGAGACTGCTACTGTAGCCTTATTGGAGTTCACTGATTGGGTCTGCGTTGCTCCCGGACGGGAGGAAAGAAGTCAAATGACACCGAGGTTGGTTCAAAGAAAGAGTTTATTCTGCTCTCCGGATAGCAGAAGGCACTTGCGTGGTCAGTCCACAGCAAGTCCAAAGAAATGAGAAGTTTCATGCAGTATATATATCCTCCAGGCACCCTCTCCCTCCTCCAGGCACCCTTCCCCTCCTTCCCCAGGCATCCAACCACGTCAGCCTATGTACACAGGTTGACATCACATATGTTCCTGCTCTGGTATTCTTAACCATAAAAGGGTATTCCTTCCTGTACTTCTGACCATAAAAGGATCTTCCTGTTCCTACTCTTATCTTGGAGCAAGAGGTCACCATCTCCGAGAACACACTCTGGTGCTGTTCCCAGACTGGGTCTGTGCGTCTTTGTGGTCAGGACGTAAGATAAGGCACAGACGTGTCTTCTCTGTTCTACTGGTACAGTCAAGGTTATCCTTGCCATCACAAACTGATAAAGGAGAGGGCTCTGAGCACTTGTTTATACAGCTGGGTTTTGGCTCAAGAGCTCAAGTTTATGCATTTTAGAAATGCTAAGAAGAAAAGTGGGGGGGGGGGGTTCGAGTCAGTTTTAAACTGACTGCACAGAAATCCATTCCTTCACTACCAGTCAGAGCAGACAACACTGAGCTATGAAGGAAATGTGTCTGACTTGGTCTGCTTCCTGCATCCCAATACAGCTTTTGTAGGTTAGCCTCTGTTAGTCTCTGTTTAGCAATATACAGTACTTGGCTTGCTCACAGTTCATAAACTCATAGATTCATAGAGCTGGAATGCAATGCAGGATTATGTCACTGTCCCATACAGGGATCAAAACTGCAACCTGCGACACTCTAACCAACTGAGCTATCCAGGATGACTTCTAATGGGCAGTGACTAGGCACCATGGCTGTGTTCTCCCTCCACTCTCAGAGGCATTAGGCCTCTGAATGCTAATTGCTGGGAATCACAGGTGGGCTGTTGAGCTCATGCCCAGCTTGTGGACTTTGCATCTGGTTGGCCACTGTGGGAACAGGATACTGGACTAGATAAGCCATTGGCTTGATCCAGTGCCGGGTTCCTATTAGGTTCTTACATTCTTAGTCTTCTGTCTGATTTTCATGCACTGGTGGTAGTTTGTTTTTGTCTTGAATGAAGTTTATTAAGCGATCCAGTGAGACTCCCTGGCCATTTTCAAGTGGTACTGGGACTTTGAAACCCTCTGAGTTCAGGCTCAGGAGCTCTCTCCCTTTTCCTTTTTAAATTTATATATTTTTTTTAATTTATACTTTTCAGATATATACATTTCACTGAATTTACAATCATTTCGGCATTTTAAAACCTGACTTCCTTCCCACTCTTTCTGAGGCTCCTTAAATTTATTTTCAATATCTTCTATATATCCAAATTAACTTAACTTACTCATTTATTTATCTTATATACCATATATATATATATATATATATATATATATATATATATATGCAGGTTTTGGTGTCCTCGGGTGTCGACACCCGAGGACACCAAAACCTGCATTCCTGTACCCGTGAAAATCTACGAAAGCATATATATATATATATATATATATATATATATATATATTCTTATGTAGCTGCAGGTTATTACAATAATCCTGCCAGTGTTTTTATCCGTTTACAATTTACCTGTAAACATTCAATAAACCATTCCCATTCTTTTATTAAAAGTTTGTTATCTTGATTTCTTATTCTTCCGGTAAGTTTCGCCAGTTCTGCATATTCCACAAGCTTTTGTATCCATTCTTCCTTTGCTGGGACTTTCCTCTCTCCCTTTTCCAGTGCCAGATTAAACCCTGTGTAGGGCCCCTAGGTTAAACCACAGAGCCTAGGGCTTGCCAATCAGAAGGTCGGCAATTTGAATCCCCGCAATGGGGTGAGCTCCCGTTGCTCGGTCCCTGCTCCTGCCAACCTAGCAGTTCGAAATAAATAGGGACCACTCCAGCAGGAAGGTAAAGACGTTTCTGTGTGCGGCTCTGGTTCACCAGAAGCGGCTTAGTCATGCTGGCCACATGACCCGGAAGCTGTATGCTGGCTCCCTTGGCCAATAAAGCGAGATGAGCGCCCAGAGTCGGCCATGACTGGACCTAATGGTCAGGGGTCCCTTTACCTTTACTAGGGCCCCTAGGCAGTCGAAATCTCAGGGGGGCCTCTCTCCTAACACGGTTTTTATTTTACCAACCAACAATTTTAACAAACCAATTCTTTTACACAAAACAAAACAGTATTATTTTGGTTTGTTGTCGAGGTGTGGGGCCCGTAGGCCAATGCCTACTCTGCCTGTTTGGTAATCTGGCCCTGCTCTGTTCGCTTCTGGGCTCCCTGCACCAAACAAATCCCATTCCTGGAGCCTCAGGAAGTCCTGGCCACCTTTTCCATCACCCCCCTCGAGGGCCATCACACCAACTATTTAGGTCTTTCCCACTATTTATAGCAAAATCCCCCTCCCCACCTCTTCCTTCAATGCAGCTTCAGACTTGCCCCAGACTGGCCTTCCTCTCTCCCTCCCCCCCCAACCCCAATAATTTCTTCTTCTTTTTAAGGGAGGGGGAAGAGAAAACAACCTGCCAAGCTCAGGCGTTTGGCTGTGTCTTCCTTGCCTCCCTCCCCCTTTCCTCCTTGGTGCAGCTTTCTGGTGAGAGAGAGAGAGAGAGAGACCCATGGAACTTTATTTAAAAGGAAGAAGAAGAAGCAAGCCCATAGAGGGCCGACACAATGGGGGTTTTATTCAAATTTGTTTAGAGTTGAACGGATTTGCATGGAAAATGTGTGAGAAAAGACGGCGCCAATGACCTCATCCCCAGCTGCTATTAACGTTCAATTATACGCTGAATAGAAGGCACTGGGAGAACAGACTTGGACGTGCAGAGAATCCAGGTTGGGACGGGAAAGTGTGAGAAACTGCTCCTGCTAACCCCCCTACCCACCCCTTTCTCCTCCCTCCCCTTCAGCAGCGCCCCTCTCCCTCCTCTGGAGGAATGCAGGGAGGGGCGCGGAGCCCAGAGCAATCCAGAGCTGGCTGCTCCCCCCACCAAAAAAAAAGCCAGTTATGTTGTGCTCAGGGGGTGGGGGGCGGAGGAAGATGCTGTTCTAAGTGCCCTTCTTCTTTCCCCCTCCCAGATCTTAAAACAAATCTGAAAAAGTTGGCCAGAAGAGGGTTTTCTGCATCACTGGACTGCCTACTCCCCGCAAGACTTTTAAATAAAGACCCCTTCCCAACACACACACACACACACACACACACACACACACACACACACACACACACACACACACACATCGATGCCTTGAAAATATAGTGCTGCCCTGCGATACAAAACGCACCTACTTTGGAATAAACCTCGCTGACCACAATGAGATCAGCTTCCGAGGAAATGGTTCAGGAGTGCCAACTTGAATAAAATATTTTTTAGGGGGGCAGTAAGTTCTGCCCTGCATAATCAATCACATGATATGGCGGGCATACACTATTTGAATGACAATGTCTATAAGCTTTTTGGGAGGCCCTCAAATATTTGGGGGGGGGGGCAAAGGGACTTCGGCCCCTAGTAGTTGGCTCCTAGGATGCGGTTAGTCGTCCACTGTGTAAACACCGTCGTCAGGAGGAAGTCCCACTGAAATCAGCAGGGTTTACTTCCGTGTAAATGATGCATAATAAGTTTCAGGTTGCACAAGTGCCAAGGCACGCTTACCTGGAAGGAAGACACCCCCCCCACTCTTCCACTTGTATGGGTGGGGCCTTCTTTCTTAGTAAGCACGCTTAGGATCCGGCTGCAAAACTGGGCTGCTAAGCGCGTCTACTTGGGAGTAAGCTTCACTAGATTGCCTGGCTGGTAAAACGTGCATGGGCCGTAGATTTTGATTCTCTCTCTAGGTCTCTCCCCCCACTCACGCGACCAATCCTCCCCAACTTTGTAACAGGCAGACTTTTAAAAAATTTTGCAATCCGGGGAAGAAGAAATGTAAGGTGAAGTCAGCTTTCCAAAATAGAATTGTGAAGTAGAGCTGCTGTGGGTGTTAACAGGATGCGACAAGCGCTTGATCCGGACTCTCTGCGCCTCTAGTCGATTGCGCCACATTTTATTCGGAGCGGAGTGACGGTTTCTAATGCATCTCCCCACCTTACTCCAAAAATAACATACAGGCAGGCACTTATTGATTAAAAAGAAAAAGCCCATTCCTTTTGCAACAGGACATAAAATTTAAATTTCAAAATTTTGGGGACAATCTCTAAGATGAGCATGCAAGTGCGGGGGTGGGGTGGTGGGGTCCCCAATAAAAGTGTGTCAAAGACGTTGCGCTAAGATTTATTTCCCAGGTACCATTTCTTGCTTTCACCCACATTTTGCGAGGTGTGGGAAATGTTCTCCCGAGGAAAGCAAGAATAAATTATTAGAGCAACGGCTGGGTGAGAAAAGGCTGGCTTGATTGTATCTGTGAAGTGGGGGGCGAATAAAAGAAGGAGGGGTTTAATTGCATCAAGTCTGGGGTCGCACAATAATTATGCACCCCCTCAATTAACTGTGCTTTAAAGGGGAAGACACGCTCCCTCTCTTTCACACACACACACACACACACAAAATGGGTGCAAAGTTTGCGCGCCCCTTCCCTCAATTAACGTTGCTTTGGGAAAACAGACATTGCCCACCCCACAGAAGCGCCCCCCCCCCCCCAGCAAATCTGATTTTGCATTCCACGCAGGAACTTCGGGGACTAAGGAAAAAAAACAGCAGCCCCTCTCAAACCCCTCTTCCCAGACCCAGACAGGCCGCCCCAAGGTACCCCTCTACAAAGTTCTCAGGCTGTCTCAGCCTCAGACAAAGTCCCCGACTCCGAAGTTCAAGTTCAGTCGACGGGACGGACGCTTGGCCGCGGAGCTCTCCATTCCTTTCCAGACCCGGGTCTTTTGTTCCTCTTCTGACAATCGCTCTTTATCCAGCCCTAACAACACCCTCCCCCGTTCCCCTCCCCTCCCGTCCCGTCCCGTCCCCGCTTTCTTTAACTTGGCACTGTTTAGCTGCCTGGTCTGCAAAAAACTTCACAGCTCCGGTTTGTTGGTTCCCTAAGCACTCCAATTACCCCCTTTTCTCTTTCCTCACATATATGTATATCTGTATATATGCCCTGCGAGCGTCTCTCTCTACACTCGAAGGCTGTGCAGGGTAGAGATAGCCGGAGGCGGGCTTCCTTCTTGCCCAAAATCCTTAAGAAGGAAGGTGGGCCATGTGTGTCTGTTTTGACGGGGGCGGGGGCGGAGTTCCAAAGAGAGTTTCCTTTCCAAGTTTTTTTAAAATATTATTTTTTTAAAGGGCTTTCCGAAGCATGAGTTCAAGTATCTGTCCTTTTAAAAAGCCCCAGAGAGAGAGAGAGAGAGAGACCAGTTTGGGGGTTAATCCGAGACAGAGCTCTGGAGAAATTGCATTCAGGTAAGCAGGGGGAAATCCCATTATTCTTATTCTTAATAATAATATTTCACTGTCCATTACCCTTTGAAGGCTTTGCTCTTTTAACAGGCCCTCATCTCCCCAATATGACATCAGACTGAAGCTGAAATACCAAAGTCACTCTGTTTTGCTGGGTTGAGGCAGTTGTTTTGTTCAAGTGGGTCATGTTTTTTGACCCTGGGCAGCATCTCAGGAGAGGCAGGTTGATGCTCTGGTCTGTGAAGGGTCTTTGGGACACAATGAGGACTGCTGCCATTAAAACAACAAACCTACCCTCTATCAGGCTCTCCTGCTTGAAGGAGGCCCCCGGTTTCACTGTCCCAGCCCTGGGTGTTGTGGGGAGTGGGTGGGCTCCTGTTGCTTTAAGGGTGAAAGGAAGGTCAAGAGAAGGTCAAGCTGTAATAACTGAAGGCGTGCATTTGTGGCATACATTAGGGCACAAGAGGTATGCGTGGAGGGCTCAACTAAATGTACCTGAGTGTACCTGTCTGTATAGGAATGTCTTGTTTCTTTATTTCTTAAAATCTTCTCCTGTTGATAAATACCATTGGGGAAACTTTCAAAACTTTCCCCTCTTTTGGGGATAACTTCACACACACACAGCCCTCTTCTCTCACTTAAAAGCAGCAGGCCAGTTATGAGATATGATTATCTCTTTTCTATCTTGGAGACAGTAGGCTCCAGAAATATAACGGAACCAGAAAGGGGGGGGGGGAACCAACTAGCTAAGCCTCCCAAGCTTGAAATCAGGAGATATGAATGGCAAGAGGAAGAAGGTTAGAAGTCACCTGGTGGATTTTCTCTTACCATCTTCTTCCTTCTGTAGTGATGAGGAAGCTGTGGCTCTCCAGACATTGCTAGACTAGAAATCCCATTATCCTTTATTTTTGGCAAAGCTGGTTTGGCAGTGACTGGAGTTATAGTCCCAACAAGATCTTCAGGGACATGGGTTTCCCATCTCCCCCCAATTTTATTTTTTAAATGTGACATAATTGGTTGTGCTGACCAGCTATGGCCAGTGAAATGCAGCTTCCAGGAACTGTAGGAATAACTGAAATTTAGAAGAGGGAGTCTTTCAATAACTACGTTTTCTCCGTTCCAAGCAAGAGATGTTCTGTATGGGAATAGAACTATACCCAAGAAGCATTCTGTTTCCCCTGCAGTGTTCACTGCTTGCTCAATTTATTGGTTCAATTTATGCCACAGATATTGTCAGCTGTGTGCATTTAGCTGCAGTTGCACTGCATCTTAGGTTTCATGACCTTAAAACTCTGCATTTTTTAGTCAGAATGAGGCAAAGGTAAATTCAGGTGAATTGATTTAACAAAGGTCCTTTTGGCGCACAGAAAGGTAATATTGCAGAATTGGATGATTTGGGGTTGATTTGAAAAATTAAAACACTACCAGGACCCTATATATATATTTTAAAAACAACCCAAAATTTAAAAATACAATCCTATATTGCACATTTGTCTGGGACAAAGTCCAATTGATTGCAAGGGGACTTTCTTCTGAGTAGACACAAACAGAAGTTACTCTCTGGTAAGTGTCTACAGTGGTACCTTGGGTTACATATGCTTCAGGTTATACATACTCTTCAGGTTACAGACTCTGATAACCCAGAAATATTACCTCGGGTTAAGAACTTTGCTTCAGGATGAGAACAGAAATTGGGTTCCGGCGGTGCAGCGGCAGCAGCAGGAGGCCCCATTAGCTAAAGTGGTGCTTCAGGTTAAGAATAGTTTCAGGTTATGACAGACCTCCAGAATGAATTAAGTTCTTAAACCAAGGTACCACTGTATAAGATTGCAGCCTAAATGGACTTCACTCCAAAGATGGCTGGATGCAGTGATTCCATATATCTTTTTGTTTTACTTCAAAAATGAAATATAATCCAATGACGTTTTCCTCTATAGCTGAACTGCCCATTCATCCACCAACCTCCCAGAAGCTGTGGTTGTTACTAGTGTATACCTGAACTCCCATGTGCACATCCAGCACTCATGTATGTCCATATGCACACTGCTGAGAGTTTTAGGATCTTTTGCTTGCCTTCTCTATGAGTATGTGTTTTACCTCAACTCTCAGCTCACAGGAAACTTCCACACATAGAAATAAAGAAAGCTTGGTTTATTACATAAAATAAAAGTAAATAGGCAGCAACTCCTACAACACACACACATCTAGATCTGAAGAGTGAAAGATTCCCCAGCTAATTTAAAGAACCCTACAGCAGAACTTTCCAAACTGCATGTCCTGTCAGTGTATCAGCTGCAGGGTGTAGGTGTGTGGGGCGAAGGCTCCTCACACTCCTCCCAGGGCAGGAGAGGGGTTAGTTTAACCTCCTGTTTGCTAGCAAAACTGAATTGCTGTGTTGGGAAATGATGCATATCTCAAAAGTGTGTCACCAACATGAGAAGTTTGGAGAGCTCTGCCCTACAGAAATGTAGGCATGACAATGTTGCCATAAACCCACACTAGAAGTGGAGAGGTGGGGCGGGGGGGGAGGGAGGGGTGAGAGAAAGGAAAGTATACCTGTCTTTCAAGTGAGGCAGAAAGCTGAGTCCTGAGGAGTGCTGGCTATGTGTCCTGTTGGAGCTAGACAAGGTAGCTACTGGAATGTTTGGGGTTTTAATAATACAGTATTCTTAGCAAATGCCTCCCAGTAGGGAAGGGAGGGGCTTTGAAATGAGCAATTCCCATCTCCCCCCCCCCCAAGTTTCTGCCCATTTCTCACCTGGCCATCCTGCTTGCTTCTCACTGTGTGTGTGTTTTGCTTAACAAAAGAGTTTAAGACTTGTAATAGTGTACCTAGACATCTCTTTGCCTGCTATCTGCCTTCAAATCACTTGCCATTGTGGAGCTAATTTACCTAGCAACTAAATTTGCATGTGCAAACCTTTAGGTGACCTTTAGGGATGCGGGTGGCACTGTAGGTTAAACCACAGAGCCTAGGACTTGCTGATCAGCAGGTCGCTGGTTCGAATCTCTGCGAGGGGGTGAGCTCCCGTTGCTTGGTCCCTGCTCCTGCCAACCTAGCAGTTCGAAAGCACGTCAAAGTGCAAGTAGATGAATAGGTACTGCTCCAGGGGGAAGGTAAACGGCGTTTCCATGCACTGCTCTGGTTTGCCAGAAGCAGCTTAGTCATGCTGGCCACATGACACGGAAGCTGTATGCCAGCGAGATGAGCGCCACAACCCCAGAGTCGGTCACGACTGGACCTAATGGTCAGGGGTCCCTTTACCTTTACCTTTCACCTTTAGGTGAGGTGTGGGTGAACTCAGGATATGACTTTCAGGAGGCAAGGTTGGAATCAGGATTCTCTCAAGGTCACCAAAGTTCACAATGGAGGGTCTCCTGTCATATTAGAGCAGGGTGGTCCTTGAGGGTTATTTTGATGGCCCCAACAGCCCCCACAGGGCTTTGGAAAGGAGGTCTCTGACAGGGTACTAGAGTACTACTGCCTCTTTCTCAAAGCCTAGTTAGCACTTTCTCAACTTTGGGAAGGAAGTAGGAGGACATTGGGGTCTTGCCAGAGCCTTGTGTCTTCTTCCCCAAAGCTCAACGCCTTGGTTTGGGAAGGCAGTGCAATTTGGGCTCCCCCCCCCGTGCATGTGACCAGGCAGTGTGTGGCCCATGAGTTCCATGCTGAAGTACTCTTGCAGCCCACTTGGGATGAAAAGTTGGACCACTCTGTATTAGAGTTATGCCAACCTTATTTTTAATGGTATGATCTACAGGGATAAAACATGGAGATGAGTTCAGATTCACACACTCCCATTCACAGGGGCTCTAATTTATCTTAAAAAAATATATGCCAAAATAAATCTCTCTCTTTCTTTTTATTATTATTTTTATTAAGACTTTAAACAAAACATATTATCTGAAAACATATCATCCTTAATCCCCCCATTTCCCCCCTCCCTTCCATAAAACAACCCCCCCACCCCGACTTCCCTCAGTTTCAATCTCTGGTTTCTCTATGAATGCTACTCTCTGCATGTTACAAATTTCTATAGATCCTTAATTTGTCTAGCTGTTTGTTATCAATAAAAAGTTTGTGATTGTTTATTCAAAACCTGCCAAGGAGTCCAATTCACTTTGTTGCGTCTTTAAGTACTTTGTAAAAGGTTCCCATTCATCTTTAAAGTCACAGTTATCCTTGTCCCGTAGTTTATGTGTCAATTTTGCCAATTCTGCATAGTCCATCAGTTTCTCTTGCCATACTTCTTTCATCGGAGTTTCCTCAGTCTTCCATCCTTGTGCTATTAGGACTCTCACCGCCGTTGTCGCATACATGAAGATGTTTTTCACAAAATTAATCTCTTTCAACCCCCAGCACTACCTGACAGCTTAGTCAATAGCCAGGGATAATAGTAGTTTTCATCCAACAGCATATGGGGACCAAATACTGCTACTAGGCAAAATGGGTGGTTGGGTGTGTGTATTGCCAACTTGTCCATCATCTCAAGCAGCAAAATGTTTTAGTCCACTGCTTTTTGAAGGTGTTTCATGTAGGGATGTGTATAGATGATAGGAGATGATATATTTAATAGATATTTTACTTCCTTCCTCCCATTTGTCAGTTCAGCAGAGTGCATCCCTTTGCAGCTTAAAAAGAAGCTTAGGTAGGCTAGTTTTAGCCTTTTTAAAAAAAGTAATCCAGGATGCTTGAAGGCAGGCTGGATTCTGATGGTATTTCCCCCTTTTCTGTCTCTTGAAACAATAATCACACAAACACTCTTGTAAAGGGTAAAAGCAAAATTTATTCACTCAGAGTTTCTGTTGCAGAATACAGTGGTACCTCGCAAGATGAATGCCTCGAAAGACGAAAAACTCGCAAAACGAAAGAGTTTTTCGTTTTTTGAGTTGCTTCGCAAGATGGATTTCCCTATGGGCTTGCTTCGCAAGACGGAAACATCTTGCAAGTTTGTTTCCTTTGTCTTGCAAGTTTGTTTCCTTTTTCTTAAAACCATGCATTCACTTCGAGGAGCAACTCATAGCACGTGGTGTGGTAGCCTTTTTTTGAGGTTTTTGAAGACTTTGGTGATTTTTGAAGCTTTTCCAAAGTCCGAGCTTCGCAAGCCAAAAAGACTCGCGGAACGAATTAATTTCGTCTTGCGAGGCACCACTGTAACAGATACATCAGCTTTGTTCAAAATGGTTTAAAATGGTAATTTAGTTACAAAGACATGCTTAAGTCTAGCTCAAGATGAAGTGATGGAGCTCAGACATGCAGATTGTTCTCACATTTCCGGCTTGGTGATGAGTTGAAGAGTAAGAGTGAGAGATGCAAAACAGCATAGGAGAAGTGCCTAGCCAGATGAGGAGATTAAATAAGGCTACACCCTCTCCTTGTCAGGGCAGAGTCTCTCTCAGAGTTGTCTCTAAAAAATTTACAGGAAAACTGTAAGCTTCAGCTCCTATCACAGTGCCTATCTATCAAACATGCATCCTTGGTGTGACTGCATTGTAAATATCCCACATTGCAGACCAAGGTGCAATAGCTTGCTTGTTTTCATGAAAACCTGGTTTCTGAAGTGCGCAATGTTGGGTAACAATGTGTTTGTTCTGCTATCCATTGCAAGTTGACCTACAAACATACAGCAATTGGAATATATATGGCAGCCATTTGGAATTTCGAGGGCAAAATGGTACCATTTAATGGGCGCAGGATGACTCATTTACTCATGAAGGATGTCATCATGTGAGGCTGCCCTAGTCAAATGATGTACAGGGTGTGAGCCTTTGTTTGTGTACCCACCTGAGATGGTAGTGAAGGAGGAGGAGGAGGAAATAATCTAGGGGAAATATTAATACCTACAGAAAAATACATCAATTCTCTCTCTCTCTCTCTCTCTCTCTCTCTCTCTCTCACACACACACACACGCACACGCACACGCACACGCACACGCACACGCACACACGCGCGCACACACACACACACACAATGCAAATTATATTATACTGTCACAGCCCCTGTGCATATGTGTGTATAAACAAAATGAGACTGCAATCCTACATCTTTCAAGCAGACACTGTACTCCGTGTACCATCTATCTCCTTATCCACTGCCCCAATTAGCTGAGCAAAGGCTTTTGAAGCATCGGGTTGCCAGGAGGCAGAGCTGAAGCTCAGTCAAGCAATGCACCCTGGAAGAATCGAGTTTGCTGATCTACAAACAATAAACTTCTGATCAATGCAAATCCCTTCTCCGCTTTCCCAAATCATCTAAATCACTATAATCTATTAAGTCACTAGTTTCAGAGGGTCAGCCTTCCCCCTTAAGCAATTTTCTTCCCCCTGCCCCAGTCTTCAAGACTGCTGTGTTAGGATGCAACTCAGCTTGCACCGCAGGCCGATGTGTCTGCATGGGAAAGGAGTAGATAGAGTTAGGAATCTTCCAGACTTCCTAGACTGTCCTTTACCTGTACTGACCTTCCTTCAGGCCAAACCAGGGGTCAGCAACCCTTTTCAGCCCTGAGTTGGTCCACCATCCCTCAGACCATGTGGTGGGCCGGACTATATTTGGGGGGGAATGAATGAATTCCTATGTCCCACAAATAACCCAGGGATGCATTTTAAATAAAAGTACACATTCTACTCATGTAAAAACACGCTGATTCCCAGACCATCCGTGGGCCGGATTGAGAAGGCGATTGGGCCTCACCTGGCCCCTGGGCCTTAGGTTGCCTACCCCTGGGCTAAACTAATACTATTATCAAACTACACAGGCCCCATCAATATTTGTTGCAGTGGCACAAATAACTGGTTTTCCTGAAACAAGGCTTTTTCTTTTCTTTTTAAAAGTGACCTGAAACCAGCAAGAGGAGGCCATCAACCTTGAGTCACCAAATGTTGTTGGACTACATCTCCCATAATCCCTTACCATTGTCTAAACTGGCTAGGCAAGATGGAAATTGCAGACCTACACCATCTGCAGACTCAGTGTGAGGGAAGCTCTGAGGCTCTTGGAATTCCAGTGATACAAGGAGATGGTAGCTGCTGAAACATCTTCAGGATAATGTAGCAATGCCTACATCCAAATCTTTCTCCTGATAATGGAATAGACATTAGTGTAACTATGGTGGAGTGATCAAGACAGTGGCCCTGGTCATAGGCCAAACATGGGTACAAAATAGGCATCAAAGTTCATGGCAAACATCAGCAATTATTATTATTGATAGTATATGCATCAGCAGCAGTCTGAACAACTGAAATGATGGAAATGGACAGAGGATTAAATCTGTAAATTTAAATTTAAATCTATCCTATGTTTGTGGAAGAAACATGAAGGTAAACAGGCTATGAAGGCCTTTCAGCAGAGTAAAAACAGTTAGGCCCTTTTGCGGGAATTAGGCAATTCCACCTTTTCTCCCTGTTTCTTTGTGGCCTGCTGACCTTTCTAATTATATCCTTATCCAACTTGTGCTAACAAGTTCCCAAAATATCAGCAGAGTTTATGACATTCCCCTTTTAGTTCGCAACGGTAACATCTGCACAGGTTGGCTAGAACCACTATAATAATTACTCTGGTAATTTCCCCTTTGTTCCCTCTTAAAATACAAGACATGACACAGTCTTCATAAAAGTATAAAAGAGTTTACTCACATTCTGTTCACAATGTGATCCCAGAAGGCAGACAGCTTTAAAAAGGTTACATACACTTAGAATCTATCTTATAGGAAGATAGTACTGTCCTCTCTTGGCTGAGAGCATGTTGCTCCTTCAGAAGATGAAGATGAGAGAGAGAGATATGGCTGCCTGCCCTGTGCTTTTATCATTTACCTGCACAGGTGAGGCCACACCCACCTCTGGTCACATGCGGAGGAAGTCCGTCCCCAGGAAGTTTACCTGCTTGCTAGACAGACATCCCTCCCCATGTTCTAACATGTACACTCTAGGAATGTTGTCATTGACTGCTCCTGTGTTTACATCCCACAAGTTTAACCTACCCTGCAGGACTGTGGAGAGGATAAAATGCGGTGGGGGAGAGCCATTTTTGCCACCTTGAGCTCCTTGGAGGAAAGGAGAGATAAAAATGTAACAAATAAAATTAAGAAATACCCGTGTCTTTTCAAAGACCACCATTCCTAGAACTTAAGGAAAAGCGAGTTTTAAATGTTAAATATTTACTGCCTACCTCTACTTTCAAAAGTAAAGCAACTCTTTGTGCTGGTAATTAAGGAAAAGCGAGTTTTAAATGTTAAATATTTACTACCTGCCTTTACTTTCAAAAGTAAAGCAACTCTTTGTGCTGGTACTACTTCCTATAAGGAAGGAATGTGTGCTTATCTACAACCAGTCCCAAAGATGTGAGCATACCGTAACCGTGATTAGATATGCACACACATATTTAGAGACGTTCTATTATAAACTCATACCGCATGTACTGTACACGAGTAAAGGCGCACCCCCGTTTGCAGTGCAGATGGGAGAGAATGTTCACACCGAACTGACCCAGTAGGGCTGAGACAATAAGCGAGTGTTTCCACCTTCAAGGGTGGGTTCTAATAAACGGCACAGTCATCCTGCACCTGAGAGGTTTGCACGCAAGGCGGTCTCATGGCATGCAGAAAATGCATATTTTGCAATACTTCCAGGTGTTCGGGAAGGGGCGAGAGAGGCTTTCTTGTGTAGATTGAGACTTCATTCTAAGACGACCAGTCCCAATGAGGAGGAAAACCAGAATCGTTGCCCCTTCTAGCATGGACGTAGCCAAGGGGCGGAGGGCAGTGAGGGGCGCTGCCCCCTAAATCAATAAAAATACATAGCAAACTGAGGTTCTGCGCCCCACTAACAAAAGGCTGGGCCCCGTAACAAAAATTCTGGCTATTCTCATGGTTTTTAGTCCCTTATGATCCTCGCTTCTCTCTGTTATCTTCCTTCGCTTCCTTCTCGTTCCCCTCCCGGCTGTCTCGTGTAACCCAGGCAGAGGTCAGCTCCATGAGAGTAGCCAATGGTGAGGTCAGCCCCCCCACCCCAACAAAAATTCTGGCTACGACCATGGTCAGCTCCATTTATTTAAATGGGACCCATGTTAACCCGATCCTTCGCTTTCCCATTGATATCAGTGGGACTGCTGCTGCGCTAGCTGACGCGTGTTACTTACTCGGAGGTAGGTCTCACGGAATGCAGCGAAAGCACGTGTGTTTAGGGTGCACCAAACCCTTTGACGCGTAAACGTGCAGAACTTTGGCTACAGATTGTAAACTCCTAGACGGCAGGGACCTGCGCGGGTTTATTTTGCTAATTTAGTGCAATTAAAGTCAAATGGACCTTGTAGCAGTATATCGGTGTACGTTTACGATTATAATTTAATCATCATCATCATCTACACCGATATATTTGGAACACCATGATGAAATGCTAAACGGTGGTATCGCCCTTGTTCTGGTGGGATGTCCTACTCACAATTTCCCTTAAAAAATGAAATTATTATTCCTCTGTGCGTTACAATCTGGATTTTCTGCGAGCAAACGGCTAGACTAGAGTGATCATTTAAAGAAGTCCAAATCTCAAAGGGAGATTATATCGTGTAAATGGGTAGCCCAAATCTGCTATCCAGTTGAAACGAAATTCCACGATATTTTTAAAAATATGTTGACTTTATATGAACCCCTAGAACTCAAATCCCAAATTAATTCCATTTGGGCGCACATTTAATTGATTCCCTCCAGAGACTGGAAATACTGAGGCACAGGGAGATCCTCAATTCCTTTCAGAAGGAATTATAAATGACTCCCAGTAAATTCTTGGTGCTAGATGACCACTTTGCAAGTGGTAGAAGAAAGACAAAGATCTTTCTTGGAAGATCTTGGCGGACTAAAACATTTCTTGCTTTTTAAATTTATAACAGAAAAGCGGTAGGGGATACGGAATGGGGTCTGGAGAGAGGGGAGAGAGGATTTTTCTTCGTCTGTAACCGAGGAGGGGTTGTCAAGCTAATGAAACTGACTTTCAGGAGAACCAGGGCAGAGAAAGGGATTGACTTGTTCACACAAGAAATCCTCGAATGACGGGGGCGGGAGAGGAAGAGTTCGCCTGCCTTACCTTTTGTTGCCCGCCCCCTCTCCAAAGTTACTGTATTTACGATTGGTAAAGGGTAAAAAGTTGGTTTATAGTCATTAAAGGCTTTCGCATTTCCTTAAGGGGCCAGCCCCAATAATTAGGTCACTGCACTCAATGTGCCGACTGCCAACTCACGTATTCCGGGCAGGCCTTTGTGGAAGGCGAATTGGCTTGGCAGGATTTTGATAACTGTTCATCTTGTTACTGATTTGGCTGTTTTTATTTATTTAAATCGGTTTTATTGCTCTTTGGTTTTAACTGAAATCATTGAAGTCCGCTGTAGTATGTGTGTATGTCTATGTGTATGTATGTATGTATGAATGAATGTATAAGCAAGCAAGTAAAATGATAGGCAGTGGAACTGCCTGCCACAAGAAGTGGGGATGGTCCCTGACTTGAAGTCCGGCTTCTTATGACGTTAGAAAGGTCAGTCGCCGGTAAGGGATTTCGCGCATGGGCAGAAGGTCGAACTAGAAGAGGATCTTTGAGGGAACCCTTCCAGCTCTGATTCTGAAAGGTCTTCTAGTTTTTGCACGAGCGCTAAATGGAGTTTCCATGGTCGGAGGCACTGTATCAGATGCTAGAGGCCAACCAGGGGAGCACTATTGCCTTCATGGCAACGGACTGCTGTTGCGAGCAGGAGGCTAGACTTAGGTGGACTTTGGATCTGATTATTCCGCAGGGCTCTTCTGGCGCGTTTCTGTCCTTAAGAATTTCCCTGACACAGTGATTTTACACTCCTCTTGTAAAGGCAGACTGGGACTCCATGCTCAAACAACCTAACCATCACAGTTTGTTTTCTTTGGTTTTGAAGATGGTAGTGCCTTAAGTCAGAGGATAGTAAAGTTGGGTAGACATTGATGCGCAGGTGTGCCAACTTTAATAAAATATGGGGGGTGGGGGGTGGCAGGTAAGCCCCGCCCCGCACAATCGATCACATGACGTGGTGCACGTACACTATTTGAATGGCAACGCCCTGCCCATCGAATTTTTTTTTGGGGGGGGGCTCAAATATTTTATTGGGGGGCCGGAGCCCCTAGGCGTTGACTCCTACGCTGATGCGTCTGAAGCCTTTCACTTGATTGATTACGAAGGTTGGGAAGAAAGGATTTCTTTTAAAATAGATTTTAAAAATCCGAATCCCAACACTGTTCCAATGTTCCACTCTAGCGTCTGCGCTGTGATGGACAGTATACCCACGACCGGATCGTTTATCCGCTAGACTCGAGGAGTGAAACTAAAGCACGCACACGTGCGACTCCTAGATCTCCCGCGGTGAAGTTAGATTTAGAACAACCGGCGTTGGGTTAGATCAATACGCGCTTTGCATTCCAAACAGCAGCACGGACGGACGGAGAATCCTAACGGCGTTTCAAGCAAAAGGAACGATGGTTTGTTAAAAGCCAAACTCCGCAGAGCTGCCAATCCGCAGGCTGTCTGTCTGCCACCAGCTGTTCCCCCTAAGTTCACGTTTGTCGTGGGAAAGTTTTGAACTAGGCCTTAGAAGAGACTCGCTTATAGAAGCAAGTGTGTGGCATAATTGCGATTGAATATAAATGTGAAAGTGTGTACGTGCGCCTATGTCTGCGTTGCAGCAGCTGCTGATCTCCAAGGCTGATAGCCAGCAAAATCTTCGTAGACCCATTGGAATTAATGGACTTGAGCGAGAAGGTGTCTGAATATCATCCCTCGTCCCTTTCTGTGTCACGGGCCGGGTGTAGTCACACTCTTAGGTTGCAATCCTATACACGTCTAGGAGTAAGCGTTACTGAAAACAATGACACTTGGGTCCGAGTAGACCTGCAAAGGGTTGTTATGGAGAGGAAAATGTGTCTGTGTCAGAGGAAAGAGGGATTATCCGACTAGATTCTCAAGAAAGGTACATGAAGATGGAAATCCACATTCTAACTTGATCGTGTTTTCCATCATCCTAATGATTGGATCCCGTGCAGTTAGAGGTTTTAGAAAAGGTGTAAAAAGTACTGAATATGCCACGCTGGTACTGGCAGTTAATACTTTCATTTAGTTTAATGGCTCACCAAAACCGAATCAAAAAAGGGGGGAAAATATCGGACACTTCGTACGCACAGAGAGAGTTTCTGAAATGTTTTAGAATTTTGCAGCGTTGGCTCCTATGATATGACACCCCCTCCCAACACAACAATTTGAAAAACAGTTCAGATTCCCTCCTTACACAAAAGTCCACCTCTGGAAATAAAGTTGTGGTGCTTGTCTCAGTGGAGCACAGGGGTCCATATTCTTTCATAGAGGGTTATCACTGATCTAGAGTGACCGTGGACTTGGAGTATGTATATATGCAGTGGTACTTCTTCATTCAAACCGTGGGTTATGGAAGGGAAAGAGAATGGCTTAGCTTGGAAGTTTCTGTTAGATTTTAAGGGATTGGACAAATTCACCAAACATAGAGCTATCAATGGCTATGGGCCATGTCTGATTGAATATAGAGCCTTAGTATCAAAATGAGATAGAGTATCTGTTTTCATGCTTGTGATTTTCCAAAAGCATTTGACGGGCCAGAATGCTGTTCTACAGATGGATCTTTAGCCTCTACACCAGGGATCTTTAGTAAACAGAGGAGATTGATCTTTTTGTCTCTCCCTTCCAACCGCTTCAGAGTGAGCATGGCCGAAAGAGCCCACTCCACAGCTGGCATGGGCAGGAATGTAACAGGCAACACCGGGTATGCACATCACGTGCACAACATGGAACACACAGATGCATACATACAGAAAGACTGACATGGAGACGCTGAACACTCCGGAGGCAGATTCCCTCTGAAGTGTTTGTGGATGTATCTAGTTCAGCAGAGGACAATAGCGATTTGCAATAGGTTGGCCAGGATGTCTAGAGTCTCAAATAACAGTGAATAGAGGCAGTGTGGGGTAGAGTCTTGAGCTAAGGACCTGGGTTCAAATTCCCATGGAGCCGTGAAGCAGCCTTGGGCCAGTCACTTTTGTTCAGCCTAACCAACCTCACAGGGTTGTTATAAAGATGAAGTGTGAGGAGAACTATGTATGCCACCTGGAGTTCTTGTAGGAAAGGCAGAATACTACTACTACTACTACTACTACTAATGGTTGACCTTCAGCTGATCACTACCTTAGCCTGACATTCTTCATCTGCAAAATAGGAGTATTAATTGGTTCCCTTTCATCTTTGTTCAGGTTTGTGTTGGAATATCTGATGCCTTATAACTCAGATGCCAATTTAGAGACACAGTGTATGGCTCTTGGCACAGTATATTATTGAGTATTATGGCTCCCCGCTGCCGCTTTTTGCATCTGGTGGACCTGGGAGTTCCTAGAGGAAAGCAAAAAACAAAGTAGATCCCACAAGACTCAGTCTGCCCAGCCCTGATCTAGTCTGTGACCAGCTGTGTGTATGTGTCTGCCTATAAAGCAATAGGTTTGGTACTCTATGAGTTAGGGTAGCCACAGTGAATCCCTTTGCGCATGTGCGCGGGTGCGCTATTGATGCGATAGAAGGTGTGAGAGGGAGAAGAGGAATTTCTTCTGTACACATTGCTCCTCTTACCTTCAAATGGATATGATCCGCCTCATCTAACTTTAAAGGCGGTGCTGGAGGAGACTCTTGAGAGTGCCATGGACTGTAAGAAGATCAAACCTCTCCATTCTGAAGGAAATCAGTCCTGAGTGCTCACTGGAAGGACAGATCCTGAAGCTGAGGCTCCAATACTTTGGCCACCTCATGAGAAGAGAAGACACCCTGGAAAAGACCCTGATGTTGGGAAAGATGGAGGGCACAAGGAGAAGGGGAGGACAGAGGACAAGATGCAGATAGGTAGCCGTGTTGGTCTGCCATAGTCAAAACAAAACAAATTCCTTCCAGTAGCACCTTAAAGACCAACTAAGTCAGTTCTTGGTATGAGCTTTCGTGTGCATGCACACTTCTTCAGAGGACGAGATGGTTGGACAGTGTTCTCGAAGCTACCAGCATGAGTTTGACCAAACTGCGGGAGGCAGTGGAAGACAGGAGTGCCTGGCGTCAGTGGCGTAGCGTGGGTTGTCAGCACCCGGGGCAAGGCAAGTAATTTGCGCCCCCTAACCTGTGGATTTGCGCCCCCTAACCCGTGGATTTGCGCCCCCTAACCTGTGGATTTGCCCTAACCCCAGATGTTGCGCCCGGTGCGGCCGGCCCCCCCTGCACCCCCCACGCTACGCCACTGCCTGGCGTGCTCTGGTCCATGGGGTCACGAGGAGTCGGACACGACTAAACGACTAAACAAGAACACCTGAGCAAGACCTACTCTCTCCCCCTGCTGTGCCCATTAGGGAGATATACCAGGGACCTTCTTCAGGCGGAAGAGATGCTCTGCCGTGGTTTCACCGCCGTGCAGTGAAACAGAAAATCGGTTTCCAGCAGACTAGGGTGTATATCTTACCTTCTCCTCTCCAGATCTCCCATCCACTCGTCTGTAACGTATTGCACTGTGTTGTAGTGGAGATCCATCTGTCTAGAAGCCCTGGTCCTTTGGACGTTTGAGGTTGCGACCTTATCTCTGCTTACCTGACAATAAACCCCACTGATCTAGACATGGCTTTTCTTTTGAGGAGGGAAGGCGTCTAGGAACGCGCTGCTGGGTGGGTAAGCGCTGCTTGTGTTTGTTTTGAAACTTTGGGCAACGCTACTCAGAGAAGACCCATTGAAAAGGCGTGTGTGATGTGGCTGTTAGGGTGTCGGACTAGGACCTGGGAGATCAGGGTTCAGATCCCCACTCCGCCATGAAGCTCACGGAGCTAGTCATTGCTCCTTTGCCTGCCCTACCTCACAGGGCTGTTGTGGGGAAGGGGAGAACCATGTACGGCAGCCTTGAGCTCCTTGCAGAAAAAAGGTGGGATATAAAAGCAGTGAATAAACGATCAACAAAGAAGCTGAATTATACCGGTCAGACCAAGGTGCATCTCGCTCAATATTGCCCACACTGACCGGCAGCTGCTCTCCATGATTTCAGGCAAGGGTTTCTCCCATCTGGTGATGCCAAGGATGAACCCGGGACCTTCCGCACACAAAGCAGAGCGAGGCCCTTTCCCCTGCCAGCTCAGGTCCATTCATGCCAGTGGGTCTACTCCGAGTAAACAGGGACTGCATCTGCGCGCGCGCGTCAGGCCAGCTCCCGCACAGTTACCCTAATATTTTCAAAATACGTGGGTAGGATCTCCCCTCCTTCGCGTCCAGCCTGCATCTTCAGAGATCAGCTCCTGCGATCTACTCTCTAGGGAAGTCATGGGGAGCCCTTCTATTCTCTCAGGTTTGGGGGAAGGAGGAAGCACCTTCGCTAATGGGATCTTACCCATGCCCATCTTCGTCTTGATCACCTGCCAACCAGCAAAGGGGGAGACTGAGAATGGGGGGGGGGGGGAGAGAGAAGAAAGCAAGAGCCAGACCAAACCCCCCCCCCCAAACGCTCGCGGGCAGCCATTTTGTGGCAGGTGCCTCTTCCAGCAATGCCAGGCGGAGGCTGTGCTGCAGGCCAATTAGACGGCGCGTACGGCAAAGAACTGCTTGCCTTCTCTCCCTGCCCTCCCCCCCCCCCCCATTTCCAAGAAGGAGTTAATTCTTTCCCAGCCGCTTCTAAAGGGGGAGGGGGAAGGGGAGGGAGGCAGGCAGGGAAAGTGGGGGGAGGGGAGCCACCTTCTCCTGACTGGGCGCCCACGTTAGGAAATATATTACCTTCGCCAGCTCCACGCCGTTCTCCGGGCCGGAGAGAAACATGCAAATGAGGCAATTTGCATGCTATTAGCATGAGGCCGATAGGGGAGGGGGGTAGTCGCCGGCGCAGCAGCGGGTGGAAAGGGGAAGGGAGGGAGGAAAGAAAGAAAGAAAGAAAGAAAGAAAGAAAGAAAGAAAGGAGGAAGAGGAAGCGAAAACACACAAACACCGGTCATTAGAAACGGAGATGCAAACAGGGAATACAAAGCCCGTGTGAATGTGCGGGTCACGCGTCCTCTACAGATTCTGAATGCTATTATTATTATTATTATTATTATTATTATTATTATTATTATTAAGAAGGCGGTAGGGGCTTATGCCCAGCAATCAAGGCAGAAAGCAGTGGAAGAAACCGGATAAGAGCCCCCAGTCCCCCCTCCCCTCAAGTAATCCATCTCCAAGAAAAAATAAAACAGGACCAATCCAAGCTGGCTCTGCAGGTGAAGAAAAAGTCTTGCGAGTCAGCTAAGAGGAGGCTGCTGCGGGAGTTGCTTGCTGAGCCAGCCTTCTTTTTCTTACCTCCTTCGGCACATTTGTAACCCGGGGAGGCGCCCCATGGGATCTTAGAATTGGAGAGTTGGAAGGGGCCCCGAGGGTCGTGTAGTCCAGTCCCCTGCAATTCAAGGATCTCAACCCGTTGCTCCAGTCCTCCGAGGTAGATCGGGAGGAAAGTGGTTTGCCACAAGGAGGGGGGTGGAGGGGTTTCTGCTGGTTTCTTCCTGGTAGGAACACGGGAAACGGCCTTTCATGGAATCGGAGCCATGGGCCCATCAAACTCAGTATTGGTTACACTAACAGGCAGCCGCTTCAGGCAGGGGAGCCTCACCTCCAGCCCTAACTGGAAATATCGAGGTTCGAACCTGGGGTCTTCTGCGTGGGAGGCAGATCTTCTACGTCTGACCTACAGCCCTTCCCACATCTCCTTGTTCAGAATCATTGCTGAAGGAGACTAGCTCTCAAGCTTATTTAATAATTATGGAGGAGGGGGAGTTTTTTACATGTTGTTGTTTAGTCGTGGACCAGAGCACGCCACACACTCCTGTCTTCCACGGCCTCCCGTAGTTTGGTCAAACTCATGCTGGTAGCTTTGAGAACACTGTCCAACCATATCGTCCTCTGTCATCCCCTTCTCCTTGTGCCCTCCATCTTTCCCAACATCAGGGTCTTTTCCAGGGAGTCTTCTCTTCTCATGAGGTGGCCAAAGTATTGGATTCTCAGCTTCAGGATCTGTCCTTCCAGTGAGCACTCAGGGCTGATTTCCTTCAGAATGGATAGGTTTGATCTTCTTGCAGTCCATGGGACTCTCAAGAGTCTCCTCCAGCACCATAATTCAAAAGCATCAATTCTTCGGCGATCAGCCTTCTTTATGGTCCAGCTCTCACTTCCATACATCACTACTGGGAAAACCATAGCTTTAACTATACGGACCTTTGTTGGCAAGGTGATGTCTCTGCTTTTTAAGATGCTGTCTACGTTTTTGACATAGACCCATTTTATTCCCCACCAGGGGTGCCAACGCGAATGTAATATTGGAGGGGCCCAAGTAAGTAAGACCCACCCCTATAATTACAGTAATCACATGACACAGTGCACACACACTATTTGAATGGCAATGCCCATCAATTTTGGGGGAGCGACGACCCCCTCAAATATTTTATAGTGGGGAACAAAGACCCCTCGGCCCCTAGGAGTTGGCTCCTATGTTCCGCACCCATCTCCACCACCTACTAAACACTCCATCTGCAATGCAGCTATTAAAGAGGCAGGGCCCCTCGTGCAGAGGTAACTCGAACCCAGCCCCCAATTCAATTTTGAACCTTTGATGTGGGGTAGAGGTAGAGGTATCCTTCAAATGCCTCTGCACGTATGTTTACACAGGCACAAAACAGGGTGGGTTGTCGTTCATTTGCGTTCCGGCATCTCCTTTCATAGTTGCATAGAAAGAGATTTGTGGGTTTTGCACGCAGTAAAGTCAGCTTGTTACGAAGGGAAGAGAAAACACTACCTAATACGGGCAGCAAATGTATTGTGGTGGTTAGAGCATCGGCCTAGGAATGGGGTGCCCTGAGTTCAAATTTCTGCTTCGGCGTGAAGCTCACTTGATGAGCTGTGGATAACACTGGTCAACAACAAATTTGTTGTCTGCGTTTTTTCAGTTGATTTAGGATGAATCTGATGCGCTGAATCCAAAAATCACATTGGTTTTGCTCAATCAGGTCAAGTTTTTGAGCTATGGCCACATGTCGTTGTTTTACGTTTTTGTTCACATGTATGCTTGTATGGAGCATTTTAGAAGAAGTTGGTGGGGGTAAAATGCCATGTCGAATAATTGTTTTGATTGGAAATGATTATTTTAATGACAAGAAGTATTCAGGTCCAATAGTTCTGGGTGATTATGTCGAAAAGGGATCAGTTTGAAGTCATAAAACCTCAAAATCTTCCATAAATTGGTACGGCAAAGCATAAAGTTGGGGGATCAAAACTAAGTTAATGGGGCAGCCACCCCACGAAGTATCCTGATCTTCAATCTGCACGTCATCCTGTAGCTCATTGTGATGAAATTCCAGTGCCTATCTTTGGAGAACTTCCTGGCATTAGTGACAAAGATGCCTCCAGTGTTGAAGGACATGAAGAAGAAGAAGTGGTTCTTGAAGATGATGCTCCACATCCATTTTCCCAAAAGGAGTTGAATGATCTAGTTCACGACCTCAGCTTCTCAAAGGACTCTGCCGAACGGCATCCAGATTGAAGGAAAAAAACCTCCTCTCTGACAGTACTCGCATCAGCTTCTTCCATAACAGGCATCAAGAGTACCTCCGTTTTTTCTCGGAAGAGAAGGACTTGGTGTACTGTGCAGATATTGTGCAGCTTCTGCTCAAGCTTGGAGTGCCACAGTACGAACCCAAAGATTGGAGACTGTTCATTGACAGCAGCAAGCGATCACTGAAATGTGTTCTGCTACACAACGGCAACTAGTTTGCCTCTATACCCCTATCTCACTCAAGTACACTGAAGGAGAACTATGAAGAGGTGAAGTATGTGCTGGAGAAAATTGGTTATGATCAGCATAAGTGGTTTATTTGTGTTGACCTGAAGATGGTGAACTTTTTGTTGGGACAACAGTCTGGCTTCACCAAATACCCATGTTTTCTGTGCATGTGGGATAGTAGGGACCGTGCTCAGCATTACACGAAGAAGGACTGGTCTGTGCGGGAGGAATTGGTGCCTTGCAAAGAAAGGAACGTCATCAATGTGGGAATGCTCTGGGGTGCAGGAGAGGATATATTGACTAATTATATCCTTATCCAACTTGTACTAACAAGTTCCCAAAATATCAGCAGAGTTTATAGACATTCCCCTTTAAGTTCGCAACGGTAACGCTTGCACAGGTTCGCTAGAACCTCTATAATAATTACTCTGGTAATTTCCCCTTTGTTCCCTCTTAAAATACAAGACACGACACAGTCTTTATAAAAGTATAAAAGAGTTTACTCACGTTCTGTTCACAATATGATCCCAGAAGGTAGGCAGGCTTAAAAAGGTTACATGCACTTAGAATCTATCTTGTAGCAAGATAGTACTGTCCTCTCTTGGCTGGGAGCCAAGAGGGCATGTTGCTCCTTCAGAAGATGAAGATGGCAGAGAGGCAAGAGGCAAGAGGCAAGAGGCAAGAGAGCGAGTGGCTGCCTGCCCTGTGCTTTTATCATTACCTGCACAGGTGAGGCCACACCCACCTCTGGTCACATGCGGAGTGTCCGTCCCCAGGAAGTTTACCTGCTTGCTGGACAGACATCCCTCCCCATGTTCTAACATGTACACTCTAGGAATGTTGTCATTGACTGCTCCTGTGTTTACATCCCACATACCCCTTCTCAGGCAATACAACATACACAAAACATAAACAACTTTATTCAACCACCCAGAGTCCCAGCTTGACACGTAGATTCTGGAAACTCTCTCTTGGTAGGGGTTTCGTCAGGATGTCAGCAGTCATCTCTTGGGTGCTGCAGTAGGATAGTTCCACAAGTCCATCCTGGATCATCTGGCGTATGTAGTGGTATTTAACCCCAATGTGTTTTGTTCTGGCCAGGAACTTCTCACTCTGCGTCAGCTTCAGGCAACTTTGATTGTCCTCTAGCAAGCTGACAGGCCCTTTTCTCACCAACCCAAAGTCCTTTATGAGTTGATCAAGCCAGGCGATCTCTCTGCAGGCTTCTGTTGCTGCAACGTATTCTGATTCTGTGGAAGATAATGCTACACAGCTCTGTTTATAACTGCCCCATGAAACAGGTCCATCACCAAACATGAAAACATGACCACTTGTTGATTTATAATCAGCATTATCCCCAGCCCAATCCGCATCAGTATACCCAACCAACTTAGGGTCTCTGACGGCTGGTAACCTTAATTTACAATTCATGGTACCCTTCAAATATCGCACCACCCTCTTTACACCTGCCCAATCATGCTCAGTGGGAGAATTCACTTTTCTGCTAAGAATCCCCACAGCATTTGCTAAGTCAGGTCTACATGTGGTAACTAAATACAAAAGTTTACCAATCGCCGACCTGTAGTCATTGTTGTCTGGCAACTGCTTCGAATCCTGCTGATTCTTCAGGAAGTCAGTAGCCATCGGTGTAGCAACTGGATGTGCGTCTTGCATCTGCATGTGCTCAATTAGCTCGTGGATCTTCTGTCTTTGGCTGAGAAGAAATGAGCCGTCCTCTTCTCTTTCCACCTGGATCCCGAGGTAGTACTGGACATCTCCTAGCTCCTTGACCTCCACCTCTTTGCTAAGGTGTTTTACTATCTGTGTATAGTCTTTCTCACTTGCTGTGGCAATAATCAGGTCATCAACAAATGCTAAGATATATGAGAATTGTCCATTATTTGACTTACTGTACAAGCACTTGTCAGCGTCGCCTTGCTTGTACCCAAGTTGCGTCAGCATTTTATGCAACTTCTGGTTCCAGGCTCTAGCAGCCTGTTTAAGTCCATAAAGTCCTTTCTGCAGTTTGCACACTAAATGTGCCTCATGTGGTTTCACAAAACCTTTGGGCTGTTTCATATAAATTTCTTCAGAAATCTGCCCGTGTAGAAAAGCGGTAGCAATGTCTATGTGTTTCACTCTCATTTTCTTGGAGGCTGCAATGCTTAAAAGCATTCTTACGCTGCTGTACCTCACGGTTGGTGCAAAAACTTCATCATAGTCTTCACCAAAACGCTGTGAAAATCCCTGTGCTACAAGTCTAGCTTTGTAGCGCTGCACTTCTCCTTCTGACCCCTTCTTAACCTTGAAAACCCATTTACTGCCAATGGCCTTCTTACCGGGAGGCAGCTCAGTGAGTGTCCAGGTCTTGTTCTGATGCAGTGCATCCATCTCCTCCTGCGCGGCCTTCCTCCAGAGACTGGCTTCTGCAGCTGGCATATCCTGTATCTCTTCCCAAGTGGAAGGTTCCTGTGGAAACGCCGACCCTGCAAAGTAGGACAACCGTAATGGTGGGACACCTTTGTTGGTTCTGGACGAGCGCCTGACCTCTGGTTCTGCGACCGCATCAGCTTCCTCATCCTCCTCCAACGCAGGCATGTCCCCATCTGAGTCCTCATCTTCGTCTCTGGTGCCGCCAGGGTTCTGGTCCTCTGCATCTTCTGGTGTGTCGCCTGTAGGGGGCGCTGTAACACTTGAAGGCAGATTAGTACTTTGTGGGGTCTCAAAAGGGAAATATACAAATTCTTGAGTCCTTTCTGACTCATCAGAAGAATCCACAACAGTGTTCTTAGTGTCTACTTTTCCATATTCATCAAAATAAACCGCATGGTATGCATTTGTCTTACCAGTTTGTAAGTCCATAATTCTATATCCTTTGCCTCCAGAGGCGTATCCCACAAGGATACCTGCTTTTGCCCTGGAGTCAAGCTTGTGTCTGTGTTCCTTGGGCACGTGGAAGTAACACGGACTTCCAAACACACGTATGTGCGACAGATTGGGAGCTTTCCCATGCCAAAGTTCAAATGGTGTGCGCTCTGCACCTTTAGTTGGCAGTCTATTCTGCAAATAGACTGACGTGTACACTCCTTCGGCCCACAGCTTCTGTGGCAAACATGCATCCTTTAGCATGCACCTTGTCATGTCCATAATGGACCTAAACTTTCTCTCAGCTATGGCATTCTGCTGTGGTGTGTAAGGAATTGTGGTTACATGTGCAATTCCTTCCTTGGCCAGGAGAGCCTGCATTTCATTTGAGCAGTACTCACCTCCATTGTCGCTCATTAGCACAGCTGGAGCTCTTTGGAATTTATTCTTGACCATGGCAATGTATTCCTGGAGCTTGTCCACTGTCTCACTCTTCTCTTTGAGGAAATACACAACACAAAATCTTGAAAAGTCATCCAGAAATATTAAAATATATCTATTCTTTCCCAGTGAGGGAACATTCATGGGTCCACATATGTCAGTGTGCACTATGTCAAGCACTTTGTTGCTTCTTTGTTCTGCACAACGTGGAAATGAAGGTTTTACAGCCTTCTCAGTAATACAGCTTATGCACTTTGCTGGAGCTTTGTTGCTCTGCTTTACCTGCAAACCTCTTACAAGATCTCTTTTCTGTAGATCCAGAATGACGTTGGTGTCTCTATGTCCAAGCCTTCTGTGCCACAGGTCCAGATCTGCTTCATCCTTCTGGCTGGAATGTGCCACTTTTGCAGACTGATTCTCTGAAAGATCAAGCTCATATACACCATTGATTAGCTCTGCTTGAGCAAACACTTTGCCATTTCTAGTCACTTTACATTCTCCATTTCCAAATGTGATCTGGAAACCTTTCTTGTCCAAAGTGGACACGCTGATTAAATTGCAGCTCAGCTCTGGTACATACAAAACTCTAGAGATTGTGTTCTCAATGCATTCATTGTTTATATTGCATTTCAGACTCATGGAACCTGCACCTTTTGCTTTAACAATGTTCCCATCTGCAATTTCAATTTCAGATCCTTCTTCATCATTTATCTCATTAAAATAGTCCTTTTTATATGAAAAATGTGAGCTGGCACCTGAATCAATTATCCATTTATTACGTCTATTCTCACGATTCTGGACAGTTAAATTCCTTTCTTGCAGTAGCCATGTGCATTCACATTTCCCCTTCTTTTCTCCTTTTGGCTGAAAGGGGTGGGGTATCTTGGCTTTAGGAGCCCTGCAATTCTTTGCAATGTGTCCTTCTTTGTTACAATTGAAACAAATCACTTTCTTAGGCATCTCTTTGGACTTTGTAAATTGCCTAGATGCATAACTACTGTCTTTGCTTCTAGCATTTCTCACTGGAGATTCAGCTCTATCTCTGCATTCTTCTTTTAAATAACCAATCAAGTCTTTAAAAGTCAGACCTTGTCTATGATCCATCAAACTTACAAATGCGCTAAAGCGTGGTCCAAGTGATGACAACAAAAATGCTATCTTTGTATCTTCATCAAAAGCTTTGGGAGTCAAATCAATTCTTTGAATAATCTCAGTGAACTTGTTGATGTGCTCTGTGAATTCCTCTTTTGAATTCATCCTCACTCTGGTTAATTTACAAACCAAGTTTCTGAAGCAGTTTATGCTAGATTCTCCATACACGCGCTCAATATCTCTTAAGATTTGAGATGCATCATCTGTACTATTTATTAATGATAGCTGCTCATCACGAAGTCCACTCAAAATTATGTGTCTAGCTTCGCTGTTCATGCGTTTCCAAGCACTTATCTTGGCTAAAGCTTCCTCAGACGATCCCGTAGGTTGAGGGTTTAAAGCTTCCAAAATGTGCTTATAATCTAAACATGCTATCAAGCGCTGCTTCCAGTGTATGAAATTGTGTTCATTCAGCACAGGCATTCCTAGCTTTGCATCACTATCAAAAGCTGCTCTAGCCATCTTAAAATCCAAAAATTTGAAAATTCTTCAAAATTTCAAAATTTCTCAAAATTTTAAAATCAAAATCTCAAAAATCTCAAAATTCAAAACAAATCTTCACTGCCTTGGGTCACTGTGAACTCTGAGGGAAGGGGGGGGGGTTGCTTAATCCCCACTGCACAATGGAACAAAGGACCATGTGCTTACCAGGAAGTTAACTCAGAAAAATACTACTCAACTCAAAATCACAATCCAATGCAATCCTTCAAAAATACGCAGAAATATGCAATACTGGGCCCAATAACCCTTTGTGGGAATGCTCTGGGGTGCAGGAGAGGATATATTGACTAATTATATCCTTATCCAACTTGTACTAACAAGTTCCCAAAATATCAGCAGAGTTTATAGACATTCCCCTTTAAGTTCGCAACGGTAACGCTTGCACAGGTTCGCTAGAACCTCTATAATAATTACTCTGGTAATTTCCCCTTTGTTCCCTCTTAAAATACAAGACACGACACAGTCTTTATAAAAGTATAAAAGAGTTTACTCACGTTCTGTTCACAATATGATCCCAGAAGGTAGGCAGGCTTAAAAAGGTTACATGCACTTAGAATCTATCTTGTAGCAAGATAGTACTGTCCTCTCTTGGCTGGGAGCCAAGAGGGCATGTTGCTCCTTCAGAAGATGAAGATGGCAGAGAGGCAAGAGGCAAGAGGCAAGAGGCAAGAGAGCGAGTGGCTGCCTGCCCTGTGCTTTTATCATTACCTGCACAGGTGAGGCCACACCCACCTCTGGTCACATGCGGAGTGTCCGTCCCCAGGAAGTTTACCTGCTTGCTGGACAGACATCCCTCCCCATGTTCTAACATGTACACTCTAGGAATGTTGTCATTGACTGCTCCTGTGTTTACATCCCACAATCAACGACCCTCTGGTGGACAGAGACAGAATACTCTTCCCACCGCTGCACATCAAGCTCGGCTTAATCAAGCAGTTCACCAAGGCTCTGGACAAGGATGGTGACTGCTTCACTTACTTGTGCCAGGCTTTTCCAGGATTGACCATGGAGAAGTTGAAAGATGGCATCTTTGACAGTCCTCAGATCCGTCAGCTCATCAGAGATCCAGAGTTCGGAAAGTCAATGAACGAAGTGGAACTGGAAGCATGGAAGGCATTTGTTCTGGTAGTGAAGAACTTTCTTGGCAACAATAAGGCCAGAAACTACGCAGAACTTGCCAACAACATGCTGACTGCTTTCAGAAACCTGGGCTGCAACATGAGCGTCAAGATGCACTACCTATTTTCACATATAGACTGGTTTCCTGAGAACCTGGGTTCAATGAGTGACGAGCAGGGGGAGAGATTCCATCAGGACATGAAAGAGATGGAGACCAGGTATCAGGGTCACTGGGACGCAGTCATGATGGCTGACTACTGTTGGACTCTGAAGAGAGACCTCCCTGCCGCTGAGCATTCCAGGAGTTCCAAGAAACGGAAGTTCAAGCCCTGAAGTTTGAAAAATGGTGAAGCAACATGCAATTTACGTGTATTTACCTTTATCAATGCCCACCATTCAGTTTACAGTAAACCTGACCTGATGGAGAGAAACGGATGCCATTTCCTGATTCAGCAGTGCAAAAATACCCTAAATCAGTTGTAGAAATCTAGACAACATTCAAAAAGTAAAAAATTGTTGCCCAGTGTAATCATTACCTCTGAAACTAACCCTACTTTCAAGGTTGCTGTAAGGAGGACGTTGTCTTGAGCCCTTTGGAAGTAAATATAATAATAGGAGGCATTTTCTGACGTCTTCTTTGCGTGTGTGTATGTTTTACTAACCTTGATTGTCCTTTTAGATTTGTTTTTTGATAGGTTTTCCCCCATTGTTGCTTTATTGGGTTTGTAAACCATTTTGATGATCATCATGATCAAAAAGCGAAATAAGTCACTTGCTACTTACTGCTAAATAACATTCTCTCTGCTTCCCAGAATTTTAAAGATTGAAGGGTCTCTTTCACAATTCCGTCTCTGAGGCTGCAATCCTAACATTCCATACCCGAGAGTAAGGCCCACTGAATTCAACAGGACTTACTTCTGAGTAGGCATGGTTAGGCTCGCGCTGTTCGCCATTGCTTTACTCGACATTCCTTGGTGGCACATAGCGTGCAAGCTTGCGAATTAACACAGAGTTCTTGGCCTGGAATGTTTTACCGAACTAGCGCTAAAGTAAAAGAAAATCATTTGGAGTTTTGTTAAAGGTCAAGGTGCGGGCAGAGATATTTGGGAGCGCCAAAGGGGTCTCGTAATCTGTCCAAGCATTCCCTCTAAGGAGTTTCGTGCTTGCAGGTGGATTAGAAACGGGTGCCAGCCTCGTCTGGGTCTACTCCTTCAGAGGACATCAATTCTACATTTCAGACATCAATTCTACGTTTGTTCAATGTGTACCGCTTAGAAATGATAAAAGCGACCCCCCTTTCACCCAACACGCATCACTACGATGCCCCATAATCTCCATAAAACATGTGCACCTGAATAAGTTTCTAGATTTCATGTTTACGGGGCATTAGGTTCCCTTACAGCTAAATAGTGTAGTTTTGAAATATGGAGCATACGATAACAAACAGCCTTCCGCTCAACCATCAGGTAATGAGCATCTCTGAGCACAAACAGAATGCAGGTCATTTACCGCTAAGTAACCACAGCCAATCTCTCCACACCTGTTTCCAGGACGGCAAGATGGAAGTTTTCCGCAAGCTATACTTTAAGCAAAGCTTCGGTAAAAAGCTGTTCAAGAGCGTGCTTTTGAGCGTTGGCGATGTTCAGTCAATATACCTATCTGTCTAATCTAGCCTACCGAATCCCCAACCTAAAACCTAAGTTTGCAGGTCTAAAGTTGCCCACGACCATCTCTAATATCGCCTTCGTCTCTCCCATCCCTTTGTGGCAGTCCCAATCGAAAATCCAGGGCAGACTTGTGGCACCTTAAAGATTTAAAAACGCATCGGTGCGCAAACCTTGCGAAGGAATCCAGGATGGTTGGTTTTGATGCTTCAGTCTTAAAACACGACTACGTCTCTTAAAACCGAGCCCTCGTTGATTTCAAGGGGACATGAAAAGTGCTTGACTTTGTCTGGAATCCTGCCCTTAGAATTCAAGCTCCCGGGAGGCAGGGATCTGATTGATTTTGCTTTTATCCTTAAAATACAATGGTGATCTAATAACGGTAATAAACAACCCCTTTCCTCTGAGGCGCTCAAGGTTCTTCCGCTCCACATTTTATCCTCCGAAAAAAAAAAGTGAAATAAGTTGGGCTGAGAGGCAGGGACTGGCCCAAGGCGAACCTCGTGACCGAGTGGGGATTTGAACCCATGTCTCCCTAATCTGACACTCTAACCTTGTGGTTCCCCAGGCGGTTACCTGTCTAGAACCTAACCTGCTTAGTTTCACCACTGCCTCCCCGGAACCTTGCTTCTAAAGACACACAGGCATGCTGTAGATCAGCCTTTCTCAAACTTGTGTCTCCAGCTGTTTTTTTAAGACTACAACTCCCATCATCCCTGTCCACAAGTCCTGCTAGCAAGGGATGATGGGAGTTGTAGTCCCAAGTTTGGGAAACTCTGCTGCAGACCTAGATGATGCCTGCCTCGCCAGCTCTGCGCCTGCTTCTTACTGCTCTGTCTAACCTAGCTGAGGTATCTTCTGTCTGACTGGTCTTTCTATCTGATCGCATCTGTTATCTTATCTGTCACCATCCTGATTACTAAGAGGAAGGTCTGCTGCACAGTATACCTGAAAGAGCGTCTCCACCCCCATCATTCAGCCCGGACACTGAGGTCCAGCTCCAAGGGCCTTCTGGCGGTTACCTCCCTGCGAGAAGTGAAGTTACAGGGAAACAGGCAGAGGGCCTTCTCGGTAGTGGCGCCTGCCCTGTGGAATGACCTCCCATCATATGTCAAGGAAATAAACAACTATACAACTTTTTAGAAGACATCTGAAGGCAGCCCTGTTTAGGGAAGCTTTTAATGTTTGTTGTTTTATTGTGTTTTTAATATTCTGTTGGGAGCTGCCCAGAGTGGTTGGGGAAACCCAGCCAGATCAGTGGAGTATAAATCATCATCATCATCATCATCATCATCATTATTAATTATTATTATTATTAGCTGCGGAGCGTTTCAGGCAGAAGGTCTCAGGTTCATCCCTGGGTTCTTCACGCAGGATGAAACCATTGCCATGAAAACCTGGAGAGGTGTTGCCTGTCAGTGTGGAGTGTAGGCGAGCGAGGTGGGCCACTGGTCTGATTCAGTTTTATGCAACTTCCTATGTATCTTTCTGTCTATCCGTGATGTGGACCTGGGGAGGGCAAATGCGGACCTCCGAGCTTCTCTCTCCGGCCCTTCTGACTCTATCCAGGCCATGCGCTTTCCCTCCCCATTTACCAGTCCTGAGCGCACCCTCCTTGTTTGTGTGTTTTGACTGGCTGTGCCCTTGAACTCTGATCACTCTTCTTGTTCGTCCGGATGGAGGCGATGTAAGCGTGTGTAGACAGTAACCTATTGCCCAAAGGTCCAATTCACATGCATTGCTCCACTTGCTTTTGGTTCTGGTTCCGCTCACCCCTGCCACGTGGTCCCCAGAAGGCTTCGTAGGAGGGGAATATGGCGGGGAGGGAATCCGGCTCACTTTGTGGTGTTAAAAACCCCAAAAACCAACATTTTCTCTTACTCCTTTCTTGAAAAGTGAACTCCAGATAAACAATGCTGGGGTGGGGTGGGGTTGGATAGAGCCGGATTAAGGCATTTAGAGACCCTAAGCATTGACAATATTGTGGTATCCCCACATATGTAATTCAAAATAAAAAATAACACTAAAATAAGATTATAATTTTCGAAATGAGAACAGAAAAATGGGGGGGGGGAATGTGTAGTCTAATTCCCACCCATGCTGACTACTTCGATGCTTTTTTTTTTTTTTAAAAAAAGTCAAAATCTTATTTTATTTTAAAAAACTTCTTTTTTCATGCCTTTGCTTTGCTGTTTTGTCTGGCTCGTGTTTAGTCTCTCTATTGGGTATTCCAGTATTGGGGGTGAAAGGGTGTTCGTGCGTGTTTTCATTTTGCCTCCAGAGCCAGAGAGCTTTTCTACTATGAGCCTCCTGCGCTTGTGAAGAGGTCCAAATTTAGGACTCGTCTACCCTCTCCCCCATATTCTTCCTAACGAAGAATGATGCTTTCTTCTTCTCCCCCTTCCCCTGGTCTGAAGAACTTCAGCAAAGGGCTCCTGTCTCTGCCCCCAGAGAACAAAACTCAGAGGTCCCCCTCGCGTTCTTTGCGCTCACCTCTCCAGGCTGAGATTCGCGGTTAAGCGCAATTTGCGCCGGCTTCCTCCGAGGGGTGGGGGGCTCTTCGCTGCACCTGCTCGGCCTTAAAGTGCATTTGGCGAGCAAAATACACAGAGACACACAGAGACACGTGGTTTGAATGGCGATTGCCCAAGTACTGTACCTGCTTTATGAATCAACACCAGCGCTCCCCCCACCCCAAGGTACTTAAAAGCTCTTGGCCCTTTTGGCTTCAAACCTCTCTCTTGGTTCCATCTTCTCCCCAAGAGGAACGTTTCTAATTGGTCTCCAGAATCAGTCCTCTCCAGGTTCTTGGCGCGGTGTGTGTGTGCATATTTATTTTTATTTTTAAAGGAGCGGTTCTCGTGTAAACACTCGCTGCAACCTCTTGTTCGTAAAATAAACGAAGCCTTTCTCCCTGGGCTTGACTTCGCGCTCCTGATTGCCAGAAGGTGGTGGCCGGGCCTGTTTGTGGTTTAGTTTTTGGAGAGCACTTCTTTGACCAGCGTGTGAAGAGCACTTCACAGCTGAACCCTAAAGGCTTACTCGGAAGTAAGCCCTGCTCTACTCGATGGGGTTTACTCACACTGAAGTGTGTGCATAAGGCTCCCCCCAATTTATCTATTCGGCTTCTTCAGTCAAAGCATTTGGGGAAAATTCTAATGAAATAGCTTTCTTCTATTATTATTATTATTATTATTATTATTATTATTATTATTATTATTATTATTATTGCTTTAGGCTTTAATTTTTAAATTGCATTTATTATATTATTAAATTTATTATCATTGCAAGTTCACGGATCGAGCCAACGTTAAGCACATCTGAATGGGGATGTTAAGCACACCTCTCTGGTAAAGCGATGGGACAAGCTTTGGCCTGGCAATCCCAAAACCACTAATAAAAATAAAATTAATAAAGCGCTCGAATCCATGCTGCACAGTAATGAAAATACGATAGAACCTGCCTGGAGGTTTAGAAACTATAAGGGCAGGATCTGGGTGCGAGAGGCACATGGGTTTAAAACAAATTCATGTTATTTTAATAGTCGTGATTTCACTTTTATAGCTGAGTAAAAATACGCATCACAGGTGCTTGTATTTTTAAAATTCTTTGGAGATCTAATTTCGCTCCTGATGGGTCCATATGCTTGTTCCTGAATCGTACCTTCTTCTTCTTCCTCCACCCATATTATTCTTTGCAGCGTTTCTGGGGCTAAGGGGGCGGGCGGGCAAGGATTTCTCCAGGATCCTGATCCTTGACCATTTGCGTTACTCATTTTGGAAGCATCGCTGGGGCTGAAAATCTCAGAGACGTGAAGCTAACCAAACGGACCTCGTCCTTGCGTGGAAAGTAAACCAAAGGGCGGTGCTTTTCAGCAGATGACTGGGAAAGGTCTAAAAAGGAGATTTTTGTTAACTGGGGCGGCAAATTTGGTTCGTCCCCTGTAGAAAAGGATGAATGAAACAAATTCAAACTGAAGATTTGGAGGAGGTGGTCGGAAAGGGCTGTTACTTTCATATACTGTATTGCATTGGAGCTTTCCCAGAGGCTATTTGGCTGCCTACCATATTCGTTCTTTTAGAACCTTTTGCGGGTTTTCTAGGTATAACCTAAGCATGAATACGCAAAGTTAGGACTATTATATTCGCTCTGCGGTAAGGAATGGGGAATCTGTCCCCTTCTGATGATTTAAGCACTGATCAGACGATTTGTCCATCTGGGATAGAATTATGATCCGTATTAGGAATTATGGAGATACCAATGTCATTTTTCTTCATAAGACTGGACTCTGTGGTTTTGCACATACCGCAATCCTTACTGCGTTTTGGGTGCATTCCGCAGCCCTCTGGAGTTCGTCCAGACAATTTTCCTCGACGTGAGAGGCGTTGGATCGCGCTCATTGTTTTACACCAGCCGTCCAAAGACGAGTGAGAATCCATATTCCCACAACCGCCCCCTCCACATATTCCAGATAAAGATATTTGCAGCTCAAGCCTGAGTGTGTCTACTCAGAAGTAAGTCGCATTGCGTTCAATTCGACTCATTTCTGGGTACAGGAGCGAGTAAAGGACTGCAGCCTCTCAGTGCGATCCTAGCCATTTGATCTCAATAGCTTATATTTTCCAAAACTCTTTGTATAGGTTCTCACTTTTTGTATCCTTGTATTTGCAAAATACGAGGCATTGGGTTGTCGTCATTGCTATCGCTACTTAGCGCAGACCCATTGAAGTGACTGAACATGACTAACATAGGTCCATTAATTTCACTTGGTCTACTCTGAGCAGGATTGGGTTGACTACAACTCTATGCTGCAATCCTCTACATATTTATTCAGAAGTAAGCTCCACTTACTTCTGTGGGACTTACTTCTAGGTAAGCGTGTCTACGATTGCAGCCTTAAACATTTTTCGATCTCCGTAACTCCAACTGTATAGATTATTTTTTAAGGAAGTACTTAACGTTATAGATTATGTTGCTAACAAACTTTTTTTAAAAAATGGAAATTGGAGCACCTTTCCTAATAGGAAACTAAATTATATATATTTTTTGAAGTTCAGAAAAAGTCGAATTTACATAATAAAGAAGAATGTGAGACGATATTTCCCACTCTCTTCTTCACATAACACTGTGACTTAAGATCACCCGGTGAAACTGACGGGCGGTGTACTCCGGACAGACAAAGCTAGTAGTTTTTTCCACACAACACATTCATTTAGCTTATGGAATTCCCTGCCACCAGATGTGAAGTTGACCAGTGGCTTCGATGTTTTGAAAGTTCACATGGAATAGCTCTATTGGTGGCCGCTGGCGATGTGAGAACTAAATGGAAGATCCACATACAGAAGCAGAAAAACTTTTGAGTAACAGACGCAGGAGACAAGCAATGGGGGAGGGCAGTGATTTATTTGTTTATTTGCCATACTTATACTTGTACCTTTCCTCCGAAGAGCTCAAGGCTTTCAGCCTTTCACACAAGACATCCATCGCTCAACCTAATCAGCCTCTCATCTCAATCTACATCAATCGCAAGGTTGTTGTGAGAATAAAATGGGAACGGTGTGTTTCTGTGTACTTACTGTGACAGCCATGGACGCTGTCTCTTAACTCTTTGGAGAAAATACAGGCTGTAAAGCAGAATTAATCCATATTTTTAAGTGGGTTTCTCTGCTGCTTTCCGTGCCTTTGTGTGCGTGCTTGCCGATTTCTTCGTAAATTACGATCTTTCAAAAATGGCTTTTAATTGTATATGCTGTGTCCATGCCGTGTATTCATCCAGAGACACTGTTGTGCTGGTTTTGTTTACGCTTCCCTTTTTTAAAAGGGCGAAATATGAGGATTGATTTAGTTCCTGGGCGGCTATCCTGTGACTCTTCAAATGTCGATGTACTCCAGCTCCCATCATCCCTGCTCGCTGGCTCTTGCAAGCTGGCGCTGATGGGAATTGGAGTCCCAGAGCAGCTAGAAGACCACAGGCTCTCTCCTGATTTCATTACAAAATCTGATAAAAACTTAGGGAGAGCGGGTTTTGCTTCGGCCTCCTGTCTTGACAGGACATTTAGGAATCTAGGAAGCTGCCATATTATACCGAGTCAGATTCTTCAGGGGTTTCAGGCAGGGGTCTCTAACTAGCCCTACCAGGAGATGCTGAGGATTGAACCTTCTGCATGCCAAGCAGGTGCTCTGCCACAGAGACACGACCATTCCCCAGTTAGGACCTCCGAAACTTAGCAACAAAACAAGCTGCCTTATACTGTAGCTCCATAATGTCTAAACTGACTGGCAGCATCTCCCCCAGGGTTCCAGGGCAGAAGTCTCTCCCGGTCCCAGCCCTACCTGGGAACTCCGGGGATTGAATTTGGGACCTTCCTTTCACTTTTAGTTTGTATACCGTCTTTCTATGTTACTACACCTAAGGCGGTTTGCAACAACAAAATATATAACCAAAGTCACACACCTTCTGCCTGCCCAGTAGATCTTCTCCACTGAGCTACGGCCCTTCCCAGGCTGAAAAGGACCTGCCTCCTGCATGGGCATAGCTAAGGGGAGGCAGGAAGGGGCAGCTGCCCCCCATAAATCAATAAAAATCAATAAAATACATAGCAAACTGAGGTTCTGCTTCCTAGCAAAAGGCCTGCCCCTCCAAAAAATCCTGGCTACGCCCATGGCCTCCTGTCGCTGTCGCTAGGTTTCTCAAAGAGAGGGACAGTTCTGATTTGAAGGAGGGACTGTGACCCAACCCCTTTGAAGACAAATAGCACCCCTGGGCAAAGAGGTTTATTTGCAACGTGTGCGCCAAAACCTCTTTTCCGGGCAAACGCAACTCAACAAGTTGTTCGGACCCAGGGCTGTAATCTAGCTCTCGTTGCCTTTAAAGGCGTCGGACCTAGATCCAGGCCGTAAAACTAAGCCCACTTACCTGGGAGTAAGCCCCGTTGAATTCAACAGGGCTTACGTCCGAGTAGACGTGGTTGGAATTGCCTCGTCGGTGGCGCTTGGAGTAGAGCCATGGAAATCAAGTGATTCCCCAATAACGTGTCTGTTTCTGTTTTTAAAGCATGATCTAGACTGGGGCTCCGACCCCCCCCCCATCTTTTAAAACCCGGCATCTCTCTTGAAAAGGGGGGACGGGACAGGAAACACCACCTGACGCCCCCCTTTAATTCAAGCATATAGCCCACCTTTCTATCCTGTAGGGATTTAGGAATGAAAATATCAAAAAAGCACAACATCGATCCTAGCGCAAGAGCAACGCTGCACAAAAGCAAATACAAATATGAAAGCACACATATATAATCCGGACCCAGATTATTCAACCTAAACCTTGTAGGAGTTGGGCCCTCTTGCAGCAGCACCATCAAATCAAAGTTTCCGAAACTCCGGTCAGATTTGGCTTTCAGTCTTTGATAGGTTTATGATCACTAGTTGATTCCCGCCAGGAATTTCCGGCAGGGAAACTGGCCAGGGGACCAGGATTGAAGAACCTCACCTTTTCAGACCGCACTTTTTTTTTTTTAATAGAAAAAGAGACATTTGAAAATACTAGGTGGGGTCCGAGTGAACTTTCTCATTATATACTATAATATGTTAATAAAACGCGCACACATGCACACATTATTCTAAAAGCTAGTTTCACTCAGAAGCCTTTAAACAAAATTTACTTCTAAAAAGAGACAGAGATCTATCAATATGATTCTTCGCTCTTTAAAATCTTATTTGCCTCGCTGACAATTTTTTTTTAAAAATGGGGACTTTTAAAAGAAACCGGACACAGTTCAACCACATTTTGAACCACTATATCACGTGCGTGTGCATCTATATCTGAGAAAGAGAGAAAGCTAAACACTCGGTTAATTTCCTCAGTGCCAGTGGGATTTAGAGTGGATTTACTTTTGGCTAGCTCGTTCTTTAAAGTAATGCGTATACTGTACATATTCTAATACAGAAGCGAAACCGAAAGGGGCAGAGCGGAGGAATCAAGGGAGGAAAAAAACTTTCGCTTTTACAAAGAAAAGAGAACGATTTGTGTGTGAGCAATACAACCCAATCCCATCCTATTTTACCACTGCCAAACAACCCCTATAGATATGGTTTAGGAAGCCTCGGTTCCAGATTAAAATATGCCCGTAAATTTACTTTTTCAGGGTATGATAGGAATAAAGTAAAACTGAAAGGAAGAAAAAAATCTCTCGAAAAGTGATTATGGTGTCTGTACGTTTTGCCCCACATCTCAGGTTCTATGTTTTTGTTTTGTTTTTTTAAAGAAATGAAGGCTGGGAAGCTGGGAATTGTGGCTCATTGGAAGCCCCTTTCATTCTCAGTCATTTTCGTCCTGGTTTTACGGAGCAAAGAGTTCATCCGTTTTTTTCTGCCCATTCGTAAGAAACAGGTTTTCTGAATCATCTCAGGGCCAGCGCGCCCTGTTATGCAGCAGAAGACCTGAGTTCAAATTCTAATTCAGTTCTGCCTGGACTGGGTTGAAGTGATGGTCTAGTGTGATTTATATACTTAATTTAGTTTTTAGAAACCTTCACACCCACTTTCCTGAAGCTCAAGGCGGTTTGTAAACACAACAACATCACAATAAAGCAACTCCTCCTTGGTCTCAGCTTTCGCATCTGTAAAATGGCTATAAGACACTTCCTGTTTAGACTGAAATGCGAGATGCCGGTGTTCAAGCTTGCTCTGCTACAGCGTATAACTTTCCTCCAGGAAAGGGGTTTGAAGCAATCCACCTCTCTCACTAGGCTATTTGGTATGCGACAAAATAAATAAATAAATAAAATGACAGAACATTCTAAGAAAACCTCCATGAAGAAAAACTGCTGCCTCCGGTCTTGTGAGACGCGACGGTCTTGATTCCGCAGGCAATTTTAACCTGGAGATTGATGCAGAGTTAAGCCAACATAAATGTGCCAGAACTTCAGAGCGGATGCCAGACAGGATTTCCCAAAAGTGAGTGAAAATGAAACCACTAATCTAAATAGGTGGTTGTAATTTTCAACCACACATTTTCAACGGGTGTGGTTGTAAGATGTACCTGGTACCTTCCTCTTACACTGGATTCACTTTCTATATACTCCCTGAAGGGGTAGTGTGGTATAGTGGCTAGAGTGTTAGACTAGCGTCAAAAAGACCTGGCTTCGCATGCGCAGCTGACCACGAACACGGTGGCCCAGTCACTCTCTCTCAGCCTCAGCTACCTCACAGGGTTGTTGTGAGGATATAATAGGGGGAGGGGATAGGGACTGGACGTGTGCGCCGCCTTGAACTTCTTAGAGGATAGGCGGGGTGTAGTAATATAAAAATAAAATATTTGCACTACTGAGTGTTATGGGCGGGGGAGGAGTTTCGGCGAAGGATCAGCCTTCTAGTATTCTTTGACTGCCTTGATGGTGTGAACAGAAGGGTAGTTAAAGTGATAATTAATGTGCTGATCATTTGAATGTCCCATTATTAATAAGATAAATGGTTCTGTAAAAGGGCTGTTGGAGAACGCACCGGGCAACACCTCGCCTTGCAAAACGAGTCGTCTCCTGGCTGGAGAATCTTTCTGCGAACTGCCCACAAAGCCAAAAGCGAATTAAGACCCCTCGGTGCGGACACAATGTATTGTTTCCGGAAGCAGGGGTGACGGGAATGGAGAATTCCGGTTCCCCTACCATGCCACCCCTACTTCCACATCTCGAATAGCAAAGTCCGCTGCAAGCCAAGGGCGGAAACTGAAGCCGCAGATGGCAAGCGTTTTAGGGCTTTGTTACCTGTCCAAGGTGCTGAATCGGGATTCCGATCGATGGACGTGAACAAAGTTTAAATGGTGCATGCTGACAACTTTGAGCCTAGGGAAGCAGCCACGGGACAGCACTTTGTGCAGCTCTGTCCAAGTGGATTCCCTAGGCAAGGAAAGTGTGTATCACAATCTTTTAACACGTCACATGACTCCTTGTTATTTGATCCAGTATTTTTGTTGTTGTTGTGGGTAAAGATTTTTATTCCTTCAGCTTTACAGTGTTTTAACCCAAGCTGTAACATGGTGAAGCTGGTTAGAATGTAGCCACTGATAAATGTCTTCAGCAGAAATGGGAGGATTTGTGTATTAAATATGAACTTCCTTCAATATGTTAAAAAGGCAGCTTGGCAATATCCAAAATTGTGGGTGAATTTAGTCAATGATCAGTTAAAAGCCAGGTGATTAGCCAATCAAAGCTCCAGTCCTGCACCAAATTACCTGGGAGTAAGCCTCACTGAAATCACACAAACACTCCATCTATTTCCCCTTCCTCTCACACGTACTCCATATACCATACACAGAGACAGACAAATAGAAATGGAACATCTTATTTCATATAAACCTGCCTGAAATCTAGGATCTTCTTCAAAGCTTTACTTTCAGAGATTAGATAGCTGATGATTGAGGAGAAAGCGTCTTCAGTGGCGAGGCCTTATTTAGTTAGGTTCAACGGTAGTACCTTTCTGGTTAAGTTTTTAATTTGGTTAACTTTTTAATTCTCACAGACTTTTAGTGTTTGATGGTGAAGCTTGCTTTCATTGGTTGATGCTGACAAATTTATCCTGGTTTTAGATGGTTTCCCCGTCGGTTCTGTTATTTTAAATTACATCTTCATGGGTGTTTTTTTTTTTTTTAATGCTTTTATGATTTTTTAAAAAGCAAACTGTTTTGGATATTTTGAACACTGAATTCTGAAACATAATCCCCACACCAACACACACAACTATAGTTCTTTTTATAAGAATATTCTTCCTTCCTCTCAATACCTGCTTTGTTGCCTAGGTTTTGTTCTGGATACTTGATTTGCCAGAGTCTTAACATTTTTATTAATGTTAACAACAGGACACGAGAAGGCAATATAGGATTCTGGGCTCATCTCAGCAAGCAAATATTCCCCAGATTATTTTAAAATAAATGCATGTTTTTAATTGGCTGCTGTTCTACCATTTCATTAATTGCTTTAACTACTGTGGATTTATAATGATTATTATGGCAGTGTATTTGTATTGATTTTACTCTTAGTAGCTACCTAAAGCATGCTCTCATGAAAAGCACAGTTATAACTTGGGGCAGCTAGATTCAAACTCAAGTTCCATTTTGAATGTGCCTGCAGTTTTAGATGATTTTCAGTGCCCTGGGAAGGGTATTTGGGGTCCTATTCTCTGGCTGTTAGTAAGGATCAAAATGGCAGGTACTAGGAAATCACCTTTTCAGAGGTTTTCCTCTGATCTTAAATGGTGTTTGAAGAAACTTCTTTCCTAACTTATCCTGGCTCTTGTATACATTATTATGCTGTGTGATTGTCTTGAAGGTTTTTATTATGTAAGGCACCTTCTGAAGAACTTTATTTCTAAAAGCGGGGTCCATAAAACTAGCAATAACAATATTTTTTAAAAATATGCTACTGTTTGAAAAGACGGTGTACAAAATTAAAAGCACTAGAGAGAACAATACAATGACAGCCATCTAAACAATAACAGCAACCCACAGATGGCAGCAAAAGGATCTAATAACATTTCAAAACTTCAAAGCAGAATCGTATCTCAGTGTTTTGTTTTTTTAAACACTTCCCACAGACTGCCTCAGAGGAGTCTGGGGCATTGTTTCAGGCAGCAAAGCAGTGGCCAGATGGGTTTTTCCTTGCTGTTATCCTTCATCCACTGAGAGGAGGACTGGGGTTCTCACGTTCTGCACCCTCAGGGCCCACTTTAAGAGGCATAAAAATTACTGAGGTGCACCAGTCACAAAATAGCAGTGCAAAGACAGAGTCAGACTCAGCAACAAAATGGAGATGGCGATTGGCACAATCAGTTGGCAATTACTGATACCGTTTTCTGTTGTTATCTAATCCTTCTTCGGAAATTTTGTGATTTCCTTATGACAGTGAGTTCCATAGTTCTTCTTTTCTCAAGCTAAGTAAATGCATGTTGGTTCTGGAGGTATTATGATTCAGACTTCTAATTTCAGACAGAATTTGGTTATTCGGGGGCTATAAGTGGAGGTTTTTCTTTTAGTTTTCTCTTCTCCTCCCATGCCTCTCAAATCATTTTTGCTCATCTCTTGCCATTTCTTCTTCCCTTCCCCTTTCACGCTTAACCTGTACCATTATCCCCACCCACAAACAACCAGTTTCTTTCATCCCTCCTCCCTGCCACCCCTTTCCCCTCTTAAATAGCATCCCTCTCTTACCCTCTTCCTCTCTGTTCCAAGTCAATTATTACTGCTTTCGGAACTGCTAGCATCTGTCTAACCTAAAGGTTACTACATGGCTAGGTGGTTGGGCTACAGTGCTGAGGTGCACCTGAAGGTGAGCTGGAGCTCACTACTCTCCACAATGTGGGAAATGCTGGCCTACAAGTTACCCAACACTCCCTTGCGACTCCATATTGCAAGGGAATACAGCAGTGGAGAGCAAGCTGTCTTGTAGGGAAGCCTGTCTGCCATTTTTGATCCTTTTCTTGAGGAACTCTTGATAAACTTCCAGAGAAATCCAGGGCTCCCAATTTTAATTTTTGTAACACTGGCTGTTGTTGTTTTTTTACTACAGAAACTATATTTATTACAAGTACTTATGCAAATACCAGACACGAACTTAAAAGAGGCATTCCCTCCTGTGTCTGACACAGATTATGCCTCATATAAGATTTCTCTTCTAAGAGATTATGTTTCTTATAAGATGGTGCCTGTTATACAACATAGTTGCATCATCAGTAAAACAAGTCCCTTTAGAACTTTTTCCTCACCTGCAAACTGTGGGAATGTTCTGGGGTGCAGGAGAGGATATATTGACTAATTATATCCTTATCCAACTTGTACTAACAAGTTCCCAAAATATCAGCAGAGTTTATAGACATTCCCCTTTAAGTTCGCAACGGTAACGCTTGCACAGGTTCGCTAGAACCTCTATAATAATTACTCTGGTAATTTCCCCTTTGTTCCCTCTTAAAATACAAGACACGACACAGTCTTTATAAAAGTATAAAAGAGTTTACTCACGTTCTGTTCACAATATGATCCCAGAAGGTAGGCAGGCTTAAAAAGGTTACATGCACTTAGAAACATGCACTTATAGGAAGATAGTACTGTCCTCTCTTGGCTGAGAGCCAAGAGGGCATCCTTAGATGTTTCCTCATCGAAGGAAGATGGCAGAGAGAGAGGCAAGAGAGAGAGTGGCTGCCTGCCCTGTGCTTTTATCATTACCTGCACAGGTGAGGCCACACCCACCTCTGGTCACATGCGGAGGAAGTCCGTCCCCAGGAAGTTTACCTGCTTGCTGGACAGACATCCCTCCCCATGTTCTAACATGTACACTCTAGGAATGTTGTCATTGACTGCTCCTGTGTTTTACATCCCACATACCCCTTCTCAGGCAATACAACATACACAAAACATAAACAACTTTATTCAACCACCCAGAGTCCCAGCTTCACACGTAGATTCTGGAAACTCTCTCTTGGTAGGGGTTTCGTCAGGATGTCAGCAGTCATCTCTTGGGTGCTGCAGTAGGATAGTTCCACAAGTCCATCCTGGATCATCTGGCGTATGTAGTGGTATTTAACCCCAATGTGTTTTGTTCTGGCCAGGAACTTCTCACTCTGTGTCAGCTTCAGGCAACTTTGATTGTCCTCTAGCAAGCTGACAGGCCCTTTTCTCACCAACCCAAAGTCCTTTATGAGTTGATCAAGCCAGGCGATCTCTCTGCAGGCTTCTGTTGCTGCAACGTATTCTGATTCTGTGGAAGATAATGCTACACAGCTCTGTTTATAACTGCCCCATGAAACAGGTCCATCACCAAACATGAAAACATGACCACTTGTTGATTTATAATCAGCTTTATCCCCAGCCCAATCCGCATCAGTATACCCAACCAACTTAGGGTCTCTGACGGCTGGTAACCTTAATTTACAATTCATGGTACCCTTCAAATATCGCACCACCCTCTTTACACCTGCCCAATCATGCTCAGTGGGAGAATTCACTTTTCTGCTAAGAATCCCCACAGCATTTGCTAAGTCAGGTCTACATGTGGTAACTAAATACAAAAGTTTACCAATCGCCGACCTGTAGTCATTGTTGTCTGGCAACTGCTTCGAATCCTGCTGATTCTTCAGGAAGTCAGTAGCCATCGGTGTAGCGACTGGATGTGCGTCTTGCATCTGCATGTGCTCAATTAGCTCGTGGATCTTCTGTCTTTGGCTGAGAAGAAATGAGCCGTCCTCTTCTCTTTCCACCTGGATCCCGAGGTAGTACTGGACATCTCCTAGCTCCTTGACCTCCACCTCTTTGCTAAGGTGTTTTACTATCTGTGTATAGTCTTTCTCACTTGCTGTGGCAATAATCAGGTCATCAAGAAATGCTAAGATATATGAGAATTGTCCATTATTTGACTTACTGTACAAGCACTTGTCAGCGTCGCCTTGCTTGTACCCAAGTTGCGTCAGCATTTTATGCAACTTCTGGTTCCAGGCTCTAGCAGCCTGTTTAAGTCCATAAAGTCCTTTCTGCAGTTTGCACACTAAATGTGCCTCATGTGGTTTCACAAAACCTTTGGGCTGTTTCATATAAATTTCTTCAGAAATCTGCCCATGTAGAAAAGCGGTAGCAATGTCTATGTGTTTCACTCTCATTTTCTTGGAGGCTGCAATGCTCAGAAGCATTCTTACGCTGCTGTACCTCACGGTTGGTGCAAAAACTTCATCATAGTCTTCACCAAAACGCTGTGAAAATCCCTGTGCTACAAGTCTAGCTTTGTAGCGCTGCACTTCTCCTTCTGACCCCTTCTTAACCTTGAAAACCCATTTACTGCCAATGGCCTTCTTACCGGGAGGCAGCTCAGTGAGTGTCCAGGTCTTGTTCTGATGCAGTGCATCCATCTCCTCCTGCGCGGCCTTCCTCCAGAGACTGGCTTCTACAGCTGGCATCTCCTGTATCTCTTCCCAAGTGGAAGGTTCCTGTGGAAACGCCGACCCTGCAAAGTAGGACAACCGTAATGGTGGGACACCTTTGTTGGTTCTGGACGAGCGTCTGACCTCTGGTTCTGGGACCGCATCAGCTTCCTCATCCTCCTCCAACGCAGGCATGTCCCCATCTGAGTCCTCATCTTCGTCTCTGGTGCGCCAGGGTTCTGGTCCTCTGTGTCGCCTGTAGGGGGTGCTGTAACACTCGAAGGCAGATTAGTACTTTGTGGAGTCTCAAAAGGGAAATATACAAATTCTTGAGTCCTTTCTGACTCATCTGAAGAATCCACAACAGTGTTCCTAGTGTCTACTTTTCTATATTCATCAAAATAAACCGCATGGTATGCATTTGTCTTACCAGTTTGTAAGTCCATAATTCTGTATCCTTTGCCTCCAGAGGCGTATCCCACAAGGATACCTGCTTTTGCCCTGGAGTCAAGCTTGTGTCTGTGTTCCTTGGGCACATGGAAGTAACACGGACTTCCAAACACACGTATGTGCGACAGATTGGGAGCTTTCCCATGCCAAAGTTCAAATGGTGTGCGCTCTGCACCTTTAGTTGGCAGTCTATTCTGCAAATAGACCGATGTGTACACTCCTTCGGCCCACAGCTTCTGTGGCAAACATGCATCCTTTAGCATGCACCTTGTCATGTCCATAATGGACCTAAACTTTCTCTCAGCTATGGCATTCTGCTGTGGTGTGTAAGGAATTGTGGTTACATGTGCAATTCCTTCCTTGGCCAGGAGAGCCTGCATTTCATTTGAGCAGTACTCACCTCCATTGTCGCTCATTAGCACAGCTGGAGCTCTTTGGAATTTATTCTTGACCATGGCAATGTATTCCTGGAGCTTGTCCACTGTCTCACTCTTCTCTTTGAGGAAATACACAACACAAAATCTTGAAAAGTCATCCAGAAATATTAAAATGTATCTATTCTTTCCCAGTGAGGGAACATTCATGGGTCCACATATGTCAGTGTGCACTATGTCAAGCACTTTGTTGCTTCTTTGTTCTGCACAACATGGAAATGAAGGTTTTACAGCCTTCTCAGTAATACAGCTTATGCACTTTGCTGGAGCTTTGTTGCTCTGCTTTACCTGCAAACCTCTTACAAGATCTCTTTTCTGTAGATCCAGAATGACGTTGGTGTCTCTATGTCCAAGCCTTCTGTGCCACAGGTCCAGATCTGCTTCATCTTTCTGGCTGGAATGTGCCACTTTTGCAGACTGATTCTCTGAAAGATCAAGCTCATATACACCATTGATTAGCTCTGCTTGAGCAAACACTTTGCCATTTCTAGTCACCTTGCATTCTCCATTTCCAAATGTGATCTGGAAACCTTTCTTGTCCAGTGTGGACACGCTGATTAAATTGCAGCTCAGCTCTGGTACATACAAAACTCTAGAGATTGTGTTCTCAATGCATTCATTGTTTATATTGCATTTCAGACTCATGGAACCTGCACCTTTTGCTTTAACAATGTTCCCATCTGCAATTTCAATTTCAGATCCTTCTTCATCATTTATCTCATTAAAATAGTCCTTTTTATATGAAAAATGCGAGCTGGCACCTGAATCAATTATCCATTTATTACGTCTATTTTCACGATTCTGGACAGTTAAATTCCTTTCTTGCAGTAGCCATGTGCATTCACATTTCCCCTTCTTTTCTCCTTTTGGCTGAAAGGGGTGGGGTTTCTTGGCTTTAGGAGCCTTGCAATTCTTTGCAATGTGTCCTTCTTTGTTACAATTGAAACAAATCACTTTCTTAGGCATCTCTTTGGACTTTGTAAATTGCCTAGATGCATAACTACTGTCTTTGCTTCTAGCATTTCTCACTGGAGATTCAGCTCTATCTCTGCATTCTTCTTTTAAATAACCAATCAAGTCTTTAAAAGTCAGACCTTGTCTATGATCCATCAAACTTACAAATGCGCTAAAGCGTGGTCCAAGTGATGACAACAAAAATGCTATCTTTGTATCTTCATCAAAAGCTTTGGGAGTCAGATCAATTCTTTGAATAATCTCAGTAAACTTGTTGATGTGCTCTGTGAATTCCTCTTTTGAATTCATCCTCACTCTGGTTAATTTACACACCAAGTTTCTGAAGCAGTTTATGCTAGATTCTCCATACACGCGCTCAATATCTCTTAAGATTTGAGATGCATCATCTGTACTATTTATTAATGATAGCTGCTCATCACGAAGTCCACTCAAAATTATGTGTCTAGCTTCGCTGTTCATGCGTTTCCAAGCACTTATCTTGGCTAAAGCTTCCTCAGACGATCCCGTAGGTTGAGGGTTTAAAGCTTCCAAAATGTGCTTATAATCTAAACATGCTATCAAGCGCTGCTTCCAGTGTATGAAATTGTGTTCATTCAGCACAGGCATTCCTAGCTTTGCATCACTATCAAAAGCTGCTCTAGCCATCTTAAAATCCAAAAATTTGAAAATTCTTCAAAATTTCAAAATTTCTCAAAATTTTAAAATCAAAATCTCAAAAATCTCAAAAATGCAAAACAATTCTTCACTGCCTTGGGTCACTGTGAACTCTGAGGGAAGGGGGGGTGCTTAATCCCCACTGCACAATGGAACAAAGGACCATGTGCTTACCAGGAAGTTAACTCAGAAAAATACTACTCAACTCAAAATCACAATCCAACGCAATCCTTCAAAAATACGCAGAAATATGCAATACTGGGGCCAATAACCCTTTGTGGGAATGTTCTGGGGTGCAGGAGAGGATATATTGACTAATTATATCCTTATCCAACTTGTACTAACAAGTTCCCAAAATATCAGCAGAGTTTATAGACATTCCCCTTTAAGTTCGCAACGGTAACGCTTGCACAGGTTCGCTAGAACCTCTATAATAATTACTCTGGTAATTTCCCCTTTGTTCCCTCTTAAAATACAAGACACGACACAGTCTTTATAAAAGTATAAAAGAGTTTACTCACGTTCTGTTCACAATATGATCCCAGAAGGTAGGCAGGCTTAAAAAGGTTACATGCACTTAGAAACATGCACTTATAGGAAGATAGTACTGTCCTCTCTTGGCTGAGAGCCAAGAGGGCATCCTTAGATGTTTCCTCATCGAAGGAAGATGGCAGAGAGAGAGGCAAGAGAGAGAGTGGCTGCCTGCCCTGTGCTTTTATCATTACCTGCACAGGTGAGGCCACACCCACCTCTGGTCACATGCGGAGGAAGTCCGTCCCCAGGAAGTTTACCTGCTTGCTGGACAGACATCCCTCCCCATGTTCTAACATGTACACTCTAGGAATGTTGTCATTGACTGCTCCTGTGTTTTACATCCCACACAAACTGATATTTAATTAGTTGATGACTTGATTAACATTTGCACTTTAGGTGACTAAATTCATTAATTGTGTGACAGCCCTATTACCTATGTCCTATAGTATATCATGGACTGATTCTCTTAGTGTTGATTCTGATGTGGTTAAAACAGCACCAGCTGCAGAGGAGGCAGCTATCGGATGGCTTGAGGGAACTCTGAAGATTTTCAGTACTACGTTTTAACAAAATCCCTGAAGGACTACACCCTCAAACAGCTCAATAAGGACTGAGCATGCTCAGTGGGCATGGAATGTTGGCTAACTGGTGGAGGTGGCAGGGGAACTGGACAGGACAACTGGTGGAATGGAATGAAGTATCCTGGTAGGGGACATGACTGGCTAGCTGGAACCCTGGACAGGAGCACTCCTCCACATATCGGTCCACTTGTGTCTTTCTAGTGGGGACAAATCACAGCTCAATGGCAGAGTGTGTTTTTCATGGGCAGGAAACTCCAAGTTCAATCCTTGGAATGCCCAGTGGGGGGGGGATATGGGAGGCAGGAGGTGAGTGGGGGGAAAGTTTGCTTGAGAACCTGGAGAGCTGTTGCCAGTCAGAGTAGAGAAGACTAGGTTCCATGGACAAATGGCTTGACCCAGTATATGGCAGCTTCCCATGTTCCTGTGAGTTGAACTGAATCATGGGTCTCCTTGTTTCTCCAGTATTTTGTCCAACTCCTTACTTTGAGAGAAGGGTACCCATGTTGACTTGTCTGCAAGGAACCCTCAATGTCATGGAGTGGTTGGATGCAGAGGAATGGTGGGAGGAACTAGTGAAGGGAAGGAGGCTCAGATCCTGGGAAGTGGTGGTGGGACACCAATGACTGGTCAGAGGGAGAAGAGGGAGATGCCTGGGAAGAGGAGGACTCAGAAGCTGAAGAGGTAACAGGGTTTAGTGAGAAGGGAGAATCTGTGGCAGACAGAAGTCCAGAATCAGATGCAGAAGTTGAAGCAGGGGAGGAGGGAGGCATGCATGCCTCCCTTCCCCTGTTGTGACAAGCTCCCCTCCCACCGGTCTCCTAGAATCAGAAGGGGCATGAAAAGTGTGGAGGAAAGCTTGGCTTTATGCAGGCACAGTCTCCAATTGCTTTGGGGAAAACCCTGGAGAGGAGGGGATTTAGATGGCTGTGGGGAAGAGGGGATTTTCAGTCTTGGCAACAGATCCATGGGGCAAGACCTACCAGGGAAGAGCTGCTGTGTTCATTAGGCCTGACGCTACACCAAGACGGTGCAGATTGTGTTCTTGTTAATAAACAGCTAACTTCAACTTGCATGGTGTGATTTACTGCCAGTTCACTCCTGACACTTGACCACCGCAGAGTGATTGATGCTATGAGGGTAGGATTTTGAGGTTGAGGTCCAGGGCCCCACTGAGCAGAAGGGCACCTAAGCACAGCAGGTTTGGCTAACTCTATTTTGAAGGAAGTGAGGTATATGCATTAGCATCTAATGTAGTTCAAGGTCTCCGTCAACAAGATGGGGGAGAAAGGCAATTTGTATTTAAAGATGAATCTATCAAATTCATACTTTCTGAAACTATATGAGAACCGAAGCAAAGCCATCATTTGTAATTTGCATTTATCCAAATTTTGCAGTGCAGTTCTCCCAGCAAGCAATGCATTACATTAGGGAAGATGTGTACATTAGGAAATGTGTACATTAGTCAAAAATGCATACAAAAGTGTGTTCATTGGGAGAAATTGGCACTAAAATGCTGATGAATTTCCATGAGGGTAAAAATAAACAAACCACAGAAATGCAGCTAACTGAATTTAAGATTGGAAGAATGAGAAATTGAGAGGACTGAAATTGATAGACCCTTTAATCCCTACACTGGAATCACTGCTGGAACATCATCTCAATCAGAAATGGGGAGCTGTGGCCCTCCAGATGTTTTTGGGCTACAGCTCCCATCAGCTCCAGCCAGGATGGCGACCCTTCTCTGTTGCTGGTCTAAAACATTCCCAACACCCTATCTTTCAAAGGAAGATTGGCAGAGTGATGAGCAAGCTGTTTTTCAGTGACAGTCGCCCACCATAACTGATCTTTCCATTAAGGAATCACTGCTATGTTTCCAAGGAACCCCATGGGTTTCCTGGGGCACAGTTTGGTGTATCTAGACAGCACCCCAACCTACTGTAAATGGGGGCCTTGTTGTTGCAGCCCGCCTCTGATTGCAGGTGTGGGTTCATGTGGGCCCAGTTGATGACTTGTTTTCCTTCGGGCTTTCTTCCCCGATTTTCTGCTTGTCACTGAGCGATGAATAGGGCTCTGCCTTGTCTACAAAGAGCCAGACAATGTCTTGTTCTAACCTTGCCGGCAACCAGCATAAATAAATAATAAAAAGGGGGGAGGAGGGGAAGAGGGAGAAGAGTGCCATTATGCATGCTTTGTAGCCTTTCACTGAACATTCCTGAAGGAGAAGCTGCCCACCAGTGGTGAAGGTGGAGGATTGTCTTACAACGGTGCCTCTTCTTAACTCTTTCCATGTCTGCCTGGTGTGGAAGAATTTAAATACACATACAGAAATGAGGTGGTGTCAATACACAGTTTGGAGGATCTGAGTTTTGGACTATTATTCACAACTCTTTCCACAACTGGAAAAGAGGAGATTTGTGGGGTGTGAAACACAGAGCAGTCAACTACAACATTCCTAGAGTGGACATAAAAAGGGGATGTCTGGAGCAGCCAGTCAGAACTTCCTGTTTCTTCCTGGGCTGGGACAAACTTCCTCTACATGTGACCAGAGGTGGGCGTGACCTCACCTGTACAGGTAACAAAATAGGACAGGGGAGGCAGCCATCTCTGTCTCTGACTCCATTCCTTGAAGAAGCAACATCTTCTTCCTGAGATGCGCTCTTGGCTTCCCGCCAAGAGAGAACAAAGGAATTATCTCCTTGTGGGATAGATTCCACATGTATATATTTTGTAACTTAATTCTGCCTTCTGGGATCCATCTGTGAACAGGATGTGTGGGTAAACTATTTTATACTTTTATACAAGACTGTGTTGTGTCTATTCTTTTTATGAGGGAATAAAGGGGAATTACCAGGAAACTTATTTTAGGGACTTATACAAGCCTGGCAAACCTATCCGCTGTGAAAGTTTGAAAGGGGAATGTTACTCTGCTAAATTGTAGAGCTTGTTAACACAAGTTGGGAAGGATATAATTAAACAATATATCCTCTCCTGCCTCCCTGAACATTCCCACAAGACTGAGAGGAGATAGGATAGCCATCTCAAGAGCTGTCACGTGGAAGATGGAGCAAAGTTGCTTTTTCCTGCTCTGGGGGGTAGAACTCACACCAATGGCTTCAAGTTACAAGAAAGGAGATTCCAATGAAACACCAGCAAAAGCTTTCTGACAGTAAGAGCTGTTCCAATAGTGGAACAATCTCCCAGTCTCCCTCAGGAGGTTGGGAACTCGCCTTCCTTTGAGGTCTTTAAGCAGAGGTTGGATGGCCATCTTTCATGGATGCTTTAGCTCAGATTCCTGCACTGCAGGGGGTTGAACTAGGCAACAGCAACAACAATTTATTAGTTATACCCCGCCTATCTGGCTGGGTTTCCCCAGCCACTCTGGGCAACTCCCAACAGAATACTAAAAACACGATAAAAGATCAAACATTAAAAACCTCCCTAAACAGGGCTGCCTTCAGGTGTCTTCTGAAAGTCAGATACTTGTTTATTTCCTTGACATCTGATGGGAGGGCGTTTCACAGGGCGGGTGCCACTACCGAGAAGGCCCTCTGCCTGGTTCCCTGTAACCTCACTTCTCACAGTGAGGGAACCTCCAGAAGGCCCCCAGAGCTGGACCTCAGTGTCCGGGCTGAACGATGGGGGTGGAGACCCTCCTTCAGGCATACTGGGCCGATGACCCTTGAGATCCCTTCCAAGTCTACAATTCTATGATTCAGAGGAGTTTGTCTTAATGGGAAGTGCAGTATGCAGCTGTGGTTAGGGTTAAAAATGGGACCTACAACAGAGTATTGCACCATGAAGTGCTCCTCCAGAATGCCAGACTGGCAGCCATGCCCTTTTTCAGGATATTCCTTTCCCTGCAGTTTCCCATTTTCTTCCTTGTAGTAGATATTCCATATTTGACTGTTGAACTTGGTCATTCCTCATTCAACTGGCCTGGATAATGTTTTTTCTCCCACCACCTCCACCACCACCACCAAAAAACCCCCTCTTCTATCTCAAATTTGGGAGTTCTCTCAATCTCTTTTTTCTCAGTAGCCGCACATTGGCTACAAAGTATCATCACTTCAGATGCTGAATTTGATTATTCTTATATTTATTTATTTGAATCCTATTTCTTTAAAGTTGGAAAAGCTCCCAGAGAAGCTTATATGAAATCAATTACGTACAAGACAGCCCCTCCTAGAGGCTTAAAAGGTAAAATACACCACATAAAAGGAAAAGCGGACTGGGAGGGAAGAGGTGGGAAAGCAAACTCAGGCACCAGTTCTTAAATAGCCCATTAATTCATACTACTAAAGAGCTTGAGGAAATTACCATAAAGTCAAGATACAAGTCCCTGCCCCAAGGAGCTTACTATCTACAGTTTCAACAAGAAGAGGTGGGAGGAGAAGAGAGGGAAAGGAAAGAGTTATGGGTGACCAGAATTGAACATCAGCAGATGCAGAAACATATAATCTGGATTTCCCCCCAGTTGGTGACTGGGATAAAGCAATTTTCCAGTGGCTTCAGGGAAGAGGTGAGTTTGGAGGTGGGTTTTCCAGGCATCAAGATTAGCAAGAAAAAGTGGGTGAAAAGCTGGATCTGTAACACTTAAAGCCCAGTCACATCCCATGTAAACAGTAGCAACATCAATACTTGTCAGGGACTGGGCAGAGGAAGAATGGTGGAGACCAGCCTGACCTTTCCAGAGAAAAGGAAGACAGTTCAGAATTACAACAGGGGCTTAAGGGAGGTCACAGCTCAGAGGAAGATGAGGGGGATAGTTTGGAAATAATGGGAGAGGAGGAGGAGCTAGAGCCAGAGCAGCTGGCTGATATGCTATCACTAGAAAGTGTTCCAGACCCAGCATCTCCCAGGAGCCGGCGAGCCTTAAAAGTAGGAGAGCAAAGGGCTCAGAAGCAAAGGGCCCTCAGTGCCACCCATAGAAGAGATGACGAATGAGGAAGTGGGAGAGAAGGGGAGTGGAGATTGACTCGGGACAACGCCATTATTCAAAGAGGCTGCATTCCCAAGCCTCTCTCTGTAAATATTGAATAAAAAGCAGATGGTAAGGACTTTTCCTTGTCTTATCCGTTCCTGGCAACCTGCCGTGGGGGTTGGTTCCTCTGCAGCCTGACAGTACTGGAAGGGAGGCGCTCCATGCTGTACGCCTCCACATGCCCCTCTTTCAGGTCGATGGGCCATCGCAGAGCAACTGCGATGGAAGCAGAAGGCTCCAGCTTCCATCCCTGGCATCTCCAGAAAGGGCTGGGGGTGTTTCCTGCCTGAAACCCTGGAGAGTGGCTGCCAGTCAGTTTTAACAATGTGGAGCTAGGTGGACCAATGGTCTGACTTGGTATAAGGCATTTTCCTGCATCCCTGTGTTTTGCTGCATATGAGTAAAAGCATTCTTTCTGAAGCTAATACACACACACACACACACACAGAGAGAGAGAGAGAGAGAGAGAGAGAGAGTACTTCCTTTGCTTTTTAGATGATAAACACATGTGTCATAGGAAGTGTTGTCATAGAAGAGGCATCCCCTCATGGAAGAATGCCTCTTTTAAGAAACTGATTGCCAGCTGCAGTAACTATAAGCATTTAGAATTATAAGCATTTTTTTTTAAACCATTCTTTTTTTAAAAAACACACACCCACCCTGTTGCCTGATTAAGTTACGCTTATTCTGATATTAAATGTACTTTAAAAACAAAACCATTTTGATAATTTATTTGAGTTTGAGTATAATATATATATATGTATTTGACAGGTAGGATAACAATAAGGAAAACAAACCTCTTCAAGAAAAAAAAATGAGTGTGGGTTCAAAAGTTCACAGGCCATCCAAAAAAAATATTTTTAATGTTAAAGGGCCATAGATTTTCGAAACAAGCAAGCCTGCAATAATACAAGACTTAGCCATTGAACTCTCATTGGGGCTCACTCCTGAGCCGACATGTAAAAGATTGCACTGGACATGAAGCGGGGGGAGGAATAAAAAAAAACCCAAGGAAGGTATGAGAGAATCGAGCCAGGAATGAGCTAACCCATGTATATAGGTAGGGTATAACACCCCCCCCCCAAGAATTGAAAAATGCACCATTCTTAACAGTAGATGGCTTGCCTCTGATTCCAGACCAGAGAGTCCTGTCCAATTTGCCTACCCCTGGGAAAGTCCTGGAACTTGGCTGTCCTGAAAGCTGCCTCTGCCAAACCCCCTTCTCTCCAAGTCTCTACCTTTGGGGTCTGATCTCCCAAAGGCTTATTAGAACTGCCCTCCTTGAGGCACTGGGAAGAGGCTGCTTGGCAATTAGCTAGAGTGCTTCTCTCGCCTTGCAAACAGAGAGCCCAAAATGATTGCCAAGGGTTTTTCTCTTCTCTTTGCCTGGGCCTGGACTTGTTCCACTCCCTCTCTTAACATAAGAATGGAGGCAGCTCCTGTGAACTCCTGCGACCTCCTGACCCCCGCTCCACGGCAATGAATGGCGTCCCCTGGCGTGTCCCCCCCCCTTTGCCTCTCCAGCAGCCTCGAGCCTTGCCTAAATTCCTAATCAGGGTAATTTAATATATCTTAAGCTCCTGGCTGCTTTATTTGCTCTCCTTTTGGAGTTTGTTTTAGGCCTTCCCTGCCTCTCACCCCCATCATTAGAGCACCTTCTTTGAGGGCTGCGAGGCGCTGCTATGAGACCACAAGCCCCTTTTCATCTTCTAAATAAGCTGTGCTTCCCTGTCATTAGAATGGTATTCCCAGCCATTGAGGCCTTTCAAGGCCGCTTCTCCCCACCACCACACAGAAAAGAAAGAAAGAAAAAAGAAAGAAAGAAAGCAGGGGAGGAAGCCCGCTCAGGAGGTGAATAATCCACAATGATAAACTCCATGGCCAAAGCAAATAGCTCCTTCTTCTTCCCGAAGAACGGCTGGACTTGGCACGGCCCAGCCCAGGCAGGAAGCGGTACTGGCACAGCGCCTGGGCCAAAGAAGGGAGCATTTACTTCTGCCACTCTCTCTCTCCCCCCCCCAACTCCATTCTTGTGGGGTTTTTTCATAGTACAAAACCCAACTCCATTCAGTTTCTCATTCCTGTGTACAGAGTTGTTGTTGTTGTTTTGGCCAGGGTTAGCCAGGGCTGACCATGAGTCAGAAGGATGTGAGTAGCTCAGGCTGCAGATTTGGGTCACCATTTAGAAAGGTAGCAAACTGCCAAGTTATTATGATTAAATACAGGGCTTTTATTCACCTCGCCGGAACTCAGTTCCGGCACCTCTCAGGTGGACACCGTTCTAAGAGAACAAGGGATGTTTTCATGGTGAGTTCCAGCATCTCTTTTTCTAGAAAAATAGCACTGGTGAAATATTATATCTGCTGTTTGGATTTGCAGCAGGGCTGCAATGTTTAACTGGCTGAAAATATTTTAAATCGATTCAGCACTTCACAAGGTGTCTGCTATTGAGCAGGCAACAGATGTGTGTGTGTGTAGAAAAACTTATAAAAACTGCACTTGGTGAGTATTAACTTAAAGGAGGCATTCTCTTCTGTGTGAGACAGGAGGCAGAATGCCTCTTCTGGAAAGGAAGCTACTGTGATGGGCATCAGAGAAAGTGATGCTTTTCATTGCAGATCTTTGAAGTTCCACAGTCCTAAGCAAACTCACTTAGGGTGTGAAATCCATTCTGGTCCATGGGTCTTCTTTCTGATGGTTAAGGGACAACCTAACTTAAGCCTTAGGTGCCAAAATATTGTGGGCTAACTCAGTTTTCTGCAAAATACATATTCTGTCTAACCCACATTCACACCTCCACATTCCCACCTTGCGCTGCAACTGAGTACATTAAAATGCCCATAACATTTCCCCCATTCAACTACATCACAAAAAGTTCCCCCGCCCCTTCTGCACACAGTCACACTGTTTAAATCCACAGGATCCATGCTTAATTTTAAACTGGTTTTGATACTGTATTTTTACAATGTAACCCAACCTGGGACCTAATGGTAAAGGGCAGGTAAGGAATCTAAAAAATAGCAACATTATCTGTGGGTTAAAAGCTGCCTGGTTTTTGTGCAGTGTGGCAGATACACACACACACACACACACACACACACACACACACACACACACCCCTGGTGCTTATTGAAAAACAGCTAACTGCAAACAGTTCTAGAGCTGAATCAGGCCCAACAAGCAAAATGCAGCTGAAACACATGGGATCTGCCACATTCCTATACATTCCCACTTCTTGGCACACTGAGATGATGTGAGATCTTATCCCCTCTCTCAGAGACAACTATATAATTCATGAATCAGCACAGACAGGAAACAAATTTCCGCACATTCCAAATCTGGCAACATTTCAGAGTTCAAAATCTGAATTTTTAAATTAAAAAATAAATCAATAGGTCAGATTTGGTTTTTGGACACCAGTTGTGAAAGATACTTTTTTCATTCATTCATTCATTTATTCATTCATTCATTCATTCATTCAGTTTAATGTGCTAGCCAAAGGCCATGACATGTCATTCCATTAAAATGTACCTAAATACAAACATGGTAATAATATAATAAACATCAGTAATATAAAATAAGAAAAATCAGAAGCACCATAAACTAGCTTAACTTCAGATTAAACCTCAGAGTCTCCAAAACAATTTACAGCAATTGTTATCTCTCTCTCTTTAGCCAGATAATTTTATAAGATACAATTTGTCAATAAGACATACAATTTCAAGGCGGCAATGTTAAAAGTCACAGCTTGGTAACATTCAATATATTTGCAGTAAGGGTGCGCCTGTATCCATCAGTGGCCCCTTGTTTCGTAAACAACCTCCCACAATCCAACAGCAACAAGAGGCACGAAAATGCAAAAATGCTGGAGGGTGATAAAATTTGGATATTATTCCCGTTTATGGAAACCATCGTGTAATTGCTTTACAGGGGAAACATACACGCATAATATTCAGACAATTCTTTTTTAAAAAATGATTTTCATTGATTTTTTATAGTCAACAAACAGCATAAATCAACAAGAAATGCAAGAGGACTCAGGAGGGACTCAAAGTGGACGAAGAATAGAAACAGAAACTATTCGTCAGATTGGAGTCTGCTAATATAATATGATGGAGACTGCAGAATGCAATGTAAAGTGACTCAGTGGAGGTTGCAGCAAATGCTCATCTTTGAGACTTGAGAAAATTGTGTACCTTGAGGAACAGCTAAGAAAGTTTGATGTAATAGGATAGCTCTTTCACACCTTGCAAATTATGCAGGGCAGACTCTGGAATTTACCTGCATGCAACACTCAGTCCCTCCATGCACACCGCAGCTTACTAATGTGCAGGACTCGGCTTTACTTGAAAATCCACCTTTAATCCACTCTAGTGATGTTTCCACGTGATGAGATTAAAAATTAAAACAATATCCTCAAGAAATTATTAATATCTCCTCCCACCCGTGCTCCACTGTTTGCAAAACACTGGAGGCAATGAATGGGCTTTGTTCCTTTCTTTTATCATTTTAGTTGCCACACCAAGCCATGATCTGGAGGCAATGATGCAGGAGTGTTGCTGAAGCAACAGAGGCTGGTCCTTTGGGGCAAATGGCCCACCAACCTCACTCTTGATTCCTCCAAGCTCACCTGCTTGTCTTCCAGCACATAACTGCCCATCAGCTGCCTCCTCCGTAAGTCTCAGTTTTGCCCTTGTAGATCTTAGAGGGGAGAAGAATGGGGACACAAGTAGAATTTATTGGCTCCACCTGCCATTGGCTCAGGCTTAACCTACTGTTGACCTCCCTGCCTTCTAACCTAATAAGCACCAGCCGCCATTGCCCAGGAACCCAGGAGAGCCTGTGTGGTGTAGTGGTTAAGAGCAGTAGACTCGTAATCTGGTGAACCGGGTTCGCTTCCCCGCTCCTCCACCTGCAGCTGCTGGGTGACCTTGGGCTAGTCACACTTCTTTGAAATCTCTCAGCCCCACTCACCTCACAGAGTGTTTGTTGTGGGGGAGGAAGGGAAAGGAGAATGTTAGCCACTTTGAGACTCCTTCGGGTAGTGATAAAGTGGGATATCAAATCCAAACTACTACTACTACTACTACTATTCTTCTTCTTCCTCTTCTTCCTCTTCTTCTTCTTCTTCTTCTTCTTTTTCTTCTTCGAAGCTCACTGGCAATGCCACGTTCCACAAACCCCTGTTTCTATCCCTGGCACCCCTGGTTAGAGCTGGGAGAATGCCCTCTCTGAAATCCCTGTGTTCCGTGGCCATCCAGTTGCTAAGCATGTCATTGTATGGCCGCCCCATCATATGGAAAGGCTAAGTTCAGTGTCTTGCATGCAGAAGGTCACAGCTTCAATCCCCCAGCATCTTCCAGGTAGTAATAATAATAAATAATAAATTTTATTTATATCCCGCCCTCCCCAGCCGAAGCTGGGCTCAGGGCGGCTAACAACAATCAAAATAATCCAACATTCTAAAAACATTCATTATAAAATTAATTAAAATCAAATTGATGGCAACCATTAAACAAAATTCTGTGCAGATTGCCAGAGGAGGGGGTCAGGCTGTGCCCTGACCAAAGGCCTGGTGGAACAGCTCTGTCTTGCAGGCCCTGCGGAAAGATGTCAGGTCCCGCAGGGCCCTAGTCTCTTGTGACAGAGCGTTCCACCAGATTGGAGCTGCAGCCGAGAAAGCCCTGGCTCTAGTTGAGGCCAGCCTAACCTCTCTGTGGCCTGGGATCTTCAGGATGTTTTTATTTGCAGACCGTAAATTTCTCTGTGGGACATACCAGGAGAGGCGGTCCCGTAGGTACGAGGGTACTAGGCCATATAGGGCTTTAAAGGTTAAAACCAGCACCTTAAACCTGATCCTGTACTCCACTGGGAGCCAGTGCAGCTGGTATAGTACCGGCTGAATATGATCTCGCAGCGAAGACCCCATAAGGAGTCTCGCCGCGGCATTGTGCACCCGCTGGAGTTTCTGGGTCAGTCTCAAGGGCAGCCCCACTTACAGCGAGTTACAATAATCCAGTCTGGAGGTGACCGTTGCGTGGATCACAGTGGCTAGGTCAGGGCGAGAGAGATAAGGAGCCAACTGCTTAGCTTGGCGGAGATGAAAAAATGCCGCCTTTGTTATAGCTGTAATCTGCGCCTCCATAGAGAGGGAGGTATCGAAGATTACACCCAAACTCTTAACGGACAATGCTGGCACTAATTGCACCCCCGTAAGAGATGGGAGTTGCCCCCTCAATCCCATATCGCCCCGTCCCAGCCAGAGGACCTCTGTCTTCGAAGGATTTAACTTCAACTGGCTCCCACGTAAACATCCAGCCACAGCTTCCAGACATCTGGTCAGTGTGTCTGGGGCTGAGTCAGGATGGCCATCCATCAACAGATAGAGTTGGGTGTCATCGGCATACTGATGGCAACCCAGCCCAAAACTCCGGACAAGCTGGGCGAGGGGGTGCATAAAGATGTTAAATAGCATCGGGGAGAGAATCGCACCCTGAGGCACTCCACACACCAAGGAGTGGCGCGATGACAATTCCCCCCCGAGCGCCACCCTCTGTCCCCGACCAGAGAGAAACAAGCGCAGCCATTGAAGGACTGTGCCCTAGATCCCCACGTCGGCAAGGCGGTGGTCCAGGAGTTCGTGATCGACCATGTCAAAGGCTGCTGACAGGTCTAGAAGAATCAGCAGCCCCGACCCGCCTCGATCCAGCTGCCTGCGGAGATCATCTGTTAGGGCGACCAGAGCCGTCTCGGTCCCATGACCAGTGCGGAAGCCGGACTGGAATGGATCCAGAGCCGATGTTTCATCCAGAAACCTACCAAGCTGTTCAGCAACTGCTCTCTCAATCACCTTACCCAGGAATGGAAGATTCGAAACCGGGCGGTAATTGGATAGATCTAAGGGATCTAATGATGTTTTCTTTAAGAGCGGACGCACCACTGCCTCCTTCAGTTCCCCTGGGAATATCCTGGTGCCAAGGGACAAATTGATGATATCACCCAGGGGGGTCCGCACCTCGTCTGGACACGCTCTAATCAGCCAAGAGGGGCACGGGTCAAGAGGACAGGTGGTGGGCTTTCCAGCTTGGAGGAGTCTGTCCACATCGGCTGGGGATATCTGGTCAAAGTGGTCCAATACTGGACCCGAGGACAGTCGAGGGGCCTCCAGTTCCTTTATTGTATCCAAATTGGCAGGGAGGTCATGGCGGAGCAACAGGACCTTCTCTGCAAAAAAGCTCGCAAATGCCTCACAGCTGTGTGTCAAATTGTTATTTAAATTTGGCTGTCCTTCAAGGGACGTTAAAGACCTAATTATACTAAATAATTGCGCCGGGCGAGAGCTAGCGGAGGCAATGGAGGCCGAGAAGTAGGACTTCTTAGTAGCCTTCACTGCCATCTCGTAGGTTTTCATAAAAACCCTATAAGATGTTCTTGAGGCTCCGTCACGGGCACCCCGCCATACTCGCTCTAGCCATCTGAGGTCCTGCTTCATTTTCCGAAGCTCCTCGGTAAACCAGGGAGCCCGGTTTCTGCGGGGTCGCAGAGGGCGCTTAGGTGCGATTTCATCGATGGCTGCTAGGAGCTGGATATTCCAGCCCTCAACAAGCTCAGTCAATGAGTCGCCAGGGGGAACAAGGTCCCGCAAGGCCTGACGGAATCTATCAGGGTCCATCAGCCTCTGCGGGCGAGCCCAAATTGGCTCGCCACCTAAGCAGGGTGGGGGGGGGGAATCAATCCTGGCTTTCAGAGCATAGTGATCAGACTATGGCACCTTCATCAAAGGAGACATGATCACATCTATACCGACGCCAAAGATCAAATCCAGCGTGTGGCCTGCTTGATGTGTGGGGCCCGAAACAAACTGGGAGAGCCCTAGTGTAGGGTTGGGAAAGGTTCTTCTCTGAAATTCTGGAGAGTCACTGCCAGCCAGTGCAGGCAATACTGAGCCAAGCTAAATGGGCCATTGATCTGACTGTGTATAAGGTAGGTTCTGACATTCCTATGCCACCTTCATTGTTTCAGCATGGAGGAAAGGTGGAATAGGAATAAAATAATCGTGAAGTCAATAGTAGAATTCCCATTAAGGGGTCAGAATTGCAGCCTTTGTCCTTTCAAAAAAAGACTCGTTTTTGACCCGTTGAAATTAATGAACATTAATATGGCTACTGTAGGTGGAATTTAGTTGGAGACGACTGTCCAGTTCTAGCCCACTTTACAGTGAACATTTTTTTTTAATAAAGAAAAACCAACAACGGTGCAGATTCCCCTCCAGCCCACCTCCCAGTCCATGTTTCGAAATGATCTCCCCACACATATCTGTTAATGAGCATTTGTGATGTTAGTCAGGAAGGTGAACTACTGAGAAGGAGCCAGCAGGGGGAGCAAAACACACTTCCCTACATTTTCCTTGCAAGATGTCTTCGAAATCGAATCATGTCACTTTGAATTCAAATGTTCAGAGCACTTGAGGTTGCAATATTGTTAAGAAAGATGAACTTCAAGAAAAACAACTTGAGGGTGTTAATTTATCTTTTAACTATTCTGCCCCCACCCCAGCACCTTATTATTAATGGGAAAGGATTGTTATTATTTGCAAAGGGTTGTTGTTAGCTAGGAATAAAAGAAGTAGCTCAGGACCTAGTGGTAGATTACCGGATCCTTAGTAGTAGTAGATCTGCAAAAGTTCCAAGCTCCCTGCTGTAAGTAAGTTGTTAGAATCTCTGATCTATCCTAATTCAGGGCCAAACTAGATGCAATGTTAACATTGCAATCCTGTACATATCCATTTAGAATTAAGCTCCATTCACTTTAAAGGAACTTAAGCATAAATAAGCATATATAGGATTGCAGCCTAAATGCGTATTTGCACTTAGCATACACGTTTAAAAATAATGAAATAGCTCCCATGCGGTCAGGAGGCTGATAATTATTGCGTCAGGCATGGAGAGAGAATTTAATCATTGCAGTCTTGAGGAAAATCTTTCCTCTGAAGCTGGTATTTGCATTGGCAGGAAACCCCCTCATTGGTGATCCAGATAATTATCAGCCTCTGCCCATAACAAACCTATCTGTATTTTAAAAATCATAGGTGTTAAATTCAAAGACATCTGATGTCCTGTTTTAATCTGGCCCTCAAATGCAAATTTATACTTGTATACCAGGTAAGCCAAGCGTAGGGCTTGTGGGTGCAAAAGGTAATTGCAATAATCACCTGAGTCCCTTGTCTGTGTCCCCTCTCTCTGAGAGGTTTAGAAGATGACAACACGAGAACAGGCCTTTTGTGGTAGCTTTCCATCTGTGGAATGCTTTCCCCAGAAAGGCTCACCTAGGGCCATCATTACAGGTCTTTACCTATGCCTTTGGCCCGTAAACCATCTATGGCCTTCTTGTGGGAATGTTGAGGAAGGTCGGAGAGAATATATTGATCAAATATTATCCCTCCTCACTCACGCTAGTGAACAAACAGCAGAGCACATTCCCTTGCAGATTGCTGGAAGAAAGTGGATGGATTCATTAGAATCATTCAAGTTGAGCAATCCAGTCTGGCTTGTCCTGTCTAGATTGTTCCCGCTAGGTTTCCTCTTTTCTTTCCCTCTTAAAAATAATAACACAACAATCTTCTTTAAAAGTAAGAGTACAGTTTACTTACATTCAGTTCACAGTTAGTATTCTGAAGGCAGGCTTTTTTCTTGTGGTTACAGTTACATTTGTAGAGAAAAGAAGTCTGAGCTAGGCCTCAGACTTTCTACCTTGTGGCTTCCATCCTCTGTAAGGATGAGCTATGTGCTGCTGGCTAAGAGCTAGAAATGAGGAAGATGGCAAAAGAGCAAAAAGAGGAAGATGGCTGCTTGGCTAGCCCTTTTGTAGGGTCTGCTAGAGTCACGCCCATCTACCTGGTCACACACAAGGGGGAGGATGTTCCAGGGCAGGTATGACAGGAAATCTTCCTTGTCTGGAGCTACATTCCCCTGTGTGTCCACTCTAGGCAACAGGAAATGTTGTGTTTGACTGCTTCAGTGATGATACATCCCACACTTTTAAATGTGCATGGGCAATTATTAGGATTTTTTTATTATGCTATGTAAATTATGTTTTCAGTGTTGTACACCACCCTGGGATCTTTGGATAAAGGCCAGTATATAAACTGAAATAACAACAACAACAACAACAACAACAACAACAACCCACCAGCTGAACCACCATTTCAATGGCTTTCACTCAAGCTGCCTCTGAATAGCAGTTACTGCAGAACATCAGTTGGTGCCCTTTGGGAGGAATGTAGGGATATAAGTTGAATATTTAAGATAAAGAAACAGTGGTAAAGGGGTTTTGCCCTCGCTTCATGCTTGTTTGTGCTCCAAGGCTGTTCAAGGCTTTTTGGCACCCGAGGCAAACCACAACATGGTGTCTTCCTCTCCACCAGGGAAGAACAACTGAATGAAGATCTACATCAAGATCAGGGGGGTGGGAAATAAAGGTCCACATGGGAATCTGCTGCCCCTGTGGATCTTGCTGCCTGAGGCAGTCATCTCACTTTGTCTCAAGGGTGGGCCAGTCCTGAAGGCTGGGTGTAACACATTGTGCTGCCAAGGACAGGATTCTACCTTCTGAAATCTCCTTGTCCTCCCTCCTCCTATTGTTGCCTTTTCATTCCTCCCTAACTTCTTGGGGCCATCCCTGCCAGTGAAAAATATTTTATCTCCATTGGACTTGCTCCCAGAAAAGCGACATAGGATCAGAGTCTTTCCAAAGTATGTGGCAGAGATACTTTCACTTTTAGAAAAATGAACTGGATTCTATGTATACCAAGTCAAGCACTGTGAAGACATTTATTGGTGTTTGTCTGCCATTTGCAAATTCTATTCCCATGGACATTTTTACCCAATATCCATTATGCTGCTAACCTATCATCATTATTATTATTATTTTAAAAAAACTGCACTGACCATGTAAAACATATTTAGCTAACTGCTGAGCTAAGTGTTTTGCTTAATTCAAGAGGTCTGATTTGTCTAGTGAGTTCAAGCACTCTGGCAGATATTGCCGCTCTTATTCCTACCTCTTTCTACTTGCTTATGCTACTGGAACATAAAGAAGCTGCCTTGTACTGACTCACCCCTTGGTCCATCTGGATCAGTACAGCCTACTCTGACGGGCAGTGACTCTCCAGGATTTCAGGCAGTGTTCTCTCTTGGCCCTACCTAGGGAGGCAGGGGTTCGAACCCAGGGCCCGAAGTGGGTTTAGGGTGGCACGACTGGTGCAATGGCATTGGGTGCTGTGCTGCAGGGGTACCCCATCAATGCTGTAGAATGGAGTGCGAGAGGTGGGAAGCACCAAATTTTAGCATCACACAGGTGCTGCTGAAATTTGCGAAGCCAAAATCTACCATTGCTGGAGCTTTCTGCACACATGGGGCTCTACCTCTAAGCTATTTGTTGTGGATAGTAGGAGAGGATATATTGTTTAAATATTATCCTTCCTCACTCATGCTAGTGAGCTAGTAGTAGAATACATCCCCCAGTATATTGCAGGAAGCCAGTTGGGAGATTTGTTTGAATCTCTTGACTTAAGAAATCCAATCTGGCTTTGTCCAGATTGGGCTTGTTCCTGGTAAATTCCCATTTTCCCCCTCAATTTTTTTTAATTGGTTTTCACAACATTATAAACAAACAAAGAAACAAAGAAACAAACAAAAACACATAAGACAAACAAATATAAATCATAGCCTTATTAAAAATTACACTTATTAACATTGCTAAGTGGCTTCCTCACTTCCCCTTGGTTGAATTTCATTGCATATCCTTTTAACGGTTTTCCAAATCACAGTTCTTATAAAATTTAACTTAAACATTAACATCCTTAGATCTTCACGTTATGAAATTAAACATAAAATCCTAAGCCAATTAAGTATCTGCAAGCTGTTTTCAGTTAATTTAACTTAACATATTTAACTAAGTAATCAAAAAATTTAATCCATTCTTCCTGATACTCCTCCTCCTTCTGGTCGCGGACTCTTCTGGTTAGGTCGGCTAGCTCCGAAAAATCTATCATCTTGGTAAATTCCCATTTTTTATCCCTCTTAAAAAGAATAAAGACACAACAGTCTTCTTTAAAAGTAATGATAAGAAGTTTACTCACATTCAGTTCACAGTAGATTCCCTGAAGGCAGGCTTTAGCTTGTCGTTACAAATAAGAGTTTGAGTTCATCCCATATGGGATTGAGCCCGTGTGTTGCTGGCTGAGAGCCAGCAGACAGCAAAATACATCAGTATCAGAAGAGAGCAGCAAAAGAGGAGGATGGCTGAGTGACTGGCCCTTTTACAGGGTCTCCCAGGGTCACACACAGGGGGAGGATCCTTCAGACCAGGTGGGACAGGAAGTCCTCCCAGCTAGAGTAACATCCCCCTGTGTGTCCACTCTGGGCAAACAGGAAGTGTTGTACTTGACTGCTTATGTTACAACCCACAGTTTTAGGGTGCCACGACTGGTGCAATGCCACTGGGTGCTGTGCTGCAGGGGCGCCCCATGAATACTGTAGAATGGAGTGTGAGAGGCGAGGAGCACCAAATTTTGGCATCCCACAGGGTGCCGCTGAAATTTGCGAACCCAAAGTCTGCTATCGCTGTAGCTTTCTGCATACATGGTTCTATACCACTGCGCTACTTGCCCTTCATTCTGGTAATTGAACTAGTCAACTAGTCATTTCTCTCTATTCTGTCTATGCAAACAGTCCTCTGCCGCACTCAAGTCCCAGGTGCAGTCCCCAGCCTCTCCAGGTAGGACTACAAAAGACTACAAAAGCCTGAGACCTTTGAGAGCCACTGCCAGTTAGTTTATACCAGGGGCTGGGAACATCTTCCAGGCTAAGGGATGCACTCCCTTCATGGACAATGTTCTGGGAGACAGAGGCAAAGGTGAGCATCTCTAGGGCAAAAAGGGGGCAGGGAGAGATGCAGAAGTGAGAGGAACAGCCTAGGTGACACTTGCCTCTATGTAGCAAGTGCATTCCAGCAAGGAAAAAGCCAAAAGTTTTGATGCCCACCCTCCGTGCCCAATCTTGTTGGGATGTGATTTTAGAGGCGAGGAGAGAATATACTGTATTTTCCCATGTATAAGACTAGGTTTAAAATTGAGGCTTGCCTTATACACGGGTAGTGCTGAGGGGTGTTCTCTTAATTTGGAGTCCGCCAAAATAGGGGGTGTCTTATACATGGAGGCGTCTTATAGACGGAAAAAATTATTAGCTATTATCCTTCCTTTCTCACATGTGTCAGTTCAGCAGAATGCCCTCCCTTTGCACCATTTTTGTGTGTATGATTTTTAATTAAATTAAATTTTCTGTTTTACAGTTTTACAGTTTAAAACACTGATTTAAACATCAGTGACTTTCCTTCTTCTCTTTCCATGGTTCATTTTGCATTTCATAAATCCCTGCATATTTTACAAAAACTATAACATTCAGTATTCCATTATTACATCCATCAAAACCTATTTACACTGTTGAATTTATCTTAATGCTGCCAGCGTTTTCAAGTGTACACAATTTCCCCCCATGTATTCAATAAACGTTTCCCACTCTTCTCTAAACGTATGTTCTTCTCTTAGTCTATATGTTAAGTCTGCAAACTACGCACTTTGAAAGGGAAGCTTAGATTAGCTAGTGTTATCCTTTTAGTTTAAGTAATCCAGGATGCTTTTTTTCCTCCTGCTTAAAACAATAACCACACAAACAGGTTTTAAAAAGATAAAAATAACAACTCCCTCCAAATACTCATTGAAGAGTAACAGATACAGTAGCTTTGTTGAGGCAGGTTTAAAATGGTAATTGAGTTACTAAAACATAATAAGCCTGGCTTAAAAATGGATTCTGAGCTTGGAGCATTTTTGTTCTATTGTAGCATTGTTGTGGGGGCCCCTGAAGCATGATGCCCAGTGCACTACCCTAAAATTGCCTCTGAAAGGAAAATTTGAGTCTGAATTTCTAACATTCATAATGCACTTGACTCTTCCAAAGACTCATGCAGACTTGCCTTTCTTGCATGGTAAGTCCAGCAGGGAGGCATCCTTGTGTTAATTATTCACAGATAAAGCTATTGCCACCTAAGAACATAAGAAAAAAGGTAAAGGTAAAGGACTCCTGGACGGTTAAGTCTAGCCAAGGTGACTGTGGAGTTTCATCTTGCTTTCAGGCCGAGAGAGCTAGCATTTGTCCACAGACAGTTTTCCAGGTCATGTGGCCAGCATGACTAAACCACTTCTGGTGCAACAGGACACTGTGACAGAAACCAGAGCACATGGAAATGCTGTTTACCTTCCCGCCCGAGTGGTACCTATTTATCTCTTGCACTGGTGTGCTTTCAAACTGCTAGGTTGGCAGGAGCTGGGACAGAGCAATGGGAGCTCACCCTGTTGCGGGGATTTGAACCGCCGACCTTCTGATCGGAAAGCCCAAGAGGCTCAGTGGTTTAGACCACAGTGCCACCCGCATCTCTTTAGAACATAAGAAGAGCCTGCTGGATCAGGCTAATGGCCCATCTAGCCCAACATCTTGTTCTCACAGTGGCCAATCGTCATCATCATCAAACCTTTTATTGGAATCACATACAAACATCCAAAACAAATCAATACAGAATTACCACTTCCCCAGTGGCACAAAACACTTGCTAAAAGAAAGGAGGCAGAGCAGTCTATCATCACATCTCTTGGTCTCCAGGAAGATCAGACGTCTGCAGTGTATTTTGACGACAAAAAACCAAATAGAGATATTTAGCCACTATAACTTGGTGAGCTCCTGATCATTCCCCAGTAATAGAAAATGTATGTCCTCCAACTCTGGTTTCCATTTGGGGATACAGAGTTGATCTAGAAATTGCTGTCAGAGATCAGCATATAGTTTAAAATTAAGAACCATATGTGTAAGGGTTTCCACCAGGTGGTCTTCACATGGGCAAGTTCTTTCTCCTTCCACCCTGCCTGAGAACCTTCCCCAAAGTAGGTCTGATATGTGAATTACCATATTTTTTGGTCTATAAGACTCACTTTTCCCCTCCTAAAAAGTAAGGGGAAATGTGTGTGCGTCTTATGGAGTGAATGCAGGCTGTGCAGCTATCCCAGAAGCCAGAACAGCAAGAGGGATTGCTGTTTTCACTGTGCAGCGATCCCTCTTGCTGTTCTGGCTTCTGAGATTCAGAATATTTTTTTCTTGTTTTCCTCCTCCAAAAACTAGGTGCGTGTTATAGTCTGGTGCGTCTTACAGAGCAAAAAATACAGTACCTCTTGTTATGAAAAAATGCATTATGGCCTGCATAGACATCTTACTGGCATTCACCGCCATTGCACGGTGCGTGGACCAGAGAAGCCTATGATGGAATGTAATTCCCAGATAGCTGAATTTGAATACCTGCTGAATGGGTTTTCCACCAAATACTCAGCTATAGCTCTTGCTCAGTGGCCAATCAGATGCCTGTGGGAAGTCCCAAAGCAAGACCTTGGCACAAGAGCCCTTCCTCCCCTTCTGTGGTTTCCAGCAACTGGTATTTCAAAGCATTACTGGCTCCAGCAGTGGAGATAGACCATTGATAGCCTTGGAATGTGATGACTTGGGAGCTGTAGGCACTTCAGCCTCAATGGCTGTATCCAGCCCTAGTCCTGGACTCATCAAAATTAATGGACACAGCTCTGTTCATTTCAGTGAGTTGACTCTGAGTGTAACTGAGTTGGACGCTGCCCCATGGGATTTCTTGAGATAACACTTACCAGGCGCGCTGCTTGCTACCAGCCTGGATCCAAACCTTTTATTTCTGCTTAACCTCTCCTTACGAGTAAGGAGCGCATAATCAGAAACAAATATCTCTTCCTGCCTTCCTAGGAACCCTGCACAGCACACAGGCCATCACGATTCACTTAGATGAGTTCATTTCCTTTCTTTCGCGTTTGATGAAAGTCAAGTCCCAAGCTCCAGGTAAAGGCAAAATAGTTATACAGCCCCCATAATTGTCTTTGTAGAGACGGCGAGTAAAAGTCTAATTCCCCATTGTTCCCCGCCTATGAATTATGCATAGCCAGCTAGGCCTTTCTGTATTAATCATTTTATTAAGGAAACCTATTCATTTGCTTTGTATGCTTAAAATATTTACCACTAAAAATGGCTGCTTGGGAAAGAATGATTGGTTGTCAGTAATTTGGGGAACTCATTGCTAAGTGGATATATTTCCTACTGTGAGAAATCCTGTAAGGTAGATAAAAGGCAGGTACTCATCTAAAGCTGGTCAGTGTTCAACAGAAGCCTTATGTACCCTTCTAGGGCTATTTTATCCCCATGGAAAGGTCATAGCTCAGTGGGTATAGCACCTAGTTTGCAAGCTGAAGGTTCCAAGTTCAATTCCTGGCATCTTCAGTTAAAAGGATGTCAAAGGCAGCCAGTGTGTTTAGTGATAATAATAATAATAATAATAATAATAATAATAAATTATTTGTACCCCACCCACCATCTGGCTGGGTTTCCCCAGCCACTCTGGGTGGCTTCCAACAAAGACAAAAAAATACACTAAAATGTCACACATTAAAAACTTCCCTGAACAGGGCTGCCTTCAGATGTCTTCTGAATGTCAGGTAGTTGTTTATCTCTTTGACATCTGATGGGAGGGTGCTCCACAGGGCGGGCACCACTACCAAGAAGGCCCTCTGCCTGGTTCCCTGTAGCTTTGCTTCTTGCATTGAGGGAACTGCCAGAAGGCCCTCAGAGCTGGACCTCATTAGAATGCTGGAATAGGACCTGGGAGACCAGAGATCAAACCTCCACTTAGCCATGATGCTTACTAGGTGACCTTGGGCCAGCCCTAGTCTCTCAGGCTAACCTACACTATGGAGTTGTTGTGAGAAAGAGCAGGAGCAGGAGGAGGAAGGGGTAGAGGAGGACTATATATGTCACTTTGAGCACCTTGGAGAAAAGGGGGGGGGTATAACTTCAATAAATAAATAAAAGTAGCATGCAGGGGATGGAGGAGAAATTCAGTTCAGATGATGATTTACCTACCCTTCACCTAAGGTCCCATTAAAGCTGAAGCTATCAAATTTTGCACTTCCTGAAACAGTATTTAAACCAAAACACTATCCCTTTGAAGTTCATACTTATCTGAATTAGGAAATGCAGTTCTCCAACATATGTTTGCAAAAATGCATGGTAGGGGATAGTGTGCATAAGAATAAATATATTCATGAAAACAATGTACAAACATGCATTATATTAGGGGAAGTTGTCTGCCAACTATGCACACTGGTTGAAACTGCATATACGAATGTGTTTAATTAGGAGAAATCAGCAAGAAATTGTGGATGCAATTTTGTGAGGATTTAAAAAACAACAACTGCAAATGGCTGTGGAAATTTAATTTAAGATTGGAAAAACAGGGGAAACAATATTGGCAAGTCCTTCCTTCTCTAGCAGCAAGATATCTGCCTGAGACCTTGCAAGAGCTGCTGCCAGTCAGAGAAAGCAATACTAGGCCAGGTGGACCAGTGGTCTGACTCGGGTCACATTCACACCATACATTTAAAGTGCAATGATAGCGCTTTAAACAGTCATGATTTCCTCCAAAGAATTATGGGTATTGTAGTTTGTTAAAGGTGCTGTGAGTTGTTGGGAGCCCCCTATTCCTCTCCCAGAGCTGCTGTACCTAGAGTTGTTTGTGGGAATGTTGTGGGTAGTAGGAGAGGATATATTGATTAAATATTATCCTTCCCCTCTCACGCTAGTGAGTTATATATAGCAGAGCTCATTCCCCTTTACACAGCAAGAAGCTAGTTGCAGATTCGTTTGAATATCTTTAATTAAGCAATCCAATCTGGCATGCCCAGTTTAGAGTATATTCCTGGGAAGACCCCTTTGATTCCCTCCAAAAAGAATAAAGACACAAGAGTCTTCCTTATAAGTAATGAAAAGTTTACTCACATTCAGTTCACAGTATGATCCCTGAAGGCAGGCTTTAGCTTGTAGTTACAGATACAGTGTAGCTTACATTGTTGTAAGGATGGGCCCATGTGCTGCTGGCAGAGAGCCAGCAGACAGCATCAGAGGCACCAGGAGCAGTGGCCAAAATGGAAGAGAGGAGCATCAAGAGAGAGATGGCTGCATGACTGGCCCCTTAGTAGGGTCTGCAAGGGTCACGCCCACCTGCCTGGTCACATGGAGGGGGGGGAGGATGCTCCAGACCAGGTGTAACAGGAAATTCTACCTTGGCTGGAGTAACACCCCGATCTGTGTCCACTCTAGGGAAACAAGGAATGTTGTATTAGACCTCTCCAAATGGATTACATCCCACATTGTTTAACCATCAATACTTCTTCACAGGAAACTCTGGGAATTGTAGCTCTGGGAGGGGAAATGGGGAGTCTTTAGTCCAAACGACTCTCAGCACCCTTAACAAACTACAGTCCGATCATAGCATCAGGGAATTGTAGAGTTGGAAGGGACCAGAAGTGTCTAGTCCAATCCCCTGCAATTCAGGAACCCTTTTGCCCAATGTGGGGCTTAAACCCACAACCCTGAGATCACATGCTCTACTGAGCTATCCCAGCTGATGTTGGACGGGAGCCATTCTTTGTGGGAAGCTGTGTACGATGCTGCTTTAGCTGTATAGTGCAGATGGAGCCTGAGGGAAACTGAAATGGAGAGATCCACTCATCCCTGTTCTCAACACGCCACCAAACCTGCTTAAAGAGCACCCCTTTCTTAAAGGATTCTCACCAGTAGTTTTCAGTAATCCTACGTGCAGAGGGGTTTTTGTGCAAGCGTATTAGTGGTGTTTTGTGTTTATTCATGGCTAGCCTTCTACTCCAACCTGCTGCTGTGCAGAAGCTGCCTGTTCAGGACCGATAGTGAGAAGAGCCAGCAGGATGCTCTGCCCCTGCCAAGTGATTGGCATGTTGCACCATGTGGGTGCCTCTTTTGCTCTCTGGCTCCTTCTAAGAGAGATTGCATTTGATCCTCCTTCCTCCTGGGCTTTGTGGGAGGTCCTGCTTGCCTCCCCCCAGAGATATAGACAAGCCATTCAAGCAAGGAGATATCTGGGCTCTGCCTGGCATCTTTCCTGTCCTTCTGAGGACCCATCGAAGCAGAGAAATGTTCCCAGAAGAAAACACAACTTATATCAGGCCTACCATCCCCTTTGACCAAGGAAAGGGCTCAGATTGCTCCTTCCACCCAGGACCAGTCCAAGCGTCACTCTGGCAGAAGTGCGCACTTCAAGTCTGTATCAGCCTTAGATTCATCCTGGGATTCCGTGAGCCCAGGGGTGGCAGCCTCAGGTCTGGGGGCCAAATGTGCCCCTCCAAGCCTCTCTATCTGATACAAGGTCTCTCTTTCTGAATCTGCTACACCTCCTTCTCAACCTTTCTGTGGTCCATACCCCTTGCAGGCTCTACTTTGCATCTTCCTTGAGTGTTTTGGACGGGCTGGGATGTGTCCTTGAATTCTCACAACACTGTTTCCTTGCTTGGATGGAGGACAGAAGTGTGTGTGTGTGTGTGTGTGTGTGTGTGTGTGTGTGAGAGAGAGAGAGAGAGAGAGAGAGAGAGAGAGAGAGAGAGAGAGAGACACTAGAGCAAGCCAGCAGTATATCACACAAAGTAAGTGGAGTTAACTCTTTATTAGAAAAAAAAAACAGGGTTTGCACCAGGGTTTCAGGTTCAATTAGCCCAACAACTCTTCTTTGGTAGGTCTTGCCCCATGAAGCAGTTGCACCTGTGGGATGCCAATTTCTCCTCCACCCTCTTCATGCCTCTCCTGGGGAGACCAAGAAGAGTGAGGAGATTGTCACAGCAGATATAAAACAGGCCGTGAAGCCCTTTTAGCAGAGTAGAAACACTTACGTTCTTTTGCAGCTTACTGAAAGCTAAGAATTAGACAGTTACGCTTTTTATCCCTGATTATTTGTGGTCTGCTGACCTTTCCCCATTCTGTCCCCATTGCTTAGGATGAACCACCCATTTTAGTAAAAACAAAACTGTTTACTTATATTTCAATCCAGGCAGCAAATACATCAACGTAGTATGCAGGTTCCTGCCAACCTAGCAGTTTGAAAGCACGTCAAAGTGCAAGTAGATAAATAGGTACCACTCCGGCGGGAAGGTAAACGGCATTTCCGTGTGCTGCTCTGGTTCGCCAGAAGCGGCTTAGTCATGCTGGCCACATGACCCGGAAGCTGTACGCCGGCTCCCTCGGCCAATAAAGAGAGATGAGTGCCGCAACCCCAGAGTCGGCCAAGACTGGACCTAATGGTCAGGGGGTCCCTTTACCCTTTAGTATGCAGGTGGAAATACTTCTTGGTCATGGAAATACAGAATGAGTATCCAAAATGGAGTCTGGGCTCTGAGGAGAGGCCAGGCATGTATGTCTGCTCACATTGGTGGCTAGAGAGAGAGAGAGAGAGAGAGAGAGCTCAGACAGGAAGGAAATACATGGGATTATCTCTTTTGTTAGAAATTCCCACCAAAACAGTAAAGTTATGCCTTCAGGGTTGATTCAGAAACTATGAGTCTGGCTATCATAGAATCATATAGTAAGAAGGGATCCTTGTGGGGTTTGAACCCATGACCTTGTGTTCAAGAGTCTCCTGCTCTAGTAATTGAACTATTCCATGTGTAGCAGGAAACCCATGCCTTTGTGATTTGGGCTGGAAATCCCACAATTAGATATGGACAGGACAAACTGGCAACACAGACCTTAAGAAATGAAAGGGAAGAGCAGTTAAGGGGACTTAAGGGGGACCACAAAGGTCTTTGTTATTCCCTTCCTGTGTTTTCCATTGCAGACTCTGGTCTCAGGAAGCTTAACATTGCTCTAGCTTCCAAACTCATACAAAGTTGCAGGGGAAGGTGAACATCATATGGTGCTAGCCTTCACTTGTTCCATCTCAAAACAAGGCAGCAAGTCTTCTGCAGTTTTCAGAGGGGAAGCCACCATATTCGCACAGCCCCATCAGTCTTTAGGAAAATGCAAGACACAAGAGAACCATTCTAGACATATTATAAAATGAACATGACTCAAGCCACTGTCTTCATTGGAAGATGAATTGCACGTAATATTTTTTTTATTTATTATTATTATTATTTACTAACAGTGGGAGATGGATTGCACCCAATGTGTAGTATTTTAGCTATACTTATATCCATCAGTGAATCTGCATTATCAGCAGGGGTGAAGGCACTGACAGTATACTTGAAATATGGATTTCAAATTACATTTTATTCAGAACAATGCTCACTGACATTACGGTACACCCAAAGGAACTTACTGATAGGTGTTGTGGCACACACCTATGGCTAGGAGATAATCATTCTTTCCCTTTGAAAATGGTATAACTTATTTATGAGTAAACCTGAATAGGACTGCATGTTATGGCTGTAGTCTTCCCCACTATAAAGCTGGCCATTGCAAACTTTAAGCTAAAGACTACAAAACAACAAACAGCAACAAGAACAAGAACAACTGGAGAGTAATATGAAGGGGAAGGAGAAGGAGTGATGATTAGAGGTTTCAGGAGAATGAAATCAAGATGTGCACTTGTGGCAAAAATAGCTTTGGGATAATTGGCTGATTTACTGGGATTGGAGAATTGTCTAGTCTGGAAGTGCCTAAAGGCGTAATTATGGAAACACTCTTCCCAAAAACCCAATTCATGGCAGCAAAAATATCATAACCGTCATCATTTTATTTGTATGCCACCTTTCCTCAAAAAGAACATTACAAATCTACTCCGCACGAGTTTTTCATTGGTTTTTGTGGATTTCACTTCTAACCAGGCAGAGGGCCTTCTCGGTAGTGGCACCCACCCCGTGGAACGCCCTCCCATCAGACATAAAAGAAATAAACAACTATCTGACTTTTAGAAGACATTTGAAGGCAGCCCTGTTTAGGGAAGTTTTTAATGTTTGATGTTTTACCGTGTTTTTAATATTTTGTTGGGAGCCGCCCAGAGTGGCTGGGGAAACCCAGCCAGATGGACGGGGTATAAAATAATAATAATAATAATAATAATAATAATAATAATAATAATAATATGATAGGATCTTCCAGGAAGCCCCTTCCCCACCTCCAAGTGGAAGCAAGAAACAACAACAACAAGATCTCTGTCTCCTAAACCATCTGTCTGGCTAGTGAGCATCTTTCCAATGAAGCGTTGTGCATTATATTTTCAGACAAAGTGGCAAAGAGGTTTGAAGTAGATGTCTTCTGATGGTTGCTTCTCAGTCTGTGCTTTAAGATTCTCAAGCAGTCCATGTACAAGGGCAGACTTTGCTCATCTTCCGTAATATGACAAGACCAAAACTTGGTGCCCCCAAATGGATCTTCTCAATGATGGGTCTCCTCAGTTTTGCACCCCTTGGCTTGGCACCCTGTGGGGGAGGACTGCCTGTACTGCCCTAAATCTTGCACTGCCATGCATCAGACAAGTTAAAAGGTGGCACCTGACTTCGGTATGGTGGCAATGAGGGATCTTCTACCCATAACAGACAGGATAATGACAGGAGCACTGCCTCTGTTCCACCTTCTCTTCCACCACCACCACCATCAAGGTTTTGCTCAAAGCTTTTTTGCTTTGCTGTCATCTAGGTCTCTGCTGTTTCCAGTGCCAGATTTATGTATAAGCTAAACAAGCTATAGCTTAGGGCCCCACTCTCTTGGGGGCCCCAAAAAATTTAAAGAAAAAAACTGGATGTGCATTTCCAAAATATATGATAAAAAATAAAATAAAACCTACATACTGCAACAGTGTTTTGTGTTGTATAGGCTCCTATAATGTAAGTAATGGGTTCTGCCTGATAGCCGGCTCCCTAAAATATCACTGGTTTGCTCATTTCTATATATAGGGTGCCTACATTCTGCATGTGCAAATGGCTTTAGATACCTATTAGGTCCATAAATTACCACATAGCATATAGGACCTATTCAACACAAAAAACAGCAACAATTTGTTGCTGACAAAGGACAGCTTGACATATAAAGGGCCTCATTACCTTCAGTAGGTTAGGGTCTCATCAAACCTAAATCTGGCCCTGACTGTTCCCATTGGCTAGGGAGCCCATGGATGTGCTCAAATATGTGTTTCCAAATACCTTTGCAAGCAAATGAACAAACCCAGTCTGGAGGAGTCCACAATCTAAACCCCAAGACCGGTGGTAGAATGGGGGTCAAGATGGACCTCTTCACCCAGGCCAAAATTTGCGTGGTTTTTGTGAATCCACCTCTATTGCCTAGTAAACGATCTGTGGTCCATTTTAAATTGTTTAAATATTGCATGCTTTAAATACATAGTGGTAACCTTTGTGGTGAATTTGTCTCATTTGTAAATAAATACGTAAGTGGATTGTTGCATCCTTCGCATTAAGGGCTTAACTGGGCGTTTTGCAGTCCAATCCCTATACCTTCTTATTTGGAAGCCTTGCATTGGATTACAGGCCAGTGCTAGCATTTTTTTGAATACGGAATACAGGCGTGGCAGCTGCTCCGGATTAACTAAAACAGCACAGAAAAATGCAGATCCTTCGTACGCAATTGGCAATGGATATATTTGACTTCCTTCTCCCCGCTCCTCGCCTTTGTCTACAACGGCCACAGTGGTTTTTCGGCCGGGAGTGGGGCGCAATCGGCCGGGAGTGGGGCGCAATCGAGGCCACTCTCACGCACCACCCGCACCCCGCAATGCCCAAAGCCTCGAAATCGCCCTTCCCGTATGCAAGTTGCGCTAGGCCTCGCTTCCTCCAGGGCGGTCCATCTACTGTAAAGAAATCGCCTCTCCCCTCGGCAAAAACGCGCCAGTCTATACAAAGTGCAATGACATATATAAACAAAATGTTAATTCCTATAAAGGCATAGCGAGCCAGCCGGGCGGAAAATTAAAGCTGACATTGAGTTTAATTAAACAAAACAACCAGCTTTGGATATCTGGGGAGCAGAGAGACGAGAGCGGTTGCAGAGGGTGGAAGAATCGGCAAAGCTTGCTAGAAACTGGTCAGGAGAAAAGACGAGTGTAATTATATGTTAAAAGGAGACCCTTCTCCATCCGCCTTGCGGTCTTCTTCCCTCGCTCCTTGGTGGTAGCCACCACCACAAAAACGAGGCCACAACAAAGATTTCCAGTGAGACCTACCAAAAATGACACCAAACCCTTCCAGAGCAAATCTGCACCGTTTGAAACCTTAGCGAGAGCTGCGGGCCTTTTCTTGCTGTTTTTCAACTTAGGCGATTCCCTTCCTGCTTTAAGGCAGACCGTCTGTTGCGATGTGGTGTGAATTCGACCCCTAGCCCGAGAAAACCCCATGGCTGGCTCTCACCTGGTCAGGTGTGTTCCCGAGCCTTCTTGTGTCCGCCTGCAAGGACCGTGGCAGAGTCCCAGAGGGCTCTGCAGAGAGATTTCAAAAAGAAAATGACATTTCCAGAGTGAAACTGGACGAAATGAAATGGACAAGGGCTCTTTGACATTTGCTTCCTCCTCCCTGAGAGACGCGTGTCTGGCGAGATCCAAGGATCGGCCAGGCTATTAATTCAAGGAGAGCCCAATACACAACATAAAGTGTGCGTGTTTTGTCAATTAAGGGCAGGATTCATGCTGTACATGCACCTCTTAGCTATCCCTGCTTGCTATTCCTGCCGTAAATGAAAGGCATTCCAGCGATCATCCTCGGAGGATCTGAAATTACTACAGTTTATGGGGTGGGGTCGCGGGGAGCTCTTGTATAATGCAGGAGGACCACCTAAAGCTGCGCACTGGTCAGTTCCATTGATTTGAGTGGGAAGTAATCAAGCACGTGTCTATTAAAATCAATTGGATTTCCGGGGGTCGGAATGGATCATGTCCCATTGCACCTCGGCTTGCAAGCATAGGACCACAAATCCAAGACTGTGTGTTTCAGGCTTGATACAGACGTGCGTGTATGATTGTAAGGACCTGTGCGTCTGAATGGGACACAGGCGGTCGAACTTGCATATCCCTCCTCTCAAACGCAGTGTTCCAACCCCCAATGTTAGTACACAGTCAAGGGGATATAACTCAATCGATGTCCACGCACGTGTGAACTAACACTTTGCGTTCAAGCGCTTGGCAAACCCAGGAGAATATACAAGTTCGTTTTTAAGTAGACGGGTCATTCGTGACCAAAACCAACAGAAAAGGCAACGTACCCCACGCACCGTTTTCTCAGTGTTTGTGATGCGGCATTTTTGAAGCCTATTTTGCAAATTAATACCAATGTGCAAATTTGCACATGCTTAGATATTTATAATGATAAAAATACCCCATGCATAAATTAAAGAGGGGTAAATGGGATGCTGTATATTTAATTATTCGTTTCGGATATGATTGTAAAATGCGATGCGTAAAAATGGCCCTAACTGGAATAAATGGCTATTTAGTCCTCTATCCTTGCTCCGCCAGAAGTCTGAAGGATGGATGTGGAAGTTTATAGGCAGCAACATTCTGCTTTTGTCTTTCCCCAGGATCTGCTATTCAATTTCCCTATAGGTCTGGACCTGTCTTCAGCAATTTGTCTAATCCTTAAAAAAAAAAAAAATCCACATATGTTGATAGTCATAATCACATCCTGTGCCAGGGAGTTCCATAAGCAACTTACGTTGTGTTCGCCTTTTATACTTGAAAGGACTTCATTGGGTGATTCCAGTCATCTGATACGATAAGAGGAACCATATCCCGCCCCGCAAAAATCACGGCCCGCCCTCCCCCTCTCCAAAAGATTCCTGCATTGCAGGGTTGGACTAGATGACGCTCGTGGTCCCTTCCAACTCTACAATTCTATGGTTTTAGGATACTTCTTAGCCATGTTCAAATATATAAAAGGATGTCACATAGAGGAGGGAGAAAGGTTGTTTTCTGCTGCTCCAGAGAAGCGGACACGGAGCAATGGTTCCAAACTACAAGAAAAAAGATTCCACCTAAACATTAGGAAGAACTTCCTGACAGTAAGAGCTGTTCGACAGTGGAATTTGCTGCCAAGGAGTGTGGTGGAGTCTCCTTCTTTGGAGGTCTTTAAGCAGAGGCTTGACAACCATATGTCAGGAGTGCTCTGATGCTGTTTCCTGCTTGGCAGGGGGTTGGACTCGATGGCCCTTGTGGTCTCTTCCAACTCTATGATTCTATGATTCTATGATTCTGTAAAGCTCCTGTGTCGGACAATGCACTTTAACTGAATCTCTTAGGGGCGCACGCAGGAACGCCTGCTCTTTCCCTCAATAAGTGTTCCTCTTGGTAAATCAGATGAATTGCTACTTGCTCTTTATCTTGATAGGGCTGGTGCCAATGCTGCCTTTATATGGTATATATGTGCTTTTTTGACAGGTCCTTTTGGTGTGTATGGTGGTCAGTTGACTAATAAATCCTGATGGACTGATCACATACGGACGTGTCTTCTGCAGGGTCAGAGTACCGCAGCTGAGCTTGGCTTACATAGGAAACTGCCTTGTATTGAGTCCATTGAGTCCATCGGTTCACCGAGGTCACTATTGTTTAAGTTTGTTTACATTGACTGGCAGTGGTTTTCCAAGTTTCAGACCAGGAACCCATCCCTACGTGGAGATGCCGGGAATTGAACCCAGGATCTTTTGCATGCAAAGCAGATGCTCTACCACTGAGCTATGGTGCTTCCCCGGATATTATCTGTCGCCCACAAGAAGTCCCCGCTCCCACAGTGAAAAACAGCATGGTTTTATATGTATTAGAAAAACGTATATACATACTTCCTACCCAAGGATTACACTTCAGACATAAACAGCAATGTTCGAAGCAAAACCTTACATTGCAAATTATAACCAGCCCTACACATTTCTATATATTTTGGTTGCAGCCAACGTTAGTCCTACTTGGAGTAGACCCACTGAAATTAATGGACATGGCTAACTTAAATCCTTCAATTTCTATAGTTCTACTATGAGCAGGACTCACACATGATAGAAACCTTTGGGATGTCCTGAAAAATCCTTACTTCCAATCATATGAGCGTATTATTCCTCTTTGGGTTCACAAACCATACTTTAAAACAGTGTCAGGAAATCATTTCTAAAAATTTACATGACTAAGGTAAAACATCTCTTGAAGGCAATGGAACCCTCCCAGAAGAATGAGATTACCTGCATGGGTCTGCATTGAATGCAACCCATGGGTTTTGATGGTCTGTGGCATGGGCGTGGCCAGGATTTTTGTTAGGGGCAGGCTTTTGGATTTGTATTGATTCTTGTTGATTTTTAATGATTTTGGGGGGCAGCTGTTCCTGCCCCCCCTCCATGGCTACGCCCATGGTCTGTGGTTGTATTCGAAAATGAGGTGTCCTGGTCGACACCAGTTACTCAAAACGTGTATTGGGAATGCCTCTCACCAATAGATACAGGTATCTATTCTTCTTCTTCTTCTTCTTCTTCTTCTTCTTCTTCTTCTTCTTCTTCTCCCCAACTAAAGTTATATTCTTGAGTAACAAGAGAGGTGCAGAGGTTTGTGTTTCCTCCATGGAGCGCTGTATTTTACACAAGTCTAAAAGGGGCGTCATTTCAACAGAGGTAGCCTGGACGAAACGCTCATAACAGCCCCCGAAAGTTCCCCTCTGTCCTGGGTGGTGCAATGATCCCTTCCCATCTCCCAGAAAAAAAAAAACAAAACAAAAAACAGACAAACAGAAGGCAGGAATGCCAGGTGACAAGCTGAATGGTGATTACATTAATCCAGTTTGTTATTAAGTACTTGAAAACAGTTACTTCCCTGGTATTGGAGGAAAGTAACACAGAAACTGTTCAGAGGCGTTATTAGTTTAGCAAAGGAGAAGGAAGGAGCGCGGATTTTCGGATGAGCTATTTCCCTTCGACAATTACTTAACTGTAGGGCTTGAAGGTTTAATGGGTAGATTAATCAACTCAGTTTTTTAGTTGATTAATGATGTGGGTCCAATTTTAATTGGAGATGGCAAATTTTCATAGAGGGGGTTGAGATTGAAGGGATCACTTTTAAGTTCGACGTCCTGATATACTGAAGCGTGCATGTCTTCTATTGAAATATTACTGTCTTGCAGCAGAGAATTGGGGCGGAGGGGGCACCAATATATAAATATGGCATTTCCTGGGGGGGGGGACCCACGTCTCTTTATGCTTCGGTCAATATCTCAAAACTTTGTCTAGATTTGAATATTTGGCTATATGAAAAATGCATTTCACTTCAGTCAGTCATTAACTGGTGGAAAGGCAGGTGCTTAATCAAGTATAAATTCGTTAATTGGTGGACAGCCATGAAGGAATTTATTCTAAATCACATTCCAACCAGTAATGTTCTCCTCCAGTAATGTAGCTTAGAGCACAATTCTATGCATGTCTACCACTGTAGTTTTATGCTGCAATCCTGTAGCCCATTTAGCTGAGAGTAAGCCCCATTGAACATAACATAGTGGGACTTACTTCAGGATTGCACTGCTCTAATATAGAAAACTGGCAGGCACGGGCGCGCGAGAGAAATTGGAATGTGCTAAAAGTAAAAAACAAAAAATCCCCCACTAATACTTAGACTGATTGAATTTCATCCGCCTATTTCTAAATTCTCCTGTCCTTCCGTTTCTGCATTATTTATAATTACATAATAAATTTTACATGGCGCTTTCATAGAGTAACATACCCGATGATCTTGCAATTAATTACACACGCTAAATTTAGGTCAGGGTGTGGATTATTACGCAGTTATACCGCCTAGTTATACGGAGTTGATTGAGCGGTGTATAAATCAATTCATACATCTACCAATATATATATATATATATATATATAAATTTGTATGTAGCAATACATTCCCGAATTCTGGAGAAATAGTATAATTGATATTGCGATTGTTACCAGAAATGTCGCAATTTTCGTTAGCAGAGAACTGATAAATTAGAGAAACAGATCCCCCCCGCCGCCCATGTTCCCAGAACAATCTGGTTATAAGGCAGGTTCTGTACTCACATCCTGGACTATTCAGTCTATCGCCTCTTTTTAAAAAAGCAAAGTATGTTTCCTTGGTTACCTCCATATTTTACAAAAATCGCTTCTCGGTGGAGACAGCCGCCTCCCCGCTACACACCCACCCCATCCTATGTAATCTCAGAGCAGCAAAGGAATAACTCTCACTTCCCTAAAAGTACGGAAACAAAACGAATTTCCATAGTAAAAATAAACACGGCATTCACATTATGAAAAATCTGAACATCTTCTATAGCGAAAGAAAAGATACTTCATTTAACAAGGATGAAAGACATCGACTTTTATGAATAAGAACATAATGGTCTTTTTTATTAATAAACAAAGAATAAGATCTCTTTAGAACGGTTGAATGACTCAATCAGAAGCTTAAAAAACTAGTACAAACTGTAAATAATTTTGACAGAGTTCTCTTTTTAAAAAAATGCAGTGTAGGGTCAAGAAAGTGGATCTGATTTTTAATTATTATTTTTTTAAAAAAGAGATAAATCTATCAGAAATGAAAAGGTAATGTGTCTGGATTTTTTGCGAAAACGTGAATCTAGTTTATATACTGTACAAGTTAGCGTGTAATCTACTGCAGCTTACTTCCGAGTAGGCAGGTCCGGGAAAATTAAGCACATGCCAAATATATCCCGTAGTGGATACTACTGGACATTTTTAAAGGGCTTAAGATAGGCTTAAACTGACATTTTCCTTTCTGTCCCCAAAAGTGTTTATTCTCTGCATATCTTTAAGCAGACACACCTGGTTTTCAAAATATAATCTTTACATAGTCCACCCCTATCCATCCGTCATATGGCGCTTGAAGAAATGCACTCCCCTCCCTTTACCACCAATTCGACAGGACAACGGAACTACCTTGGGTTGTTTCCCTTTGAAGGTGAAAAGGTCGCTGTCCAGAACCGATGGTGCTGAATGCCGAAATAGCCCAGGACCAGGTTTAGGAAGACAGAGCCCTCCCTTCGACTACAAAGGTAGAATAAAAAGATATTGTTCTGATTTGGGGAACAGAGTTTAATTAATGACACTGTGGACAACTAACCTGCTGAATATTTGGGGTGGGGTGGTGGGATGGGTAAAAGAGAGAGGGTCAGTGAAAGCAATGCCCAGCAGGATCCCATGCAAGTTTACTGGGAAACAAATCCCACAGAGTTCAATGATGCTCTCATCCAGTTTAATCCACATGGAATTGCAGCTCAATCATATTCATACTTACTTGGAAGTAAGCTCCACTGTGTGGAGGTCCCAGGTCACTGTTCTTAGGGACTCAAAGGCAGTAAACAGCTGGGAACAAGTATTATTAGTATCCCATTATATTACAAGTATCCCATTATATACTTGGTAACTACTACACTGTATATTTTAAAGCAGTTGCAGTTCTATTCTAGTAATTAAAGATAAGTGTTATTGTAGTTTTATTCTATTTAGTATCCCCTTTTTCCAGTGTTGGTTGATCTAGATCATTTAAACAACTTTGGGAGTAAAAACCTGCTACACTGCAATAATATTCTGAATCCTTAGAAGTCAATGGTCAGAATAATTTTTAAAAAAAGACGTTAATCTGACCCCATCAGTTGGGACAGAACCACAGCTCAGTGATTACATCTGCTTTGCATGTAGATGGTCCCAGATTCAATCCCATTTTTTCCCCAGACGAAATTGGGAAAGACTGAAACGCTAGTCAGTGTCATGACATCCCCGTGTCAACAAGAAGTACCTAAAAGGAAAAGTTAGAGTCTGCTTTTTTATTGCAACGGAAATAACAGGAAACGCGCACCAAGCCCTAGAATGAGTTAAAAGGACACCTTAAACATTAACATCGCAACTCAGAAGTAAGGGCTATTGAATTCCATTGATCTTACTGCCAGGTAAACAGGGTTCGGATTGCAGCCTAAATTTAGCTGAAAAATAGGAACCGGAATGGCATCTGTGCAGAGAATTTCTTGTGTCTGTGTTGCATTCGAGCTGGAAGCTGATGGATTTTACTGAATTCACTTCTGTTGCGGAAAAAATGATGAAAAGGGAATGGTGAGGAATGGAAACCGCATGCAAACCTTTGTGGAGATTTGGCTGGCAATCCTGCACACGGGTTGCTTTGATTCTATTGAAGTCAATGGGATTTAAGCAGCGTAACCTGCGTGCAGAATTGCACGATTTTTATGGATCAGTCGGAGGTTTCTAAAAAATATTTAGCAGCTGAATAGACAGCACGGTCCATCCACACATTTCAGTGAATCTAAAAATGTTTGGGCTCCCCCCCGCTCCTCGTGGGGGGATTCAGTCGCTCTGTTAGTGTGGGTGGCGGGGAATCAGTGGACCCAGTGCAAAGATTTTTGCTTAACTTGGAGAGAGCGATGGTCTCTTAGCAGGAATGGGCAAAATCGTTCCGGGTGGAACCGGAGAAAGTTCTCTAGGCTAGGAGAATGCATTATACTTAAACTGGGGAACCCCAGTGAATCCCTTGCAGTTCTAACCGCCCGGTCGGAAGGCCACTCACTTCCTATTGTATTCAGTACCTTAGGAGCCTAGGCGTTGTTCGTGGCAACCACCCTAACTAAGCAATTGGAGAGGAAGGAACAAGCGTCTTTTTCTAAGGATATCAGAATGGGGAGGGCTGGAGCAAGCAAGACACAAACAGCAGGCGTCTTGATCGTGAGGGAAACCTGCTCAGAGGAACACGGGGATTTGTCTTATGTCATGTCAGACCATTGACACATCTACCTCAGTAATGCCCACACTGGCTGGCAGCAGCATTTCCCGGGATTTCAGGCAAAGAAGGGTCTCTCTGAGCCCTACCTAAAGATGACAGGGATCGAACCCATGACCTTCTGTAGACAAAGCAGATGCAAATAAGTGGCATTTATTTCCCACCTTTTTCTCCAAGAAGGTCAAGGTGGTGTACATGGCTCTACCCCTCCCCATTTAATCCCCAAAACAACCCTGTGAGGTAGGATACCTGAGAAGCAGTGACTGGCCCAAGGTCACCTACTGAGCTTCATGGCTGAGTGGGGATTTGAACCCTAGTCTCCTAGATCCCATTCTGACGCTCTAACTACACTGGTTCAGTTAAAAGGAGCAGGTCTAAGAAAAGATATAGTATTAGGCTTTGCCTGAGAACCTGGATTCACATACTTTTGAGGTACATTCTTTCCCTCAAAGAATTCTGGGCACTGTAGTTTACCCCTCACAGAGTTAAAATTCCCAGCATCCCTTAACAAACTACAGTGCCCAGAATTCTTTGAGGCTGGAAATGTGCTCTGAATGTGCATGTGTGTGCACAGCTATTGCTCGACAGAAAGCAGACTCTTTTCTCCTTTCCTTACCCCAGCCTTGCTAACTTCCAGCTATATCTTTCTCATTGCTTGTTCTTATGGTGGGTTTATGTAAATGAGCTGCTGGTCGATCTTTTCCATTGAGAAAGCTCTCCGCAGAGTAAAATAGCAGGCTAAAGTAGTCCAGGTCTGGGCTGTTCCAATTCAGGGACTCCAGTTGGGGTGTGTGTGCCTTTTGAATGTTCATGAAATAAAACTCCCTACAAACAAGCATGTTAGAAAGAGAATGAAGTTAACTCTTTCTCTCCCATCTTCTTGCAGTTTTCTTTTTTGCATGCTAGGGATTGTGTGTGTGTGTGCATGTGTGTGCACGCATTTTAAAAGCTGAAGAAATGCAGGGTTGTTGTTGTTGTTGTTGTTGTTGTTGTTGTTAAAATGCCTGGAATGGTACAGTCCAGAATTCTACCACTACATTTGGCATAATTCCGGAGCCACTGTTTAGAAGGTGTTTCTGTGGCTGCGTTTGGGTTCTCTCACGTAGAGAAGTACACTGGATGTTTCATGTAAAATAAAGGCCTGGTCTACTCAGGACTGGCCCACCCACCCATGAGGCAAGCTGACATAACTGCCTTGGGTGGCAGGGCCCACAGGGGAAGCAGATCTGATCTCCAAGGAATGCATTGCCTGTGGCGCTGCAGGACCCTCCCTGGAGGCCAGAGATTTTGCCTCCTCTGCAGCCCCGTCCCCCGTGCTGCCGCCACAGTGGCCTCTCAGGGACTAAGAGGTGTTACCAGTCTCCTTCCACCCTTAGGGAGGAAATGGTGGGGGCTGCCCTCTGGGATCTCCTGGGCTCTGCACCCACCTCACATGAGAGGGTGGGTGGGATGCTATCCTCTTCCAGGGTTCTGAAATGCTTCTTTACAGACCTTTGTACAGATCTGAGATGAACATCGGCACCCTACTTCAGCATTGGCTAAACTTGTCATTTGCAAAAAAGAAAGAAAAAAGAAAGGGGGGAAGCTGAGAAAAGAAAGACTCAGAGCATTTGCAGTCTTGGTCTGTGAGCAGCAAAAACAAAGAGAGAAAGTGGCTGAGGTGGGGGGGGGGAGAGAGGGGGAAATTTTGGATGCTGCCCAACACCTATTAAGGAATTTGCAATCCATTGTAAGGGAAGCAGGACTGAATTCACTGTAGGCTTTTGTGAAGGCAGGAAGGAAAGAGGATGTACCAGTATGGAGGATAAGTACTGTGGAGGAATGAAAGTGTGTTTGTGTGTGGTATTGAAGAGTGTTCTCTATGAATGAAGAGAGGAGAGTAAGCGCAGATGTAGGTCCTTTATTGCACTTCAGATTTCACAAATTTCATGAGCTGACATGTTAGAAGTAAAAAGAAGAAAAACAGTGTCTTTGCTCCTCTAGATTCTCCTCTGTATATTTTGATGATGACGATACCTTGATCCACTAATATCCCCATGAATATACACTGGGCTGTTGATGTTGTTGATGGTGATAGGTATACGTCCTACTAATCCTTCCAGAAACTTAGTGTAGCATGCTGAGTTCCTCCTTCATCTGCACCCAATTTTTGCAACAACTCAGTGGGATAAATCAGACTCAACTGTAGTGTCTGGTTTAATGTCACCTGGTGAGCACGAGGACTGAATGTGAATTCGAACCTGGGTTTGAGTCTAGGAATGATAAGCCTGAGCCCCTTCAGATGTTGTTGGACCCCATCAACTGCCAAGGATTATGAAACGGGTAGTTGAACTACACCTGGAGGCCCACAGATTCCCCATTCCTGCCTCAGGTCCTCACAAGCATTCAGCCTTCTACATCTCAAAGGGAAAATGGCCTTAATAGCCTATGCTGACTTTGGTAAGGCATCACTGCAATATACACCACACTACACAGGTGCCTGGTTCTTGATATCTTCCTTCTTCTGTGGAAGGAGAGATCCCCCCCTCAGGCCTTGGGGGTCAAATGTGCCCTCCAGGCCTCTCTATATGCCCCTTGGGATTCTCCCAAGGCCACACCCCCTCTTTCCAGGCCACACCCCTCGCCTGTCCTACTTCATACCCTCCTTGAGCGTTTTTGCCAGTCTTTGAACTTTGATAATGCCTATTGGCTGTCTGGATGGAGAGCGGAGACAGGTGTGTGGCTATGTGTAGAAACTAGCCTATTGAACAAAGGTATGATTTACATTCATAGTTCTGACCGCTTTTGCCTCTGGCCCCACCCACCATTGGCACGTGGCCCCCAGAAGGTCGCCCAAATGGGAATGTGGTCCTCAATCTGAAAAAGGTTCTTTGTTGTGTAGGATCACCAAAACTGAGTGGAGATGGACGCAATAGTGGAGGATCAACATCTATTCCCCCAACTCTATCCAGAAAAAAAATATATTCTTATGAATTGGGGGGTGGAATTGGGACCCTTCTAACCCCTGGATCATGCAAGTGTTAAAATATAAGCCAGGTTAGCTTCCTGATTAGGTGATTGCTTGGGTGATGGACCATTAGGAGAACAAAGGGAAAGGGACTCTGTGTGAGATGGCAAATGGGTGGGGCCCCTCCCTCAATGCAGAGTTAGTTAGAAGGACAAAACTTGAGTTTGAAGTAGAGTTTTGGGGCTGCGATGGGGGGTATTGGGGTATATCCATAACCAGTTGGAGGTTTTCAGAGCCCTGGAACCTGTTGAAGTTTTTCTAGGGAACAAAAACTCCTATCCTTGGGTCCAATACACTACCAGGCCCCTTTGTAGCAGAGTACCACACAGCCTCCAAGCATGTTGGAGTTCCAAGTCAAGCATGGAGAGTAGAAATAAATCACAGGAAACATTCAAGTACAGACAGCTCTGATAGTTGTTGTTGTTTAGTCATTTAGTCGTGTCCGACTCTTTGTGACCCCATGGACCAGAGGATGCCAGGCACTCCTGTCTTCCACTGCCTCCCACAGTTTGGTCAAACTCGTGTTGGTAGCTTTGAGAACACTGTCCAACCACCTCGTCCTCTGCCGTCCCCTTCTCCTTGTGCCCCCAATCTTTCCCAACATCAGGGTCTTTTCCAGGGAGTCTTCTCTTCTCATGAAGTTGCCAAAGTATTGGAGCCTCAGCTTCAGGATCTGTCCTTCCAGTGAGCACTCAGGGCTGATTTCCTGAAGAATGGAGAGGTTTGATCTTCTTGCAGTCCATGGGACTCTCAAGAGTCTCCTCCAGCACCATAATTCAAAAGCATTAATTCTTTGGCGATTAGCCTTCTTTATAGTCCAGCTCTCACTTCCGTACATCACTACTGGGAAAACCATAGCTTTTACTATATGGACCTTTGTTGGCAAGGTGATGTCTCTGCTTTTTAAGATGCTGTCTAGGTTTGTCATTGCTTTTCTCCCAAGAAGCAGGCGTCTTTTAATTTTGTGGCTGCTGTCACCATCTGCAGTGATCATGGAGCCCAAGAAAGTAAAATCTCTCACTGCCTTCATTTCTTCCCTTTCTATTTGCCAGGAGGTGATGGGACCAGTGGCCATGATCTTCATTTTTTTGATGTTGAACTTCAGACCATATTTTGTGCTCTCCTCTCTCACCCTCATTAAAAGGTTCTTTAATTCTTCCTCACTTTCTGCCATCAAGGTTATGTCATCTGCATATCTGAGGTTGTTGATATCTGGGCCCAGCCTTAAAAGCTGCCAGACCCTCTCTCACATCTTCACAGTATGATAGTAGAGTCCAAACATTTCTCTCTGTTCAGTCCAAAAAGTGTGCATGTGTAGCAATATTCTTCAGAGTGTCCTTGCACCTGTTGTAAAGAAACCAGCTTCTCACTGCTTCTGGAAACTTCACATAGTTTAATATACACAGAATGTTCTTTCTGGGAATGATTAACCCTCGTTCCAACAATGTGAACTAGACTAGAGGAAAGGCAGTAAGCTGGAGAGTCAAGAGCACGATATTCGATCTCAGTTTGAATCCAAGGCTGAGGCTATGGGAAAAACATAGCCTCAGCTATGTTGTGGGTGTTGGTGCTGTGAACCCCTCCATCGTAGCCCCAGGTTGTATATATGTGTAAATAAACCATATATAATAAAGACACCACAGTCTCTGCCATGCCTCATTCCCAAAACACAAACCCTGAGTAAGTGCCTGGAACACCCGCAATCTCACTTCTTAGAGATTGGGTTGGTGCGCAACAATATGTTAGGGAGGGTAGGCTTTGCAGACATTGCTTCGTGCCTGAGAGGTATGGCAAGCAATTTGCCAGAGAAACTCATTTCGGGAGATGTGTTCAAAGTTAATTAAAGATGGCTAGCTCGGGGTCATTGCCTTGGTAACAATTAACAATTGGAAGGATGCCTCATTAGGGACAGTTTTAACAAAAAAATATTATTTTTGCATCAAGGAAGTTTCTTGTGCATGGAGAAAATATATTTTTCCTTACCCTCCCCTCTTTCTTTCTCTCCCCTCTTTCTTAATCATCCCAGAATACTTCATTGTGGTAAAGGAATATTAAGAGCGGAAACAGGGTTAAAAAGGGGAGATTGAAATAGTTAACAAAATTTACATACTGCTTGATTGTAAGAAAACCTCTAAACAAGGTACAAAAATATAAAATGAAGCGTTAAAGTTATCAATAAAAACAGTTAAAAATAGCTATTGTTGGAGTGTTAATGCTTTGAGACCTTCCATTTTATGCCTAGGTTGCAGATACAGTGGTACCTTGGTTCTCAAACACCTTGGTACTCAAACAACTTGGAACCCAAACACTGCAAACCGGAAGTAAGTGTCCTGGTTTGCAAACTTTTTTAGGAAGCTGAACGTGCTCTGTTTTGAGTGTTACGCTGATGATTTGAGTGTTACACTGAAGATTTGAGTGCCATACTTCTGTTTTGAGTGTTACACTGAGGTCTGTCTGTTTTTGCTATTTATTTTGTATTTTTGTTTTTGTGGCTCTTTTCGTTTTATTTTTGTGACTGTGTGGAACCCAGTTCAGCTATTGATTGATTGATTGATAGTGTGACTGCAGTACATTGTTTATTGCTTTCAGTTTATGGATCAATGGTCTTGTTAGATAGTAAAATTCATGTTAAATTGCTGTTTTAGGGGTTGTTTTTAAAAGTCTGGAACGGATTAATCCATCTTGCATTACTTTCCATGGGAAAGTGCGCCTGGGTTTTGGAACGCTTTGGTTTTGGAACGGACTTCCGGAACAGATTAAGTTTGAGGACCAAGGTACCACTGTACATGTAAATAAAACCATATATCCTAAAAACACCACCATCTCCACAGATCTTCATTCCAAGGAGACCGAACCCTGGGTAAGCATTGGAGTCTTTGGAGTTTCTCACCGCTCAGAAACTGAGGTGCATGTAACAACATTTTCTCATTACATGAGGAACTTTCTCACACTCTAAGACAGCCTCGCTGCTCTCAGAAGAATGAAAGGGAATCTGAAGGGTGGTAGGCAGCCAGAGATTCAGCCTGTGAGCTACCACCGTATACCAGGCCTCCCCAGTTGGTATACCTGGCTGTATTGGCCAAGCCACATCATGTGGGGTGTAGGTAAAGTCATGGCTTGGCCAAAAGTAGGGTTTTCTGGCACCACTGATCACCATCTCTGACCACTGGCCATGCTGGCTGGGGCTGTGATAGATGAAATTCCCGGTAGATCGATAAATGCTCTGCAAGCTAATAGGAGCTCACATATTACAGGCTGCCTTAGGCGCATCCTAGCTTTGATCTGCCTCCAGGCTGCCTCCCTTTCTCTCTCTCCTGCCAACCCTGCACCCCTCTCTCCTTCAAGTCTCTCAAAGAACCGGTCTGTCGGGCTGTAATTCCTCCTCTGACAGCAAAGGACGTCTTGATGGATGGAATATCCCTTCCTCTGATGAGGCTCAGCCGTTTACAGAGGCAACCAGTGTGAGGGAGTTGGCAGTAATAGCAATGTGCCAGGAAGTGTTTCTTTGCATGCACTCAGAGGAGACAAACGCTAGTCCAGGCATTCTAATTTTGTTCTACAAAAGCCTACAGTGAACAGAGTCCAGGCGCCACTATCAAGCCTTCCTGGCTTCCTCCAGAAGGCTCTTTTGCCAAGTCTTTGAGAGTAAGAGCATAGGTAGCAACCAAAGAGCTCAAGTGTGTCCAAGTCATTTAGGACTTCTTGGTGAGCACATATCCATGGTTGCAACGGTGTCGCCATGCTTTCACGCATGGGTTTCCCACAAGCATCTGGGTGGCCACTGAAAGAAGAGGATGCTGGACTTGATGGGACTTGAAGATCCAACAGGGCTCTTCCTATGTTCTTAATCTGCAATTTTTTAAAAGAAGAAAATCTGCACGAAAAGGTTGCATTAAAATACACATTTTATCATGAACACATTCTACCTCAGTGTATGCATTTCTGAATATATTTTATCCGGAATAGAATAAATAAAAATGTTCAGATGTAAGATCTGATAAAACAGATGTGTTTCCCCCCTTGTTTTTGATCTATAGAAAAAGAACATAAGAGCCCGTCAGTCTGGATAGCTCAGCTGGTTAGAGCATGGTGCTGCTAACGTCAGCGTTGCAGGTTTGATCCCTGTATGGGGCAGCTGCATATTCCTGCTATTGCAGGGGGTTGGACTAGATCAGGGGTCCCCAAACTAAGGCCCGCGGGACTTGTTTATTCGGCCCGCGGCAACCCTGCTGCCCGCTGCCACCGCCCACTCTTACCGGCGCTGCGCGGCTGCCCACTTCCGTGTTATAGCTTGTGCACATGCACAAGCATTATTTGCACATGCACAAGCGTTATTTCCGGTGCACACCAGGGTCGGAGGAAGCCCGTGCACATGTGCACAAGCTATTTCCGGTGCTCCTCCGACCCAGAAGCGTGCCAGAGATAGCATGTGCGCAGGCGTATGGGCATGCGCTCCTCCGCCCTCCGGCCCGCCACGCGATCGGTGCTGGAGACACCGGCCTGAGGCGCGGTACGTTTGCTGACCTCTGGACTAGATGATCCTCAGGATATGTTCCAACTCTCCCATTCTATGATTCTATGCTGGACCAGGCTAATGTCCTGCCTAGTCCAGCATCCTTTCCCCACAGCAGCCAGCCAGTTGCCTGTGGGAAACCAGGAAGTGGGACCTGAATACAAGAGCGCTCTCCCCTCCTGTGGTTTCCAGCGACTGGTGTTCAGAAGCATTGCTGCCTCTGACCATGGAGGCAGAGCACAGCTATTGTGGCCAGCCATTGAGGGCCTTCTCCTCCATGAAGCATAAGAACTGCAAGATCTAGAAGTGAAGCTTATGAGAATGAGCAGTCTAGGCTTAATGGCTCTGCCTTATCTAGAATAAGGTATGTATTCCGCCGCCCCCCTGCCCTCTCATCACAAAGCGACAGGAGCCCTTTCATGCGCTGACCGTGTGGGCAGGGGAAGGAGGGGCTGAGAACAAGGGATAAAGGGCCGGACAGTTTGTTCATCCCACAATGGAGCCCTTGACCGGCTGCAATGTGGTCTCCTTGTAACCCTCAGGAGAGGTGACCTTGGAGGGGCTGTGCTCATTGTGGACACTCCATAAAGATGTTATGAACTGGGAACGTGAAGAGGGGTGGGGTGGCGTGGGGGGTGAGTGCAATTTAAAACCAATTAGGAAGCTGTAAACTGCCCTGGCCCTTGCAGTTCATTAGGCAACCACAAAGGAACTTTAGTTTAGAGGTTGGAGTTCCTTTCAGAAATCGGGGGGGGGGGGAGAGAGAGAGAGAGAGAAAAAACTTTTAAAAATATGCAATTGGCTCGGGGAGCCAGGACCCAAAGGGAAAGGCAGAAGCAGCAAAGGAAACAAGTGCCTTAATCAGTACAAATTCCCTAATTTATTTATGTATTTATTTCTATTTCAAAGCGCTGCCATTCCTCATATACAGCCCTTTAGAAGCACAGCTATTCTCCTGATGCAAGAACCAGCCCATCCTGTGTTTATTTGCCTTTCAGAAAAGAAGCTCTCCCTGCCCCCACCCCCCAAAATAAGCCAAGGAATTTATACCTCCCAGTCTTCCAAGTTTCTCTTGCAGGGATTTTAACAGTAAGGCTTGTTTTTTTAAAAAAATATCTCTCGCCCCCCCCTTTTTCTTTAAAAGCAGAGAGAAATAGCCTCCCCTTCTAGCTGCAATTGCGAAATAACAAATGGTAGCATTTAGCACTTCTACAGCACCTTCCTTCTTCAAAGGCTGTGCAAATTGTTAACAAAACAGAATGCTCTGCTCTTTCTGTCTCTATGGAGTTTCGCAGGATCCTTGAGAAAGATACAGTATAGGCATAGAACGGGCAGGCGGCAGCAGTTTAGGTTAGCCAGGAAAGAAGTCTGGGCAATTAAAGGGTGGAGCTCCTTTGTTTCAGGGAGAGGTTTGGCAAGCACAGCTTCTCCTAACAAGGGAACCAGTGTGGTGTAGTGGTTAGAGCAGGGGTCAGCAACCTTTTTCAGCCATGGGCTGGTCCACCGTCCCTCAGACCTTGTGGTGGGCCGGACTATATTTTGAGGGGGGAAATGAACGAATTTCTATGCCCCACAAATAACCCAGAGATGCATTTTAAATAAAGGGACACATTCTACTCATGTAAAAATATGCTCATTCCCGGACCGTCCGTGGGCCAGATTGCGAAGGCGATTGGGCTGCAACAGGCCCCCTGGCCTTAGGTTGCCTACCCCTAGGTTAGAGTGTTGGAGTAGGATCTGGGAAAGGCTAGGGTTCAAATCCCACACTCAGCCACAAAGCTCACTGGCTGACCTTTCGCCAGTCACTGCCTCTCAGCCAAACCTCCCTGGCAGCAGTGGTGTGGCAGGGGTGGTTGCCCCAGGAGCAAAATGGTTAGGGGTGCAAAATTTCAAAACCCAGTACTGCCTCAAGACAGCTGTTCGCTTCCGTCTCTGGACTCCGTTGAAAACGGCTTCTCCATTCTAACCAGGAAGTGACCTCTCCAGACAATGGAACAACTCTTCTTTTCTTATCTCTGCAGCTGCGATCTCCTGGGTGGGACACTGTTAGGCAGTTGAATGTGCATACGTACTCTGTCTGTTTCCCTCCCCCGCCCCCATGGCCCCGGGCACTGGCAACCCATGCTATGTCACTGCCTGCCAGGGTTGTTGTGAATATAAAATGAAGAGGGGGAAGAACCGTGTTCCTGGAACCTAGTCCAACACTCTAACCACTACACCACACTGCCTCCCTTGTTAGAAGAAGCTGCACCTGCCAAACTTCTCCCTGTCCAGAAACACACAAGATGCTACACCCTAACTATGGAGGATGAACACTGTCAAGCAGAAACAGGGAAAGGAAATTAAAAATCAGACAAGAAAGAGAGCGAGAGATACTCCCTGCTGGAGTATGCTGTTCTTGCTTGGAGAAACAGCTTTCATTCTGTTTTGAATGGCATCAGACCAATCCTGATTAGTGGAGCTGTTGGTTTGTTTAATAGGGTCTGGACTGAGCATCATCCAGCTTTCCATGCCCTGGATTGCTGCCCATGCTCTGCAAAGGGAATATATCCAAGCTCATATTAAATGTACATCAGTGGTGACTCTAACCGTATGCACTCCAGCGATGTTGTCTTGGCAGTGCCTTCCATGCTCAATTCATAAGAAATCATCTGGGAGAGGGTTGTCTCTCTGTTAAATATCTTTCTGTCTGGTGTTCAGGTTTAGAACGCTCAAGCCCAGCCACTAATCACACTGGAAACAACAAATAGCATTATAAACATTACAACGATAGTTTTGATCAGAGGGCTGGAGATCAAGCTTATTTAAATGAGCAAGTGTTTTCAATTTGCATTTAAAGACTATTGGATCAAGCAGGCCCAGAATGAAGTAACAAGAGGCATCATTAAAATATGAGCTAGAACAAATGTAGGGAGGAGAGAATGGTTTTGAACTCAAAATTGTATCTGCAAATTAGACATTGGGGTGGGGGCTAAATGTAAAATATGCACATAAATTAGCACAGTGAACTATTATTTTTTAAAATCAAAATTTAGTGCAAATTTCAAACGCTATCCATATTTTCATAGCCACTCATTAATATTTGAATTTGACCATCTCAAATACTGAAAACAAATTGCACAGCATCACCAATGGATAAGGAAAGTGTAAAGGAAAAGGAAAGCTTTGAGGAAGGATGAGAAGTTCAACCATCAACTTGGTGGCCCTTTTCAGGTGTTCTACCTCAGTGAAGAGTGGCCTTCCTCAACCTGGGACCTTCCCTAGGTTTTGGGTTACAACTCTCCTCAGCTCCATCCAGTGGCCATCTTTGCTGGAGTTGATGGGAACTGCAGCCCTGAAAATCTGGGGGGGGGGGGGACAGCTGGTTGGTCAATGCTGGTATGGAGGAATCTCATACTACAGGGGCAAGTATGCGATCTCTACCACTACCCATTATTGACCACATTGCCCTCCATGAAGTGGAGGGAGACTTCCAGTTTTCCAGGGTACCAAAATGTGTGTTGGGAGGCTCCATGAGAACAGGAGAAACAGTCATAGCTTCCCTCCAAGGATTCTGGTAGCTGTAGTTTGTTAAGACACCAGAAAGCCCTTAGGAGACCTCTATTTAGGTTGGTGGAGAAGTAGTAGCAGCAGCAGAAGTTTCCGGTGAGATCTTGTGAGAGCTTGCCAGATCTCACTGTTTCCCCCACGGGCAATGCCACGTGACCCTGGTAAGGGAAGCAATGGGTGGTGGTGGCAGGGCCATGGTGGTGGCACCTTCCTGTTTTACCTCAGGCCATGAAACGAGATGCATCACCCCTGCCTCTATTTCCCACCCCTCAAGGAACTACAATTCCCAGAGATCCCTGTGAAAAAAGATTGATGGCTAAGCCAGTCATGGAAGGTGATGAGAATGACGGCAATGGGGGCGGGTGGACATGGCCTGCTCAGCCTCATGCCTTTCCCTTGCATGATTACTCTGCTGAGCATCCGAATGCCTGAATTGGGCTATTGAGTTTGAGACAATGATGAAGCATCCAAGCAAACAACAAAACCAGGGAGGCGGTTAGAGAGGCCAGATTGGAGCGAGAAGAGCAGTTCAAGGGGAGAAGCCTAGAGCTGGGCATCATCTGTGTCCCGGTGGTACTGAAAACCATGGGATTCGATGTCACCCAGCGATACTGGGTAGAGAGAGGAGAGGAGAGGAGAGGAGAGGAGAGGACAGATTCTTGAGAGACTCAACAGACAGAGGAAAAGCAGAGAGAGAATACCCAGCTATGAAAACACTGAAAGAATGATTAGATGGTTAGAAGGAAAGCCAGCTAAGTACAGAATCATGGAGGCATAGGCAGGGACAAAACTAGGCTTCATTTCACCTGGGTCAAAGGCCTAGTTTGGCTCCCCTCTGGAGGCAAAAACCTGGCTATCCCCCTATAGCTACAGCTCTGCCATAGGGCACGAAGGGAGTCCAAGTAGCATAGAGTGGTCAGCTATATCTGCATTCTAGGGGGCTGATCTAGATAACCCTTTAGGTCCCATCCAACTTTCTGAATGGAATGGACTGAATGGACTGAATGGAAGCCTTTCCATACATAGGAACACACACACACACACACACACACACAAAGGTAAAGGATCCTTGGACGGTAAGTCCAGTCAAAGGCAACTGTGAGGTTGTGGCACTCATCTCTCTTCAGGCTGAAGAAGCTGGCATTTGTCCACAGACAGCTTTCTGGGTCATGTGGCCAGCAGAACTACAATGCTTCTGGCACAACATGATACCATGACAGAAGCCAGAGTGGACAGAAACACCGTTTACCTTCCTGCCTGGGACAGAGCAAGGGGAGCTCACTCTGTTGTGGGGATTCAAACCGCTGACCTTCTGATCGGCAAGCCCAAGAGGCTCAGTGGTTTAGACCACAGCGCCACCTATGTCCATAGGAACATATGGAGTTGCCCTGTACCGAGTCAGACCATTGGTCCATCTAACTCAGCAGTTGTCTACACTGACTGGGTTGAAACAATTAGCGGAGCATTAAAGGTGGAGATTTCTAAAGGTGGATGAATCAGAGAGGTGTTTGTAAGGATGGGCGCATTTGTCAGTTTTGGTTTCTCTCTCGGTTTCTCGTGTTCCTAGTCTTAAGTTCAGTTTTGCACATTTTCCCATCAGCTTGCTTTTAAAAATTTTTTAGGAGTCCTCATGAGAATTCATTAGCATTATAGCACAAATTTCTCTCAATATACACATTTTTGTACGCCATTTTGCCTGATGTACACATTTTTGCAAAGCGTATTTCCCCTAATATTTAGATTTCTCCTAGTATAATGCATTTTCATATGCTGGTTTCACTGATATATGGATTATCATGCACACTTTTACCCCAGTATATGCATTGTGTACACATTGTTTGGCATTGCAAAATTTGGAGAAGTGTGAATTTGGAAGGATGGCTGCGTCTCGTTTTTTTGCTTATGGGTTTAATAAGTGTGAATGAGGGAGATTTGCCTTTTAATGCAAACAGAATTGTATTTCTCCCCCAACCTTGATGCTTAAAAATAATCTCTTCTTTCATGTTCAACCATAACCTATCTAGATGCCATGAATTGGCCTTTATGATACCTCCGTGCCTTGTAATACAAACCAGCTTCCTTAAAATTGGTAAACAATGGCCCAAACTGAACATTAATCTCAGGTAATTTTTGCATGTAGAAAGCATAATGTTATTTTTACACTCTGCCAGTGAGCAAAGGGTGGCTAGACTGGTTCTTTGGAAACAAGGAGCTTGCTAAAGACAGAGAGCATTTCTCAGCTGCAAAGCAAACACAATGTACTGAACACCCACAATGTGACAATAAATAATTTTAACGTCAATCAAAGTGGGAGCATTGTCGTTGAAATTAAATGGAAAAGGGAGGGAGGGAGGGGGAAGAGCTAGAGATAGGGGGTGTAAACCAAACAACCTGAAAAGATGCTAGGATATTTTAATGTGCTGATTGATAATGTTTTGCTTGGTTGTTTTTAAACAACTAATTTGCCTTAAATAAAAAACACCCAGAAACTTGATTGACTCTTCTAAAGATCCCCTTTACAAAGAGAAATGCATTTTTTTTGGGGGGGGGGGGGAATCAGAAAAGCAGAGTTTGCAGGATGGCAAGTGTGGAAGCATTGAGATGCTTTAAGAATAAAATAAAGCACATTAAACATGTTCAAATCAGGAGCCTCAGTTTTTGGAACACGCACACACATATAATTGTCAAAATATACACATGCAATAAATAAATAAATAAATATACCTTCTGTAAAAATAAAATAAATCCACCAACTCTCAAACATAAGAAAGAAAAGCAAAATGATATTCCCACACAGGATTGATAACAAATGAATAATCCAAACTAAAGAGAGGGAAACCATCATAATGATGTCCTAAACTTGGATATTATAGCATTCACTGGTGATGGTCAATGGCCACCCATTATTGGAGTACACAGTTGGCCAATCAGTGTAGACAGTATTAACCTAGATAGACCAATGGCCTGACTCAATATAAGGTCACTTCCTACGTTCTTTTTATGATGCTTGGAGTTGGCGGGTGAACAGGTAGTAACAGCCAGGAGAAGGATGAGCGGGGATGATGAGAGGACCCCTACTGCAATGCAGATCCTGACTGCTGCCTGCCAATGCTGACCCCTGATGCCAGCCCTGCCTGGAAAATCTACTACAGTCATACCTCTGGTTAAAGATGCTTCGGGTTGGACGATTTCGGATTGCACACTGCACCGAACCCAGAAGTACTGGAATGGATTATTTCCAGGTTTCGGCACTTGCACATGCGCAGAAACACTAAATCGTGCTTTGTGCATGTGCAGAAGCACTGAATCGCGACCCGTGCATGCACAGACATGGCGCTGTGGGTTGCGAATGTGCCTCCCGCACGGATCACGTTTACAACCCGAGCGTCCACTGTAATGCCATTTCAACTTGAGTAGCATCCATAATTTTCAAACACAGGGACATAGGAAGCTGTCTTATGCTGAACCAGACCATCGGTCCATCTAGTCCAGTATTGCCCACACTGACTGTAAGCAGCAGCTCTCCTGATAAGGGTTCTTCCCAGCCCTACCTGGAGGTGACGGGGATTGAACCAGGAACCTTCTGCATGGAAAGCAGAAGCTCTACCACTGAGCTACCGCCCTTCCACTGAGCCATAGCTCCCCTTCCTCTTAGCATTTCCTCTCTCTCTTTCCATCCTGCAGGCATCAGACTCTTATTTTTTTGCTCAATTGCACAGCTCGCAGATGAAATCTCTCTCTCTCTCGTTAACTGTGTGATGCACAGTCAGAGGAGTGGAAGAATTACATTGGGCTGAAAGTGGTGTTTACTTTTACAGGCTGCAAAAAATAGATTTGGAGAGGGGGAACGGGGGTAGGTGGGGGTGGGTAGGGAAAGTGAAAGCAGGAACTGAAACTATAATTAGAATAAACAGCATATAAATGGCCAGGTAACCATTGATTATACAGTGTCATCTCAGCCAGCATCTGTTAGTCAGGAAACAGCGAATGAACTTGTCTCGTCTCTGCACGGACTACCAGATTAAAATTCCTCATACCGTACACATGGCATTCTAAAGCGGTGGGCATTGACATAAGGGGTATTTGTTGTGTGCTAAACCACAGAGCCTAGGACTTACTGGTGGGGTGAGCTCCCGTTGCTCGGTCCCTGCTCCTGCCAACCAAGCAGTTTGAAAGCACGTCAAAGTGCAAGTAGATAAATAAGTACCACTCCGGCGGGAAGGTAAACGGTGTTTCCATGCGCTGCTCTGGTTCGCCAGAAGCGGCTTAGTCATACTGGCCACATGACCTGGAAGCTGTACGCCGGTTCCCTTGGCCAATAAAGCAAGATGAGCGCCGCAACCCCAGAGTCGGCCACGAGTGGACCTAATGGTCAGGGGTCCCTTTACCTTTACCTTTATGGAGTGACAACGGTCTGGAATGCTGGATGAGGTTTTAAGATGAATATTGTTAGGCCAGGGCTGTGTTTGTGCCCCATGTGCTCCTGTGTGGCGGCCGGTGCCCATTGGGGCTGGGAGGGCAAAAGGCGGGGAGACCAGCAGTTGGTGGATTCAGAGCCAATGACAGGCAGAGCCATCCCCTGATTGGTTGTAAGAAGGCAGGCAGGTGAGGGCAGGCTAAGGGCAAATTGAGATTAGTGGGGCAGTGCCAGAATTGCCCTAATCGAGTAATCACCATTGATGCCATGGGAACAGTCAAATGCAATGACTGCAGCATTTGGGTTTGGAACTTAGCCTCTGTTATCTATCTGCTTGCCTGTCTAACCACCCATTCTTTCAGGTTCCAAGTCCTTATGCTTTGAAAATATACTTGCATGTGGACAATGCCAGGTAAATCTCTGGAGCGAATGGGGCTTCATTCTTTCCCTCTAATTAACAGAAACACATGCAAAACAGGTTTGGGTTTTTTTTACTTCAAGGAAAACAGAATCAAGTCCCAAAGAAAAGAAATGGTACAATTATGGCTTATCACACTACTTAGTATTTATAATGGGCTTTGGAGAGTTGAGCATGCTCCATTTGCACAATCTTATTATGTGCCTTTAAAACAGCCCTGCAAGGCTGCTCCGCTTTGTTGCCATATTGCAGATGGGAAGCTGAGGCTGAAAGAGGTTTGCCCAAGGTTTCCTAGTGAATTCATAGCCGAGCCAATATTCAAAATGTCACCTTCTTGGTTTGTGGCTCGGTCTCATTTAGAGCTACAGGAGGCAGAATGTCTACATGGATCACAGATTTCACATTTTGCTGGTGCAGACTGTAGGTTACCATGGCACAGTATTTGTCCCCTCAGCACGAACTTCATCCTACATAGTTTGTTTTTAGTGAGCACTTTCAGAATAGCCGCCTCCCAATTTCCTTATTTGTTCCATCCCAAAGAGTCTTATGGGGAAGGTCCAATTCCTTTGGCAGGCATTTACATAAAAAGAAATGGCATTTCAGGGAGAGAAAAATAGATTGGGTGATTATGAGATGTTTCTAATGTTAGTCATATTCAGAATAGACCAATGCAAATTAATGGACATGACTCACTTAGGTCTATTTGTTTCAATACGTCTGCTCTGAGTTGGGTAGAACCAGTGCTTTTATTTTTAGGGTATGCAGGTGTATGCATACCCCTAAACATTTAGTGAATCTAAGTTTGGCCTGATTGAGGGGCAGACTTTCAATATGAGTAGGAAAATGAGAGTACCCCTAATCCTTTTTTTAAGAAAAAAAGCACTAAGTAGAATCTTATATTTCTCTGCCTCCTCTTCCAAATACAGTGGAAGCTTGGGTTGCAAACATGATCCGTGCAGGAGGCACGTTCGCAACCCGCAGTGCCGCATCTGTGCACGCGTGGGTTGCAATTTGGCGCTTCTGCGCATGTGCAAAGTGTGATTTAGTGGTTTGCACATGCGCGAGCGCCGAAACCCGGAAGAAACCTGTTCCGGTACTTCCGGGTTTGAAGCGTCTGTAACCTGAGGTATGACTGTAGGTATTCAGAAAAGAACCACCCTTTTACCATTATTATTGTTACTATTATTAATAATAATTTATTAGGAACAAAGGAAGCTGTCTTATACTGAATCAGGCTATTGGTCCATCTAGCTAAGTATTGTCTACTGGCAACGGCTTTCCAGGGTTTCAGGCACAGAGTTTTATCCCAGTCCTTCCTAGACATGCTGGGGATTGAACCTGCGACCTTCTGCATGCAATTGAGCTCTGCCCCTTCCTAGAAACACAGCGGACAATTATGCAAAAAACATGAAGAAGCCTTATATTAAAAATATAACGGGTGATATTCAACCAAGTTTTACTCTGAGCAGATCCATTGACATTAACAGACCTAACATAGTCATGTTCACTCTGAGTAAAACTTAGTCAACTACCACTCAGTATATTTACTGAAACACTATGCTTTACAGAGCATAACCACCATGGCTAGCAACTGTGTGTAGTGTGTGTGTGACAAAATAAGTTTTTTTTTTTAAAAAAATGGGCTCACAAACTTTTTATTTTTATTTTATTTTATTTTTTATTTTCTTTCTTTCTTTTTTTAAACAGTAATTTCAATTTATTTTACTTTGATTAAATTAAAAAAAAACATTGCTTTAGACACTTTGGGATATAATTTTTTGGACGACACGCTTGTGTATTAAAAATTAAGTCATTGTATAGAAACAACAAAAACTAAAATGTGGTTGTTCCCTCCCCATCTCTAACCTAGTGATGGTCAGAAGCAAATCTGTAAGCCTCCAGAAAAAAGGTGGTATCAACATTATTTCAATGCACAATAGAAGACAATCTTGGAACAGACTCCATCAGCTCTGCAGCCACTGCCAACCCCAACTGCAGCTCCTGGTGGTTTCCACAGTTCAGTTGTTTCCTGAGCTCTTCTGTTCTGAGCTGGTGGATGTTGCCACAGCAGTGGTGGGGACCAGTGCAGCTTCGTGTGCAATGCAATCAGTGTTGGTCTTCACAAAGGCAGCCCCTGCCTTTTAGTGAGGCCTACTAAGAAGTCCTGCTTTGGCAGCCAGAGCTTCATTCTGCTGAATGTGGTACAGTCATACCTCATGTTACGTTTGCTTCGTGTTACGTTCTTTCAGGTCACGTCCCACGGCAACTCGGAAGTACCGGAAAGGGTTACTTCTGGGTTTCGCCACTTGTGCATGCGCAGATGTGCAAAATGATGACATGCGCATGCGCAGAAGCAGCGAATTGCAACCCACGCGTGTGCAGGCGTGCCGCTGCGGGTTGCACTCTTTTCATGTTGCGAACGGGCCTCCAGAACGGATCCTGTTCGCAACCAGAGGTACCACTGTACTCCTGAAACCTCATAGATATCCTCTGGGTCATTTTCAAATACAGTGGTGCCCCGCAAGACGAATGCCTCGCAAGACGGAAAACTCGCTAGACGAAAGAGTTTTCCGTTTTGGAGGTGCTTCGCAAAATGAATCTCCTATGGGCTTGCTTCGCAAGACGAAAATGTCTTGCGAGTTCCTGCAGGTTTTCCCCCCTTTCCCCCCTTTTTCTAAGCCGCTAAGCCGCTTATCCGATAAGCCGATAAGCCGTTAAAAGCCACTAAAAGCCGCTAAAAGCCGCTAAACCGCTAATAGAGCTAATCCGCTAATCCATCAATGGGCTTGCTTCGCAAGACGAAAAAACCGCTAGACGAAGAGACTCGCGGAACGGATTCTTTTCGTCTTGCGAGGCACCACTGTACTTCTGTAAGCAGTGCTCTGAGCAAGTCAGTCTATTCTGGATTGACTTCTTGGCGGTGAAATCTTTCACACAATCCAGGAAGCAGGTTTCTGTCCATTTGTTATATGTCCCAAGAAATTCCTTGAACTGCTTGATCTGATCAGATTCTGATATTTGTCCAGCCATATTTTAGCGCTCAGATAACTGCCACATTAAACTCATGCTGGAGACGAATCAGCGCTGGAGGACTTTAGGATAGCTTTACCTTCCATCTCCTCACAAAACTTTTTAGGAGTGATGTGGTGGCTTAGACGCCTGCAGGTTCTGTGCTGCCTGAAACAGCAGCGTGGGACTTGCGTCTACCTACTGCCTCTCCCTCAGCCACCCTACAACTGAGGGGGAGGCAGTGGAAAAGCTCCAAGCATCGCAGAGGTTTGCCCCGTCCCCATGGGCATGGATTACCCCGCCCCCATGGGCAGCACACCCTGCCCCTAGCTGCAGGACACGCCCCCGCACCAGGCACCCAAGCGCCTAGCTACGCCACTGCCTCCATGAATTTGTTCCTGCCATCCAAGTGCAGACCCTCCAAGTGTCCTTATTTTCCAGGGACAGTCCTGGATTTACAGTTGTTGTCCCGGTTTCTGATTTGTACCCACAACGTCCCGCTTTCCCCTATTTTCATTGGAGAAATGTTGGAGGGTATGGAGTTATGCAGCTCCCGAGTCAAGGAGATAAGTAACTATACAACCTTTAGAAGACATCTGAAGGCAGCCCCATATAGGGGAGTTTTTAAAAATGTTTAATGTCCCACTCTTAGCATAGGAATGGTGTCTGAGTCTCAATCCTTCTCCCGAAACAGGCCCAAGCAAGTTGGTATGCATCTAGATTTATCTCTCTCTTTTTTTTAAGGGAGTGCTTTGCCACACTGCCATCTAGCGGTAGATTGCTGAGGTTAGTTTTTCAAAAGGAAGAAAATGGAGGCCTTAGAAACGCAGTACAGCTTCCTCTTAGACTACACCATCTTTCCTCACCTTGGTGCCTTCCAGATGTTGCTGTGCTGACTGGAGGTGATGGGAGTTTCAGTCCCAAAAATCTGGAGTGCACCAAGCTGGGCGAAGGTTGGACTGGACAGTATGCATGCACATTCAAACAGTGTGTTATTCCTGATGGGCAGAGGAATAACAGAGTCAAATCCAAAAGGAGAAGATGTTGTTGTTGTTAATGATGATGATGATGGTGGTGGTGGTATCTATTCAATGAAACATGCTAAAAATGTATCCTTTGTTTGCTTGCTTTTTTAAAAATTCCCAAACCGCTACAGCTTCCACTTCCTCTTTAAAAACAAACAAACTCTAGTTAATCATCGTTAGGGTTGTTGCCACCTGACCCAGGATACAAGTCTTGGAATGCTCTTTTCTCTTTTTAATCGCCCCTCAATCCATAGAAATTAGCCGGCAAACATTTTTACAACATGGAGAGAAGCATTATATAACCTGCTGGTGTTTGCAAACTGCTGTTAAGGCCACAAAAGCAGATTGGGGGGGGGGGGGTAGGGGAAGTTGGCAGCTTTATCCACCTCACATCCTTATTTAGCAAGAATAGGGTCGACTTTCTGATTCCTGACCCTGGCAAAATGCTGCTCCCATTTTGCACTGTGGGGGGTTCCCTACACACCATGACAGTTCCGCCCCTCAGTGCAGGCATGGAGAGCTCAATCCTTCTGTATATAATCTTTTCAGTGCCTGCTAAATACATTCCTCTTTCATCAATGTTTCTAAATGGAGATCTTCATTACAACTGGTCCCTGGTATTGGATTTGAATTGATTTTATGTATGTGCCAATAAATATGTGTGCGTATGTTTAGCAAGTGTTTTAATTCTTTTTATCAATGTATGCTTTTATTGTACTGTAAATTGCTTCAGGATGCCTCATGGAAAATAATTAATAATAATAATAATAATAATAATAATAATAATAATAATAATAATAATATGGACCTGGGCTGCAGTGGGGCACTGCCCCCCCCCCAGTCCTCACTCTAGGGTCCCAATCCAGACCTCTCTCTCCTGCCCTCCTATCTCCCATGCAAACACACACATAACACAGTAGCAAACCCTGTGCCAGATATAATGTGCAGCTTGGTTCACAAAGACTTTTAAAAATGGTCTTCAGAGACTGTCATATGTTTAACCAATTTCCTCCCGACATCAGGTTTTGTGATTTGTGAGCATAGCATCATTTCAGATATCAGGGGGTAAGGAAAGGTTTTCAGCCATGTTTCCAGACCTATTTCATGATATGTTAAATATTAAATTGCAAAGAAAGGACATCTATTTTAGGAACATAGAAAACTGCCTCATGTGGAGCCAGATGCATTGGCCTGTCTAGCTCAGTATTGTCTACTCTACACTGGCTGGCAGCGGATCTCCAGGTTTCCAGGCAAAGGACATTCTCTATCCTGCCTGGAGATGCCCTGGGATTGAACCCAGGACCTTCTGCACGCAAAGCTGGTGATCTGCCACTGAACTATAGCCCTTCCATTGGCTTAAGAGCATTTGCTGCATTTATAGGTTAATAGTGACAGGACTGTTATCAACACAGGTCGAATAGCAGTTGTCCTTGCTTTTCAGTACTTGTAGCTCTGGCAGCCAGGCCTGGTTAGGAGGGATGCCAAGTCTTTTGCAGCTCAGATCATGAGGTGTGAGGTGGTGGGGTAGCTGGCAAGTCTTCACATCAGTTCACCAGTTTGCATTTTAACGCATGCTCCTCTCAACATACACATTGTTACAAGCAATTCCCCCTAGCCCGATGCGTCGCTGAATTATTTATCTATTCATTTATATACCGCTTTCTGGCAACAACAAAAAAAAAAGTTTACAGTTCTAAAAATGAGTTGCACAAGCCTTAAAACATACACATCCATCATTACAATGCATAATAAAGCAATCTCATTAAAACATTAAAACAGAAGCATTAATCATTAAAATACGCTGTAAAACCTACCCCATTAAAAGAACGCTGTGATAAAAGGAGGAGGCTTGTATGTTATTTTCCACTATCAAGCATTTTTATGCTCACTCTCTCCCCTCCAATAGATGAAAATGTTGGACGTGTTTTCCGGCTGAAGAATCTCATTGCAAAATTCAGAGAGGTGCGAATTTTGAAGGCTAGCTGTATTTCATTTCCCGCATTGTTTTGGGACGTGTGAATGCTCGGAGGCAACAAGGCTTCTGAATACGAGTTGCAGGATGTTACAGTGCTCTTGTGGTCAGGTCCTGTTTGTGGTTGGCCCCTGTGAGAACAGGATACTGGATTAGATGGGCCTTTGGCCTGACCCAACAGGGCTTGTATTACCTTCTTAAGGTTTGCATCAACATGCGAACCAAACCGAATTCCTTCTCCCATCCCTAGGCAGAGCCTGGGTACTAAGGTGTGGCATTTTGAGGATCACAGAGTGGAACCTGGTGTTTTCCCTTGCTTATTTTTCATTATAGTTATCCCCCAGCCCCCAATCCTTTGTGATTTGAAGGGTGCCTTATTATATTGTACGCTTCCTCGGGCATTTTGTAAATGGAAAGGTGTGTGTGCATGAGAGAGAGAGAGAGACAGAGAATAAAACTGATTTGCATAAATAATCAGGTGGACCAGATGGAGGGTTGTGGCTGTTGATTCCTTCCTTTCTTTCCTCCTTGGTTGGCTAAACACAAAATGCCAGCCTTGCCACTTGCCTTCCACCCCGCCCCTCTCTAATCGCTGATCCAGAAAGTCAATGTTGTTAGAGGTATTCATGGAGGAGGCAGAGAGGAGCCTTCTGCAGCATCTCAGACAGGGTGGGCGTACCCCAGAGAGTAGGAAGCAACCCTTTGGTGTGAGAATAGGAGTGGGTTCCACCAGGGACACTTAGAGTGTCCCGGTCTTCAGCCACGATGTGACGGAGGGCACATATCACGGCAGCCGTTGGCTTGTGTGCGTTGACTCCCTTCGATACACACAATTCCATGCCGTATTAGCAACCTGTTTTCTCATGCCGTGACAGGGCAGTGTGTGTGCCTACACACACACACACACACACACACACACACACACACACACACCGCCCTAGTATATGCCTGCATTGTTGTGCTTGGTGGTTTTGAAGATTTCCCCTCACCAGAGTACAAGGAGGCTGGCTGACACAGTGAGCTCTTTGTCTGGCGGTGTTGCCCGCCTGTCATACAGCTCCAGTCATCCTCGTTTCCTAGCCATCTTTCACAGAACACAGAGACTTTGTGGGGAGCCGCCTCGGAATTTTAATGTGCCTGATTTTTCAAGCCGGAGACTCAAATAATAATATGCACAGCTTGTGTCCCTTTGCTGAGCCCATTCCCTTAATGCAACGGATAAACAAATAAACAGAACAATCTCCTCAACGCAGAATGGGGAAAGAATGAAAGGAATGGTATGGAGCACTCTCAACAAACAGAGGGGTTCCATATTCCCAAACTCTGGAACTCTCATTTCTCTTAGGACACATGCCCTCCCCCCTCCACCTCCTTGCCAGAAGCCTTCCTTAGTAGGAAATTGGTGTCTGGAACTATCGATTTCTGGTTCTCCCATTTTCCCGATCTTAAATTCAATTCTCCGCATTTCTGCAGCAATTTGTGATTTTTGTTTGTTTGTTTAATTCCTTATGAAAATTATTCAGGGTTTGAGTTAAAATTTCTCTTAATGTACACATTTTTCCTAAGCAAGTTTTGACTAATATTTACAGTTTCCCCAATACAATGGATTTTTGTATGTTGTTTTCATTAATATTTATGTATATGCACACATTACTCTTCTATATGCATTTTTGTACACACTGATGAGCTGGAGAAATACAATGAAAAAACTGGGGAATGTGTAGATTTGAAGGATGGCCGTGTTTCAGTTTGTGCAATGTTTCAGAAAGGGAGAATTTGGTAAGTTTGCTTTTAAATGAGAACTGAGTTGAATTTCTCCCCTGCCCCTTGGGGTTCCTATCACAGAAGCAGAGACAGCAACAAAACAGAGTGTCATGTTTCCTTGATAGAGCCAGAACTTGCTCAGTCTTTTGGTAGAAGGAAATTGAATCAAGGAGCTTTTAGATGGTTGCTATTTTCCAGTGGGATTAAATCTCATATTGGCAAATTCAGGTTGCACAATTAAAGTCATCTTGGCAATCTTGAGCTCATTAATGCTCAGTAAATCATCAGCATCTTCTAACCTTCCCACAACTACCGCTGGCTAAGAGGAAGGCACATTTGGCAAATCCTCGTCATGATCAGCTCCCACCCAGAAACCTATGTCCCCACTGTGGAAGGACGTATGGATCCAGAACTGGCCTCTACAGCTATGTACGGACTCACTGTTAAAACTGTGTTTATGGAAGACAATCTTATCCGGCTATGAGTGATTGCCTACAATGGCTGACAGTGGCTCTCCAGGATTTCAGTCCCAGTATTACCTAGTGATGCCTGGGAATGAACCTGGGACCTTCTGGCTGCAAAGTAGATGCTCTTCTACTGAACTTCAGCCCTTCCCCATATCATCAATGCATGTGGAACTCTACAGCAGAAGGAGAGAGAGAGGGAGGGAGGGAGGGAGAGAGAGAGAGAGAGAGAGAGAGAGAGAGAGAGAGAAAGACAGATAGATAGACAGATAGACAGACAGAGAGTGAGTCCTTGCCTCAAGTAACTTACAGTCTCAGATTTGACAGGGATAACTGAAAGAAGGGGCAGCATTGATAATTTACAGCACTGTCTAAATCACTGCCGGTTTAGCCATCCTACTAGTTACCGCATGTAATTAGTGGCATAATAAAAATACAAAATTAGGAATTATGATAAAGTATGAATTACAGCTTCACAAATTGCTCATTACAACATCATAAATGAGCAGACTGTGAACTTCAGTTATTACAAGTCAGGAACATTTTTCAACACCAAGCAAAGTTCACTAGGGTTCTCAAACAGTACACATTTTAATTCAAACATTCTTCAAAGAGATGAATGTGCCAAGCCGGTTTCACAGTTTTGCGAGCCCCACTGCAAATCTCTCTGGTTCTTGAAACGTGGTCATGGATCATCTCCTAAAATGGCCTGATGGTTTTTATAATCGTTTTCTGAAACGTGTAAAATTTTGCATTTTGTTCTAATCATTAGCCATTGTTGTTCCCCATGCGGCTAGCTCAGAGTTTGCTGGGAAATGGCACAAACATGGCTTTGAGTCAACCTGACACCTTGTAAACTCACAATCTACAGTTTTGTCTCCCAACCAAAATGATCAAGGGGAGGAAAGGTTGCAGCCTTTGATACTTTTCAGTTTGGAGAAAATGTAAGAGCGAGGTGACACAAGCTGAATCTAAATATATATATTTTAAAAAACTGTGAAAATGCTTTTTAAATAAAACGTTTAAAAATATATATTGAATATATATTGAATTTGCCATTAGCTCACCATCGCCATCTAGTGTCATATTTGTACAATGCACTTAAAATGCACTTAAAACATTATATTTGCAGCTATATAGCTGAGTCCACAATATAAGTTTCTGATGTGCAGGTCTTCCTGTTATATACCTGCTGAGAATGAAAAGGCATATGACCATCACCTGAATCTCATAGCTCTCCTGACAGGTGATTTGGTCTGCAGCCAGAGTGTGGAAATAAAGGAGGAAATTGCCCACCAGATGCCAGGCACTCTATTATTCAAATTAGGTCCCAGTGTTTTTCTTACAATACCCTTCTCAATGAATTAATCAATTTTAATCTAGCATGTAAATTCTCAAAACTTTCTTATTTGTTAATTTGAGCAACTACTGCTCTTACTTCATTACAAACAGTATTTCTACCTGCAACACACTTGAGCAAACCTGTTCCTCTTCCTTTCACAGATATTTTGTTGCCATTTGCAACTGTAGCTGCCATTGATGAGTTATCCTTTAACTCTTGGGGGGGGGGGAATTAGTATCAGATGTCATGTGCATAGAATCAATTAACCAACTAGAAGGGTTACTGTTAAAAGCACCAGTTTTCCTATAAGTTGATATTGCTGGATAGTTCTGATGAACTGCAAAAGCATTTTTAGTTTGCTTTCTGTTGCCACCCTGGAACTTTTCTTTATTAGTGCCGCTTTGTTTTGTATTATTCCTTGCAAATGAAGGGGGAAAAACTTTTCTGCTTGTATATGTTGATAATATAATTTTGGTTACTGAGAACAAACAAGATTGTACAAAAACAAGATTGGGTGCAGGCCTGGCCAGGACATAGGCGTCCTGACTGTGGCAAAGGTGACCTGTGTGCTTGCTTGCTTGCTTGCTTGCTTGCTTGATTAACAACTGTTGGGAACTTCAAGGTACCCGTTCTCCCTTCTTATGGTCTTTATATTGGACCTGGAGACTCCAATAGAAAGCATTCCATGTCAAGAAGAAGGGCAAGTGGGCACCCTATCAAATGACAGGGCAGGAGCTACACGGAGCAGGGCCTTTTCACTGGTGGTGCCCATTGTATGGCTCGCTCTTCCCAGACCTGCTCTCTTTTGGCCTGTATTTTGGAGCTTTATAATTTAGGAAGACTTTGGAAGAACTGGTTGACAAGTCTTATCAGTCGCTGATGTATGAGTGGATTTTATCTGCTACTGTTCTGGGCTCCTGGTGCACCAGGGTTTACACCAGCATAATAGAGTTAGCTAGGACGAAGGAAGGGATGCAGTTTGTGAGCTTTCTCTATTATCTGCACAGCAGGGGGTGTTCAGGGGCTGAGCTGAAGCGTTTCCTGCTGGTTACCTGCTTTCAGCAATAGGGGTTGCTGTTTGGTAGTGCCCGATTGGTTAGCTGTCAGATTCTAGAGCTTCCTATTGGTGGCTCTTAGGTAATTCCAAAAATACAGAGTCCATTAATAAAACCCAGTGTTCATTCATAAAGCAGTAATATAAATCTCAATTGCTACATATTGGGTGTGTATTTCAGCGATTGAACGTACAGGTTTATGGCCATGCTGTAGTGTAGTGCTTATGCAACTGTGAATAAAAGGTGGCTGGGCTCATCATCCCGGGGTTTGTGGGGGGGAGGTGACAAATCTGATTTCCAATAAGTGCCCCCCCTTATTTCCTTTAAAAAAAAAAGATATTTATTAAGATTTTATATAATAAAACAAGCATCACAATCAAACGAAAAAGAAAAAGACAATAAAAAACATAGAAAAAGTAAGGGAAAAAAAAGAAAATCTAGTTTTTTACTTATTATCTTTATAACCCTCTTTCCTGACTTCCTCGCATCTCCCTTTTCTGTGTTCCCCTTTACACAATCAAATTCAGCAATTCCTTACCCTCTTTCAAATCTTATTCAATATTATACATTTCGACCTATTATGTCTCCGGTTTTTCCTTTCTTTTTAAATCCATTTTTACACGTTCTTTATAACTTAATCCCTTGTATCATTTTGTTTAAATTTGACATAATATTACTCTGGTCTTTTCACCCTTTTCTTTTAAAACATTTTTGCGTATTCCTTTTAACTATGTCACTGATGCCATATTATCTTTATATCCAACATCATTTTAGCATTCAAACATTTTACAATGTTTTTGGAGATAGTCTTTGAACTTCTTCCAGTCCTCTTCCACCGACTCTTCTCCCAGGTCTCGGATTCTGCCAGTCATTTCTGCCAATTCCATATAGTCTATCACTTGCATCTGCCATTCTTCCAGGGTGGGCAAATCTTGTGTCTTCCAATACTTTGCGATGAGTATTCTTGCTGCTGTTGTTGCATACATAAAAAATGTTCTGTCCTTCTTTAGCACCAATTGGCCGACAATGCCCAGAAGAAAGGCCTCTGGTTTCTTAGGAAAGGTATATTTAAATACCTTTTTCAGTTCATTATAGATCATTTCCCAGAAAGCCTTGACCTTTGGGCACGTCCACCAAAGGTGAAAGAATGTTCCCTCAGCCCTTATTTCCATTACAAGTCCTTGAGTCTGTACTCTGAAGAGTGACACCAGGGACCTAGAAGGTGCAGGGCTTATCAGTCCAACCCCTGCACAATCTCATCAGGGCTGACCTAAGACACTTGGAGCAATTTGGCCAAATTGGACTCCATGGGCCGCTCCTAAGGCCCCCCCCCCCCCACACACACACCAGGGCACTCTAGATGGATTTTATTTATATCTATAAGATTTTGCAGACTTTGGCTGTGAACTGGGGCCCTACAAAAACAAAAACAAAAAAAAACCCCTCAAGTTTGGCCTCACTGCTTCAAGTTGAGCTAGCCCTGAGTCTCATAGTTGTTGGGCCTGAGTTGCCCTGCCCTTGCATGAAGTATTGGGTTTGCAATGTTGGGAGAGGGGAGACGGTGGCACTGGGGAGATGGCAGGCTGGTGAGGCCCCCTTGATTTAGAGGCCCAAGTTGCCCTGCCCTCGCATGAAGTCTTTGCAACCTCCCATTTTGCATCCAGGCCAGGCAGGGGTGTTAGGATCGTCCTACTCATGTGCAGGACCCTGGCAGAGACACATGCCCGACTGGCATGTTCTCTCCCTCCTGGTCGGTCGTTCAGGAACTTCAAAAGCTTTCTCCAGCCTGAACATCACAGCGACTGACACCAAGAGGCATCAGCACACTTAGGGATCCTGCAGAGTATTTGCAGTTTGCGTAACAGAACTCAGTAGCACAGCATTTTGGCTAATCTACTTTTATTTACATATAATACACTCGGAGCATTCTGACTTAGCTCCTTCCTCTTTCTCATCAGACAGCACAGAGAAAAAGAACAAAGGACAATAGTCCCACTGCACGGAACACAGTAACACCAAAACACCCTGTCTCCGTCACTTCCCACACTGTGGAATGAAAACATACACCGTCATGTGATAGACAACAATCCCATGACTGCAAACATGGAGCAAGAATCCTAACAAGGGGTTCCTGAGTATCTGCAAACAGCTTCCATGAATCTATGTGCACTTTCAGACAACATAATTGCAGTGGGCATCAACCACCACTGCTCTGTTTTAAAAAGCTGGAGGAGGGGGAAATAAAGGAATAACAAAGTCCCTTCTCCCACCTGCTACTTTCCACCCAGCCAGAAGAAGTACCAGCCCAGCAGGGCTTTGAATTTGGCAGTTTCGCCACCTTGGGTTCTTCCTCACCTCCTTTGGATAGCTCTTTGAGAGCAGTAGTTATGTAGTTAAGATGAGAATTTGTGCTTTTTCTTTTGGTATGTCTGAAATCATGCTGGACTTTCAGGACTTCCAGGTCACTTCCGCTTACATTGCACAGCCTGTCTTTTGCTTGATTCACAGAGAAATCAAGACGTTAATATTGCAGCTGCTTTGCCAGTTTATCTCACATGTAGCTCATTTTCACAGTGTTGGCACTTTGAAATGTGCAGGATGAGAGACCTGAAATTGATGCAAAACTTAGGGAAAGGTGAGAGCCCTGTTCAGGGAGGGAACACCCAGGGAACATACATTTAAAGTGTGCCGAGCACACGTTTAAATCCTAGGAACTGTATAGTTTGTCAAGGGTGCTGGGAACTGTAGCTCTTGGGAGGCAAACTACAGTTCCTGAGATTCTTTGGGGGAAACCATAAGCTTTACTTTTTTTCAAAAAAAATTAATTATTGGTTTTCCAAATTTAAAACAAACATATCAACAAACATAAAAAGAAAACATCAAAAAACAAGCAAACAAACAGACATATATTCTAACTGTAAGAATTCCACTTTTGTTTACATTGTTAGGTGACTTCCTCAAATCCCCCTGGCTGAGTTTCCATATAAATCATTGTAGCAGGTTTCCAAAACAAATTTCTCATAAAATTTACATAGTCCAATTAACATCTTTCTTTCTTTTCATTTTAACTTTTATCCATGATATTCTACAACGTCACATATTTAAATCCTAGGCCATTTTGGTGCTCGCAAGTAATTCTGTTTAAGTTATCTTAACATATTTAACTAAATAATCTTTAAATTTCTTCCATTCCTCTTGATACTCCTCTTCCTTCTGGTTGCGGACTCTTCCGGTCAGGTCAGCTAGCTCCGAAAAATCATCTTCATCTGCCATTCCTCCACTGTTGGTACTTCTTGTGTTTTCCAATTTTTGGCCAGCAAAATTCTAGCAGGAAACCATAAGCTTTACATGTGTGTTGGATATGCTTTAAATGTATGGTATGGTTGTGACCTCAGTGAAAAATGCTTTACCCGGACAGGAATGGACCCGGGGTTTCTACTAGAGGCTAGTATGGTATAAGAGTAATACTAGAAACAGTTAATATGTCATAAGCATAATAAGGAAGACAGCAGATTTTTCAGGACACGCAAAAAAAATTCTGGTGCACAAAAAAGAAAGAAAAATTGCCTCTTGAACAATAAGAAACAGGACATCAGCAAGGAAGATAGTACAGTTGCCTAAGAGAACATGAGGGGGAGGTATTGACACAAGGGGCACATTGCTAAAAATTAAATACATCCTTTCTTCACCTTGTGTTTACCAAGGAGGGCAGGGAAGAGATATCACAACCAGACAGGCATTTCCCTGGAGACGGTCTGAGGCTGAATGAAATCGGCAGACTGTTGGGAAAAGGGAGCAGGAAATTAGAACCTCTGTAGACCTAGGAGGAATGCACTTCCCAGAATCCTCCACAAAAAAGGCAGAGGGATAAAGGGCTCCTTGGTCAATTCATCCAAAAGCAGGAGGGTGCATGGCTAGGAGTGTAGAGGTTGGCTCATGGGCTAGATAGCCAACCTGGGAGCTTTCCTACCACTCAATTGCCACCATTCTGGTAAGCTTTGTATAAGCTTCTTAAATAAATGGAAACAGTGTGGCTTATGTCCCTTAGAATAGTGGCATGTGAACCAATAATATTAAAAGAATAACATGGCAGGGAAGCGACTGTGCAAACTCAATATATACATATGCATGGCACATGATCAGTGTGCATTTTGAGAGGCGCGGGAGCAAGCATTTGGATGAAAGGAGGTAAAATTCCAAATTATTGATTGGCCACTGTGAGTACAGGATACTGGACTGAATGGGCCACTGGCCTGACCCAGCCCATTTTGGGTAGTGTACAATGTTTGTTCCTATGTTTTGTTTGTTTGTATACCAATACAGTGGTATCTTGGTTTAAGAACAGCTTAGTTTATTAACAATTTAGATTAAGAACGCTGCAAACCTGGAAGTAGGTGTTTTGGTTTGTGAACTTTGCCTTGGAAGCAGAACATGTTCCGCTTCCTATTGAGTGTGTTCCCTTTGTAAATTGAGTCCCCCGCTGCTATGGGAAAGCACACCTTGGTTTAAGAACGCTTTGGTTTAAGAATGGACTTCCAGAACGGATTAAGTTTGTAAACCAAGGTACCACTGTAAATAGAATAAAATTCAATACTTTGGGAGGAAATAGCAACAGGCATTGAGGCAGATGTTCAGGACCCCACTTAGCAGAATGCGCCAGAAGCCCCCCTTAAGTGCCACAGTCCTGGCTTACCACATTTTAAAATAAGTGAGGGAATATACACATTACCATCTGAAGGAGAGAGGGAGTGCTGTAAGATAGGGTTCCCATATTTCAAAACATGAAAATTTAGACAAAAGTTGTTTGGGCCAAAGTTGTTAAGCTGTTTGACACTGTTTGTGATGCCTTGATCCTGGCTTTGTCCTGGAACTTCCAGACGTATGGCAACCCTATGTAAGACCATGAAGTCCGTACTATAAAATGCCCTTACTGTACCACTAGGAAAGCCAGACATTCCCTCATCATGGCTGGAGGTTAATGCTGCAGCTGAGAGGCCCCCCGTTGCACCCAGCTAGCCATCACTGAGTCCAATCCCCTTCTGCTTCCTAGTAGAAACAGATAAAAACCTACACACTGAGTCTAGGCAACTGAACTTGCCGGCAAACCCAGTATCCCCTTCCAACACAAAGCATGATTTTCTATTGCATTTTAATTGTTTCTCTTGGAGTTTGATTCAGTGGGCCTCTTAGGAAACCTCTCTTCTTCCTCTGAAAAAGAAGGACAAAAGTACAACAAATCACGTGAAATCAGTCTAAATCCTTCTATTCCTTCTATTCCTTAGCACAGTGGGGCTTGGTGGGGTGGGGGAGGGGTTGGTGGTTGGTGGTTGTATGATAACGACGGCTATTCTTTGCAAGGCTTTTTTTTTTTTTGTCAGTAGTGAGGTGAAAGACAGGCAACTCTCCCTCCAGCGAGACCGCAGGGTTTTGGCAAACAGTCACCACAAAAAGAGGGGACGCTCTGTCCTTCCAATATGGCAGGATGCCTTGGGGGTGACCGCAGGCTCCTATGGAAAGGGTGCCAATAACTCAAGAAAGGGTGCTTTGTTCTGCAGCTCAGAACACTTCCAGTGCCACCCTGGGATACCAATTCTCTCCCAAATCAACTCAGCAAAACATCTCGCCTTTATTTTATTTTATTTCCGTACATTCATAGCGCACCTTTCTTCCATCATGGAAACCTAGGGTGGAATATAACCTGGTTCCTGGGACACCTCCGATCTGGGCACCAACCAGAGCACCAGCCATCTTAGGACACATTCATAGTGTACCTTTAAGGCACTAGGACACCACTTTAAACAGTCGGGACTTTCCCCAAAGAATCCTGGGAATTGTGGTTTGGTAAGGGTGCTGAGTGTTTCTAGGAGACCCCTGTTCCACTCCCAGAGTTACACATTCCCAGAGTGGTTGAGCAGTCAAGCCCTCTTTCCCAGGGAATTCCGGCAGTGGTGGGCGGGGCAGGAAGCAAAAGTGGGCGGGACAACAAAAGTTAACTTTGCCTTTCACTTCCTTTCTTCACAGACTCCCCCCCCCTTTTATTCTCTCTGCAAGAAGCATGTTCAAAGTTACCTCACATGTGCCCACTCAACGGCTTCGATTGGTAGAATTGGCCCCACTACGAGGTGCCAAATAATACTTGTTCTGTATCTGTAAGAACTCAATTGTTTAGTGCAGCAGTGCCTACATTTTGAAACTCCCTGCCGATCGAAATCAAGCAAGCACCATCATTGTAAAAGCCCAACAAGATACTTATAAAGTTGAGCTGGTTTTAATCTGCTTTGCTATTTCTTTTTAAAAGAATTCTAAAAACATTTATTCAAACGTTACAATACAATGTATTTTCAATCGCTATATCCCCTCCACAGACACCTCTGTGATGATGGCAGTATTACAATACCCCACTCTTCTTCAATAAAAGATACCTTTGACACAATCTGGTCTCCCTCTTTTCCTCTGTTTTAGTATTTTGTATACTTGAAAGTATGGCCGTGATCCCCCCCCCTCTAGATTTTCTTGTTCTGTCTTTTCTGTAAACTTCTTTGAGGTCTTTAAAAAACACCAAACACACACCTTCAAGTGCTATATGAAGTTTATGAAATAAATAATTAATAAATAAAAGTTCAAATCTCACCTCAGCTAGACTTATAAGGCAGCCATAGGCAGGTACACTAAGCTGGGCCCCAACATTTGGGGGGGGGGGACGGACTGTCGTGTTTGCATGACATCACACACATGACTCCCTGCCCCTGTTGAACCACACCTGATGGGATGTGTGGGCACCTGCTCTGGTGATTGTGGCAGAGGGACACGGAGGGTGGAAATCACCCTCTAAGTCTCCCGCCCACATCCTGTGGGCCATTGCTTTGGCGATCGCAGTGAGGGGTGTGGAGGGCAAAAATCTCCCCCAAGCCTTCTGCTCCCACCCCAACCGGGCGTGCTAGTGCTCACCCAGGGGCAGTGGGGGGTGGCAGCCCCCTCAATATTGGGGCGACTCAGCCTTCTGTCTCAAAAGATTGAGGAGGTTGAAGTCCCTTCTGCCCCTTATATCCGCCGCCCCTGCTCATAGGCAAACCACGGTCTCCCAAACTATTCTTCTGCCTTTCAGACTCATTGTAGGGCTACTGAGGTAATGCAAAGTGCTTTGATCCCTGAATAAGAGCTGTATCAAAATGTAAAGTATCTGTATTAGTTGTAGCATTAAACATTGAACAGACTTGTCCAGTCTGAGTAAAAAAACCAAATCACAGACAAGTTTCTCTCTGTACAATTAAAATTAGCTTAACCAAGGTATTGTAATATTCTGTTTTGTTGTGGTGGTGGCAGTAGTGGTGGTTGTTACATTTACAGTGGTACCTCGGGTTAAGTACTTAATTCTTTCCAGAGGTCCGTTTTTAACCTGAAACTGTTCTTAACCTGAAGCACCACTTTAGCTAATGGGGCCTCCTGCTGCCGCCACGCTGCCACCATGCGATTTCTCTTCTCATCCTGAAGCAAAGTTCTTAACCCAAGGTACTATTTCTGGGTTAGAGGAGTCTGTAACCTGAAGCATATGTAACCTGAAGCGTATGTAACCCGACGTACTACTGTATACCCCACCTTTTTCTCGAAAGAGCTCAAGGTGGGGCACATGGTTCTTTTCCTCCCGCCTTATTTAATCCTCACAACAGCCCTGTGTGGTAGGTTAGGCTGAGAGGCAGTGATTGTCCCAAGGTCACACTCTGAGCTTCATGGTCGAAGGGGGGTTTGAACCCTGGTCTCCCAGGTTCTAGTCTGACACTCTACCATACTGGCACAATATGTGTAAGAAGGAAATGGCTATATTTAAGCTCTGATATATGAGTAGTTTCTGCTGTGGTTGTCACTAGTGCTGCCTGTTCCTGTTGTCAGCCATTGTCTTATGGTTGCTTTTATTGTCATTCATGATCCAAACTGTCTTGGAACTTTTAACTGAAGGACAGTATAGAGAAATGATAGGTCAGTGGTTGGGAACCCAGGGTCAAATGCAGCCCTCGAAGCCTCTCTATCCGGCCCCCAGAATTCTCCCCAGAGGCCACACAGGGTGGTTCTAGACACAGGAAAAAACACCACTATAAATAAATGAGAAATTAAATTGTTATAACAAAAGGAAAAAATGCTATGGAAAATCAATTAGAATATTATTATTTTTGACTCTCCAGCATCATCTGGTGTTTCATTCAACACGCTGTTTTTTTGACTAGTGTAACTGAGTCCTCAGTTCATACTAAGGCCACACTCTTCAGCCCTGCTTCTCGCCCCAAGTATTTATGCCTGGCTGGAATTTGTCCTCGAACTCTTGCAATGCCTCGATTGTCTGAATGCAGCTCAGCCCAGTTTTAGAGGATATACTGACCGGTCCTTTCATGTACAGGTCAGGGTTCAGGTCCCAACTGCTGTGGACTGTATGAGGCCACATTTATACACTCACTTTCTGAGGTATAATTAACTGTGAATTGTGAGGGCCACCCAACTTTGATGGAAGAATGTGTTATTATTGCCTGGCATTTATCCTCTAGTGATGGGAGAGGAGAAGAAAAAGGCCCTAATTATCCAAGGGCTCATTTCCTCACTTAAAAATCTCCAGAATCTGATTGGCTCCTCGATTCTCTTAAGCAAACCTAAGAGCCATGCAACCGACTCTGATACCTCAGCACAAGCGACTCAGCAAACAAGCGATCCCTTGATTCCATTCTTGCCCCCATCCTCCCTAATGTCATCATAAATATCCTGGCTGCCTTCTCAAGCTGGATAAATGTGGACGTTTTACCAGTCTCCTCCATTTTGCTCCTCCAAACCATGTCAGAAATATACTGTACGTGGGAGGAAAAAGAGCTGATCTGACAACCATTTTAAAACACAGCTCCATTTGGCAGATTTAAATGCTGTTTTAAATATAGGCTGCGATAGAACTTACAAAAATAGCACTGAAAAATATCCTGTCATGTTCCATATTGTGAGGAGCAGAAGAACCGGCCAGCAAAGCGAAATATTCAATTTTAAAGCGCACACACACACACACACACACACACACACACACACACACTGCCTTCCTCAGTGCACATTGAAGAGCCTTGTAGAAACCTAAATACTATGCGATGCCTGACCCCCCTTCGTACAAATGCCGTTCCCTGCTAGGGATAAGTGAGTCTGTTCATTTTGGTTTCTCTCAGTTTCTCATTTTTCCAGTCTGAAGTTCAGTTCCTGGCATTTCCACACCAGTTTGCATTTTAAAAAAACAACAGAAAACCTCATGAAAATTCACCAGCATTTTAGTGCAAATTTCTCCTAATATTCTTGCCCACAATTTTGCCCCCTAGACACCTTTTTGAAAAGCAATTTCCACAGATAAAACACATTTATGTGTTATTTTCACCAGTATATGTATGCACATTTTGCCGTCGTATATTCATTTTTGTATAGATTATCTTGCAAAATTCAGAGAAGTGCAAATTTCAAAGGATGGTGGTGTTCAGTCTGCCTATTTATGTATTTAATAAAATAATTTATTTAACAAAACATACCATTTCAAGAAGTGTGAATTAGTTAAGTTCCCCTTTAAATGTGAACTGAACGGAATTTTTCTCCCATCTGTGTTCCTTGCTTGGCAGTTTCTCTGTGTGAAATTCCATTGGAGACCATGTATACACTATCATATCCTCTGGTTATCTCCCGCTTGGACTACTGCAATGCTCTCTTTGTGGTGCTGCCTTTGAAGGTGACTCAGAAACTACAATTAATCCAGAATGCGGCTACCAGACTGGTGATTGGGAGTGGCTGCCAAGACCATACTGTATAACACCAGTCTTACATTGACTTACATTGGCTACAAGACCTACATTGGCTCCCGGTATGTTTCTAAGCATAATTCAAAATGTTGGGGTTGACCTTTAAAGCCCTAAATTTCCTGTACTTTTATGTATGCTGTTTTGCCTGATTTGCACATTCTTTTGCAAGCAACTTCCCCCTAACATAGCGCATACGTTATTTTCACCAAAATATGCATTTTTAACGCACACTTCCCCCTAATATACACATCTCTGTCCACATGGCTGCTTGGCAAACTACATTGTAAAATCCAGAGGAGCACAAGTTTTGAAGGATAACTGTGTTTCAATTCATGGATTGTTTAAAAAGGTAAAGGGACCCCTGACCTTTAGGTCCAGTTGTGGCCGACTCTGGGGTTGCGGTGCTCATCTTGCTTTATTGGCTGAGGGAGCCAGCGTACAGTTTCTGGGTCATGTGGCCAGCATGACTAAGCTGCTTCTGGCGAACCAGAGCAGTGCACAGAAACGCCGTTTACCTTCCCACTGGAGCGGTACCTATTTATCTACTTGCACTGGTGTGCTTTCAAACTGCTAGGTTGGCAGGAGCAGGGACCGAGCAACGGGAGCTTACCCCATCACGGGGATTCGAACCGCCAACCTTCTGATTGGCAAGTCCTAGGCTCAGTGGTTTAGACCACAGCGCCACCCGCACCCCATGCATTGTTTAGGGAAGAGCAAATCAGCAAAGTTTGCAGTGATATTAATGATATTAATAAAATGCAAATGGAACCATATTAATCCGCCATCCCATATCAGTTCTGTGGCTAAGTAAGGATTCGAACCCAGGTCTTCCCAGTCAAAGTGCACCACTTGATGTATTGCACCACACTGGCCCCAACTTTACCCATAATGTGCAGGGGGGTTTTCCCCACCAGCCCAAAAGGACGGTACATGTTGATAAGACAATGCCAGAAGTATCGATGCACATATTGGTGTTTTCTTTGGATCACAGCCTTCCTGAAAAACCCTTTTGCTTCCCTTGATGTTCCTCAGAGAGTCACTCAAAGAGGAATGTATGATTGCCTTTCTTTCCTTTCCTTTCTGCTTTAGGCAAAATATGATGGCAAATCTAATTAAAAAGCCAGCCCCTGGCTCCCTCGTCTCCCATATGCATTGTTTCTACCACCACATGGCCTCAGAAGTCAGCCATTAAACCAGCCCATGCAAAAAATAAATAAATCAGGGTTCCCCCCCATTAAACCAGGCTGTTTGTGGACTTTATATTTAAACTCATGTAAGCAGGTTCCCTCTTAAACCAAGGAGACAGCTGAAGGGGCCTTTCCCGAAACAACCAACCTGTGCCAGCCAATCGTATCGCAGGGTGCATCTGCTCCTTGGCGGTTAATCACCAGATGAGCAGAGAGATTTTGGCTTGAGGGGTGTTGAGGGATTTGCTTGTATGTTTTACACTTGGTTGCATAAATTAGTTGGCACAGACAACGGCCCCTTTTCATTCTGGGCTGTTGCGCATGCCCTGCTGCTACCTCAATGTCTTGGGTCCCAGGTTGTCTCTTGGCAAGAGGGGGGCGGTGCAGTGTTGGGGTGAGATAATGAATCGGGAGCTTTAACTAGGGTTGGCCGTGTGACCTACATTGCAGAGGAGCAGTCCTCTATTCCAAGCCCAGCATAAAGTGTTTTTTAAAAATGAAATTAAAACCCCCCAAAGGGAGACTCATTGCCTATCAACAGTTAGTGCCTGGGCATCAGCTACAATGCACCACTAGTTATACCCCCCCCCCAATGATAATGACCTCATTGCTTATTGACACCAGGCAGTTCCCTTCATAGTACAGTGGTACCTCGGGTTACAGATTCTTCAGGTTACAGACGCTTCAGGTTACAGACTCCGCTAACCCAGTAATATTACCTCGGTTAAGAACTTTGCTTCAGGATGAGAACAGAAATCAAGCAGCGGTGGCGCATCAGGAAGCCCCATTAGCTAGAGTAGTGCTTCAGGTTAAGAACAGATTCAGGTTAAGAACGGACCTCCAGAACGAATTAAGTACTTAACTGAGGTACCAATGTAACCTTTTATGCTCCCTCTGAAAACATTTCTGTTTAGGCAAGCCATACCCGAACATGTAGCAGCTGACATGTGCTTTCATCCGTTTCTAGCTAACAGTTGGTTTCAATTATATTTCGATTTTTTTTCTTAAATACCTTCTTTTAGCTTTGTTTTCTATTGACAATCTTAAAATTAGCGATGTTTTTCTGCAAACTACTTAGAGGTTCTATTTACAACCAAGTGGTATATAAATGTTGTTAAAACCGGGGCTTGTTTTCTGGGGTACTCAATGGTACTCAAGTACCGGCACCTTCCCCAACCAAAAAAGAAAAGCACTGGTTAAAATGCATTTTAAAATACATTTCTATTTAAATCACAGCAATTGTTGCTATTTATTGTGCATCTATACATGTAAATCATCACGTGCAAATCTTCTGCAACTATGTGCCTTATTTTGTCCTGCGGGGACACTCAGTGAATCCAGGCAACTTGTTGGTCCAATGAAGGAGTAGAAAATCCTATGGATCCACGTGCAGATGGGGGTGTAATTTTCATAAGGAATGCAGCTGGGGAGGGAAAGGGTTAAACCTCATGTTGCTACACACAGTAATCCTGATGAAAATTGGGAGGCCCTGTCCTTAGAACAGTGGTACCTCAGAAGTTAAACAGAATTTGTTCCCGTAGTCTGTCCGACTTCAAAAACATTCAGAAACCAAAGCACGGCTTCCGATTGGCTGCAAGAAGCTCCTGCAGCCAATTGGAAGCCTCGGAAGCCGCATCAGACGTCCGTGTTCCAAAGAACGTTTGCAAACCAGGACACTCACTTCCGGATTTGCAGTGTTTGGGAGCCAAAACGTTCAACTCGCAAGGCATTCGTCAACGACTATATTTAAATTTGAAAAAACACAGAGAGATGAAGCTACATGCTAAGGCATGGCTGAAGAACCCTTTCCAGGCCGAGGGCCACATTCCTTTCTAAGCAACCCTCTGGGGGCCACCTGACTTTCCAGGTCTCAGCTCTTGACTTTGTGAAATAATAGACAAATATACCTAAGATATATGTAGAATGCTTTTATTCACTCCCACCCCCGACACTTGGCATAAGAAAGGCACATTTTCATTAATCAGGTAATTATTAAAACTGTGGGGAAATGGCCAAATGGTTTTTATTATCCAAAAAGCAGGCCCTCCACACCCCTCTCTCTCTCTTTTAGTTGTTAAGCACTAGGGCTGGCCAGAGTCCAGGGCTGGCTCTCACAATGCATATACATCACTTGATTCCTAACATGTTATTACTGCTTGCTAGATGACTTGCAGTTGAACGCTTAAACCAATTCCCGGGCAAAGCATTGCATTTGAGGCAGCGCCAGGAGATATGAAAGTTCTAACCTGAGCCGTGCGAGACTTGCAACATCTGATTCACACATGCAAATTATCGCTTGATGCTGCAGTCAGCAAGCACGATGAGCCCCGCCTGTGTGAACTGCACGTTATACTTTCCCTGGTTATATCCATACTACATTACTACAATGTTCTCTACATGGGGCTGCCATTAAAGACAACTGAGAAATGTCACAATGCAGCTATTTTCTAATACCAGTTCTGTGCTATTTGCATTGGTAGCCTAATTGTTTATAGGACCAGCTTGCTCGGGTTAACCTTTAAAGCCCTGATTGGTTTGGAATCGAGTTATGTGAAACACCCTAGGGATGGATGGACCTGTCAATTTTGCTTCTCTCCATTTCTCATTCTCTCCCCCACCCCCCGGTCTTAAATTTGCCACATTTCTGTTAATTTCATATAATAAACACATTTATGTATGCAGTTTTGACTAATACACCTATTTTGCAAGTGGTTTCCCCCAATTTAATGTCTTTTTTTCAAGCTATTTTCACTAATATGTTCATTTTTGCAAACATCATTTGGCTGAGGTACTGCATTGCAAAATTCAGATAAACGTGAATTTTGAAAAATGACTTTGGTTCTTGCATTTTTCAGGAAATGCAAAACGGGGAGGTTTGCCTTGGAAATGTGAACTGAATCAAATTTCACCTCCATCCCTACTCTGCATAAATAAACCTGCCAGGCAATACAACCTGGTCTACTGTCAAGACCCATCAGACTGCAGAGGTCCAGAGAAAGGACTTTTCCAGTGGTAGATCCGTATCTATGCTCATATGACCTTGAAGCAGATGTTTTAAAACCTTCATAATCTGCTTGGCTTTCTACTGAATTTCATGGTTTTCTGCTTCTGTAACATTTTGGCTGCTTCTGCTTTTTAGTTATTTCCACTTTATTTGCTCCGTTTACAATTTCAGTGTGTGTTCAATATATTGTATTGCTTGGTTTCATGTATATTGTGTGTTCAATATATTGTATTGGGGTTTTTGAGAACAATCTTGTGAGGCTTTGCCCTTAAAGGCAGGATGTAATAACAAAGGCAACCAATGAAAAATAGAATAAAGTGGTCCATGAGCTCAGTTAGAAATCATGCTCCAAATAAATAAATAAATGCCAATAAGATCTGTAACTCTGTATTTCTTCTTTGATTTCTATAGGCAAATGGGCAGCGTTGGACCCAAGAAATTGCAGCGCTGCTTGTACCCCTCTGGCAGAAGTTGGGATGGGAAACTGCCTCCAATGAATGCTGTTGGAAGAGTCTTCAGATGGAGCTTGGAAAGTTCTAGTTCTAGCTCAAGCTCAGCGTGTCCAAAAGGAGTTGCTTCTTCTTCACATTCATCCTTTTACAAAATGGACTAGTTCAGTTTATATTCAGTTTGCTGTTCAATTCAGGTTCATCCAAGTGATCCTCAGTGATCCCACCATTCAGAATGCTTCAAGCAGCTGTGCTGAAGTATAGAAGAGAAAGGAAACATCAAAACACACACAGACACACCAGAATGTGATTTTTAAAAATCATTTATTTCCCCCAACCATTATGATCTTTCAGCTTAAAGGCTCAAAGAGGATAAAGAGGGTTTTTTTAAAAAATAATAATAATATGCATGAACTTGAAAATGAACTAGAAATTTTATTAAACTTATTTCATGTTCCATTCACCCAGCAATTATGGAAACTACAGGTGTAATATAGAGATTTTTGAACTAATTCAGTGAACTTAGGCCTCATCTGCACTATACATTTAAAGCAGTCATTTCAGGGATGCCAACTTGAATAAAATATTGTGGGTGCCCAGGTATGCCCTGCCCTGCATAATCAATCACATGATGCGGTGCACACACATTATTTGAATGGCAATGACCCATCAACTTTGGGAGCCCCCAGCCCCCTCACATATATTATTGGGGGACCTCAACCCCTAGGAGTTGGCTTCCATGAGCCACTTTAGCACTCATAGCTTTCCCCAAAGCATGCTGGGAATTGTAGTTTGTTAAGGGTGCTGAGAATTGTTAGGAGACCTGTAGCCCCTCATCGAGCTACAATACCCAGAGTTCCCTGAGAAGAGAGATTAATTATTAAAACTATTTCTGCACGGTTTACATGTTTCATTGTCTTATTCCTGTACAACTATTTATTTATCACTATAGCAATTTATCTCAGCAATAAAATTTGTTTGAATGGTGATGCAAGTCGTACCTTGGTTTTTGAACAGCTTAGTTCGCGAACGTTTTGGGCTCCCGAATGCCACAAATCCAGAAATGAGTGTTCCGGTTTGCGAACTATTTTTGGAACCTGGACATCTGAAGGGGCTTCCGATTGGCTGCAGGAGCTTCCTGCAGCCGATCAGAAGCTGCGTTTTGGTTTCCAAATGTTTTGGAAGTCGGACGGATTTCTGGAACGGATTCCATTCGACTTCCAAGGTACGACTGTATGGGATTTTAGATTCTGGACTTAATAGCCTTATGGGTCTCTATGTGGGTGTTTAGATGGCAATGCACATTACTGTACTTACTTCTTAACAGTTAGACCAGCTCTGCTGCATCTGTGGCCCTCCTTTTCATTCTATGGTGTGGGACCTTGGAGTCTGCCCTTAAGTCCTGACAGCGCCACTGGATTCAGGTTGTGATGTATTCGCCTGTGCATGGATTATTCTTCATCCAATTATATCATGATGTCCAAGAAGACCAAACAGATACAAAGTGGAAAAGAAACATTAAATAAAAATGCATTATTGGGCCGAATTACCAGCAATTTGTATATAATATTTGGATTAATTCTGTTACACAATTGCATGCACATATTCTGTTATTTTGAACTGCAAAATTTCAGTTGTTGTTTGTTGTTCCAGCATATGGTCCCTGAGTTCACCGACCTCCTTTTGTTGCTTTCACTATCCCATTTGAAAAACATAATCTGGGTGTCAGGACCACGAGACAAAGAAGGGACACTCTGCCCATCCCCGCCCCATTTCTCCATGGGGCAAGTCTTATTTGCCTGGCATGGGAACTATTCGAATGGCCATGCTTCATTGGAAACAGAAAGTGCCGATCAAACCGCATCAGGGCTGATGAATGACCAGTGAAGCTTATACAAGCTTCAATGGCTATGCATTTGGAGCTGTTGGGACCTGTGCTGCCTCATGTGGCGAGCCAGTGAACTGCAGGTGGCAGCTGCTTGGTGAAGCACCTTTTCACCCACCCAGGTAGACAGTCTATCAAATCATCCTGCACAGGAAAGAGTATAAGAGGGCTTCCTGTTGCAGTTGAGCCCTGCTTGGTCTTCCTGAGCTCTGGCGTATTCTTGTTTCCTTGGTTATCCTTTGGTCCTGACTTCTGGCTTGCTTTGCAGTTCAGCCTCCTGATTGATTGATTGATTGATTGATTGATTGATTGATATTTTGGCTTCAAGTTCCTCTTTAGTCCTGCCCACTGGCTTTTCCTATGGGTTCTGGTTCCTAGATCCTGGCTTACTGCAGACTGTGTCCCTCTCTGCCCAGCCCTGACTCAGCCTTGGGGTCTGCATGACAGCAGTTATGTCATTCTATATAGCACCAAAAGGCAAGGTATGAAGAAAGATAAATGCACAGGAGATTTTCCCTCACACATCCTCACAGCTTTGCAGGGGTGCCAGCTTAAACAAAATATTGGGAGGGGGAAAGTAAGCCCCACCCACATAATCAATCACATGACATGGTGAACACACACCATTTTAATGGTAATGCCCATCAACTTAGGGGGCAGCCCCCTTAAATAATTTATGGAGGGGCAAAGAGACCTCAGTCCCTAGGAGTTGGCTCCTATGCAGCTTTGTGCTGCTGCAGCTAAGCAATAAGTGGTTGTGTGCCCCTTACTTCTCCCATTTCACATCCTTGTTTGCTTCCCAAGAGCAGCGGTGAGAAGCTTATTCATCAGAGACTGAGTTCTGATAGGTTTGCACTTTATTAATTCCAGCTCTGATGCTGGGGCTTGGGGAACTCTCGCTTAGTCACTCACATCAGGAGTGGGGAACCTTCTGCAGACCGAGGGCCAAATTCCCTCTTGTGCAACCTTCTGGGGGCCACTTGCCAATGTAGGCAGGGCCAGAGGCGAAAGCGAATGAAGCAATGGATGTCAAATTTACCTTTGTACATTGAGTTAAGTTTGTACTAGGGCCGTACATTGCATTTGGCCAAGTCCTGAACTGAATCAGACCAATTCAGGGGATTCGGGGCATCAGTTGAGTTAGCCCCTGATTGCTGTGGGTCAGATTTCACGGTCCAGAGTGAGCCGGTGAGATCAGGGGAATGCAGAGCAGGAAGCAGAGGCAGGCATGGCTGATAAGAAGGAAAATCCATAAAAGTAGAGTCTTACCAAGTCTTCACAGACGGGAGATAGGGGTGGGTGGATGCTTTCCCTGCCTAACCTTACCTTCTTCCTGCCCACTGAAACTTCACTGCACAGGATCAAATCCTCCTGTTTATCAGGGGGAAGTCAGAGGATTTGATTCTGTGCTGTGCTGGTTGACGCTCTTTTGCAAAGGAGCTTCAATGGGGCTTGCAAACAGGTAGCTGCGCACAAGATTGCAGCCTTTAGTTAATTACCCTACAAATTAAAAACGGGTTCAGGTGGCTACCCTGTGCACATTAGATGTGAGTAGCTCCCTTTTGTTCTGATTTAATTTGCATTACTCGATCTGTTTTATTTTTTACCTTTCCTCTTGCAACGTATTACATGGCCATCCACAACTACCACCCTATTTAAAAGGCCTAGTGGGTTCCTTTGTGGATTCTGGGCCCAGCAGATGCCTGGGGGAGCTCTCCAGCCTCAGATCCTGCCAGACAACCAAGGACCATCTTTGCATATTCTCAGAGGCACCAGACAGGCAGAGCTGCCAGCCCCAGCTCCCACTTCCTGACCTCCTCATCCTCACCAGCTGCAACGGCAGCGAAGCTCCCACCCCCATTATTTGTTAACCGCTGAATTCATCTGACAAGTTGGAGAGAGAGAGAGAGAGAGAGAGAGAGAGAGAGAGAGACCCGCAGACAGACAGACCCAATGGCATGTGTACCCCCCCACCTCCAATCGCCCCCTGCCCTCATTTGCAATGCTTGAGTGGGGATTTCTCTATTTGCCGAGCTAACAATGCACGTTCCCAGGGCCTGGGATGATGATGACATCATGGCAAATTTGGAAGAGAGAGTGGGGAGTGGGTGGGTGGGGTGGGCGGCTGGGTGGGTGGGAGGAGAAGGGGGCTCAAGGAGGCTGGGTGGTGGAGGGAGCCGCATAATTCAGAGACTGGGTGTGGGAAAGAAAAGCATCTAGTGGCAGTGGAGGTCTCTGCCAGTCACTGTCATTCTCCCTGAAAAAGGAATCGCTGAGAATCCGAGAGCCCTGATGGAGGCGGCATGTCAGTAGGGAAGACACTAGGCCACATCTGTTGACACAAGGTTGCTGGGGCATGTCATTCTCATCATGCCTGCTTCCGAGACAAAAGCTTGAATCTTCTCACATCATGGAAAAGAACCCAGAAGGGGTAGGGAGAGTGAGAGATAGAAAGGCTGCCATTTGGGAGATAGATAAATAGGTACCACTCCAGCGGGAAGGTAAATGGCATTCCCGTGCACTGCTCTGGTTTCGCCAGAAGCGGCTTAGTCATGCTGGCCACATGACCCTGAAAAACTGTCTGCGGACAAACATTGGCTCCCTCGGCCAGTAAAGCGAGATGAGCGCTGCAACCCCAGAGTCGTTTGTGACTGGACTTAACTGCCAGGGGTCCTCTACCTTTTTTTAGATCAGGCTTGAAATACACCTGACAAACTTTTCCAGCTTTCCTAGCCAGGTTTAGGCAATGCCACCAACATCCAACGACAGAGGAGAAGACCCGGGAGAAGACACCTTGCTCAGGGTCTCTTGAAACCCGGAGCTGACTTGGCAGACGGACTGATGCTGTGTGGATTTTCTCTTCATTCCTTTTGGGCTGTCTCTAAGTCCTACATTATTCAAGGGAATGGCCCAAGTCAATTCATTTCAACTCTGAGTAGGACTAGCGTTGGGCACAACCCATTATTTATGTTGTCATTAGACATGAACTTTTCATCAGCGAGCCCAAGTTGGAGTACATGGCTCTTCTCCTCTCCCTTCTTGCCTCGAAAAAACCCTGTGAGGTAGGTTAGTTTCAGAGACAGTAGCTGGCTCAAGGTCACACAGTAAGCTTCATGGCTGAGTTGGGATTTGAACCCTTGTTTCCCAGGTCCTAGTCTGCTTCTCTTAACCACATCACCACACTGGCTCTCAATGAAAGTCGGGTGAGAGGGGGAGCCACATCTTCATCATGGGCATGCCCTCGGCCAGCCTTGTGTGGTGCTACTCGGCAGAACAGGAAGATAGCATTGATTGATTGATTGATTGATCAATCAATCAATCAATCAATCAGTCACTCAGTTATACAACTACTATTTCTTTTTATGGACCCTGAAGAATACCAGAACGTAACAGTTCGTGGCAGAATCCACAACCAGAGGAAGATGATTTCCCAACCCCTGAAGGTGGTCTTTGCATGTTGAGTGTTACATCACTTCCAATCACTAGGTCGGGGTGGGGAATCTTTGGCCCATGGGTCTAATCAGGCCTCCCCATTTGGCTCTAGAGGCTGTTTGGGCCAAGCCATGCCCACCTGCCTCTACACTTGATATCTCACATCAGGCATCGGCAAACTCGGCCCTCCAGATGTTTTGAGACTACAGTTCCCAGCATCCCTGACCAAAACATCTGGAGGGCCGAACTTGCCTATGCCTATCTTACATGATGACATCAGGTGTGGGGCAGGTAAAGACGCAGCTGGGCCAAAGGGGGTTTGCAGGCACTGAGGATGAGCTGATAACAATTGGATAGGCAACACTGTATCATTTTATTTTATTTTTAAGCAGTTTACATGCCACCTACCTGCAACCATCTCTAAGTGGTTTACAAGAATACAATACAAAAAGTTTTTTTTAAAAAAAAAATCAGTTAAAACTCTAAAACCAAACTTCAGATTAAAAAAATATTTATTTTTTTTCAGGATGTGCCAGAAGTTCAAGAGGGGGAGGATGCCAGCCTGAATGCAAGTAGAAGAGGTGAAATTAGGCCCACAGTGTTCAACACACAGTTCCTGGTGGATGCAAGCCACGCATCTGAGCCATGGGGGAACCACTAACAGTGACTGCCCTGATGTCATGGACCGAATGGATGCAGAGGGGTGGTGGGAGGCAGAAGCTGGGGCCTTTCTGTCTAAGAAGGGGGCAATCAGATCACTAGCCAGACATTGAAAGGTGCAACCAAAGGGGGGCCCCCCACCTGGGCTGATGGAGCTGGCCCAGGCCTGAAAACGACATGCTATCAGTATGGAACAACTGGCAGGGCATCTGATATGAATGCATTTGTCCTGTCTATTCAGTATTTAGGCCTGTTTTCACACTGGGTACCAGCTGCTGTGCTGTTCTGAACAGATACACCTTGTGGCATTTGCCTCCTAGATGGGTCATAAGGAAAAGGGTTAAAATGAGTGTGTTGTGATTGGCCAGTGAGAATGCAAGGGGGGAGTAAAAGTTAGAGTGGGAGGTTTTGAAAGTCAGTTGAGGTTTAGGAGCTGGAGAAGGAAGAGGGAGGAATAGGCAGTGGGTTGGTCAAATTGTATTGTGAGAGAGTGAGAGGAATTGTTAGGTTGAGTCAGATAGATAGTTGGAACAATCAGTTTGGAGTTGTTAGGAACTAAGATTAAGAAACTGACAAGAGAAAAGTAATCTGAAACCATACGCTTGTTCCTGCATTTAAAAATAAACTTGATTATTTGTTAATGTTAACAACTGTCTGGACTCTGTGTGTCCCCATGAGAAGCAGCGTGGTGGCAGCGAAGAAAGCTATCGCAGTGGTGGCACAAGGTCAATAGGCCATCAAATGTCCGGGGGTCCTGTGTGATCGCCACACACCTCATAGCAGAATACTCTCTCCTGCCACACCTTTTTTTTGGATGGGACAGTACTGACTATCTTAGGGCCAAAGCAGTCTCCATGGATGGGCTTTTACTGCTGCAAAAACACATCTGTCCAGAGAATGTGGGATAATACTAGTTCACCAAAATTATTTTGGTTTTCAGGATGGCTATCAGAATTTTTTAAAGATCAGTTTCCAGAAATAATGGTAATGAATTGTGGCATTTAAAAAAATAATCTCCCTGATAAACATTAGGTACAACTAGGAGGCGAGGGTTGTGCAAGCTGTTTCTGCAACACAGCCTATCTCAGCGGTGGGAAATTTTACCTTGCTACAGTAGGCAATCCCCCCCCCCAACTCATCCCCCCCCCCACTGTCCTCCATGCAGGCAAGTAAGGGGCATTAGCAGGGCTGAAGAACACATTCCAGTCAGGCAAAAACACCCAAGGAGGGTGCAAAGGAGGGCTGATAAGGGATGTGGCCAGGGAGAGGGAGTGTAGCCTGAGGTAATGGATTAGGGGTGGGGAACCTCAGGCCCAGGGACAGAAAGTTGCCCATTGGGTCTGTTTATCTTACTCTTATGACCCTGCTTTCTGGCCCAAATGGCTCTCCATAATTTAAAACAACAGGCAATAAAGTACAAAAGTGCAGACAAAGAACAAAATTCAAGCTACTAGCTAGAAGATTTCACAAGAGGGGACGGATGCTCAACCCAGACAAAAGAGAAATGGTTCTACAACTTCCTCAAATGGCCATTGAAGAAGCTGCAGCCTCCCAGGGAAGGGAGTGCCACAATCTGGGTGCCACGACTGAAAAGGCCCTGTCTGCATCCCTCACTGGATGAGACTCTAAAGCAGAGGTGAGGAAGGGCAAGCAGAGGTGTTGAAGTTACCCATTGACAGGCCCTCCATGGACAGTTCCGATTTCCAGAAGTCATCCCAGTTTCTGATTTGATCCCAGAATTTCCGGCTTTTCCTTAGGATGTCCCTGTTTTCATTGGAGAAGCGTTGTGCTGATAAAGCCAAGGTTGCCTTATGGGACAGCTGCACATTCCTGCATTGCAGGAGGTTGGACTAGATGATCCTCAGGAGCCCTTCCAACTCTACAATTCCATGATCCCCAAGCCAAGGAGATAAGTAACTATACAACCTTTAGAAGACATCTGAAGGCAGCCCAGTGTAGGGAAGTTTTTAAATGTCTAATGTTTTGCTATGTTTTTATATATCTTGGAAGCTGCCCAGAGTGGCTGGAGCAACTCAGTTAGATGGGTGGGGTATAAATAATAAAATTATCATGAATATTGTTAGGGAACAGGATGTCCCTATTTTCAACAGAGAAATGTTGGGTTAATGTTAATGTTGGGTATGCATTAACAGTGCCTGGACAGCAGACTGAGCAGATGCAGGTAGGTAGCCATGTTGGTCTAATACAGTCAAAATACGGTATATAAAAATATAAAATATAAAATATTATTATATAATATAAATATAATTTTTTTAAAAAAATAAAAAATGTCCAGTAGCACCTTAGAGACCAACTAAGTTTGTTCTTGGTATAAGCTTTCATGTGCATGCGCACTTCTTCAGATACACTGAAACAGAAGTCACCAGACCCTTATATATAGTGGGAGGGTGGAGTGGGGTTTTTCTAAGGAGGGTAGTAGGAGATGGGTGATTGACTCAATGGGTATGGTAAACCTGTTGACCACTGTTAACGACTGCAATTAGTCCTACAGGAAAAAGCAAGGGATAGTATGCAGATGATTAGCATATGTAATGAGACAGGAATCCAATACAGTGGACGCTCGGGTTGCGAACGTCATCCATGTGGGAGGCACGTTCACAACCCGCAGTGTCCGCAACCCACAGCGCCATGTCTGCACATGCATGAGTTGCGATTCAGCGCTTCTGCGCATGCGCCGAAACCTGGAAGTAACCCGTTCCAGTACTTCCGGGTTCTACATGGCGCACAACCCCAAAACGCACAAACTGAAGCGTCTGTAACCCGAGGTATGACAGTATCTCTATTAAGACCAGGTCTTGCCATAGTTTTCAGTTTAGTGATAAGTTGTACAGTGGTACCTCGGGTTAAGTACTTAATTCATTCCGAAGGTCCGTACTTAACCTGAAAACTGTTCTTAACCTGAAGCACCACTTTAGCTAATGGGGCCTCCTGCTGTTGCCGCGCCGCCGGAGCACAATTTCTGTTCTCATCTTGAAGCAAAGTTCTTAACCTGAAGCAATATTTCTGGGTTAGCGGAGTCTGTAACCTGAAGCGTATGGAACCCGAGGTACCACTGTAATGCAGATGCAGAGGGTGACTGATCACAATATTCCTTGCTATAGTGAGATGATGCAGGAATTTAAGCATGTAGAAAGCTGCCTTATACCATCCAGCCAGTGATCCACGCAGCTCAGTATTTTCTACACTGACTGGCAGGGTCTCTTGAGAGTTTCAGACAGAAGACATTCTCAGCCTTACCTGGAGATGCTGAGCACACAACTTGGGCCCTTCTGCATGCAAAGCAGGTGCTCCACCACTGAACCACAGCCCTTACATTGTATTTTGGCTTAAATTGCCACATACAGGCATATACAGTCGTACCTTGGAAGTCGAACGGAATCCATTCCAGAAGTCTGTTTGACTTCCAAAATGTTCAGAAACCAAGGCGTGGCTTCCGATGGGCTGCAGGAAGCTCCTGCAGCCCATCGGAAGCCGGGGAAGGCCCATCGGACCAGAACACTCACTTCCTGGTTTGCGGCATTCAGGAGCCAAAACATCCATATACCAAGGCGTTCGGGATCCAAGATATAACTGTATATGTATAAATTAGCACATGCAATTTTATGCAAATTTGTGTCTTCTTTGGTGTCTCTTTTGTTGATGGGTTTTGTCCTTTTTAGTGATGTGTAAGTGGCTTCCCTAGACTGAGAGGACGTAGTGGTGGCAGCTGTGAAGGTTGCAAGGGTGTTAATGAATGAGGCAGGCAGCTGCTAATACAACCTGTTCCTGTTTTTTGGTGATGAGTAATAGCCACCCTAGCTTCTCATTACATCTGGATTCAGTACCCTGGCCTGTTAAATAATCATCATTACAAAAAACCTGTGTCGTAACTATGGTCGGTTAAGAAGCCTGGATGTCAAACCACAGTTTGATCCAGGTTTGTTTGAACTAACTGGAGTTGCAATAATCCATACTTTCCAGTGGTTTGCTCAAAAGTGAAAGCTTTCAGTCACTTCTTCTCAAGGACAGAGGAGAAGCTCGGGGAGATTATGAGAAGGAAGTTCTTGAAGGCTCGAGCTTGTGACAACTAGATATGGGAGAGAAATTAAATTCAGTTTGCATTTAAAGGCAAACCTACCTAATCTGTACTTTGCAAAACAATAAGCAAGCCGAGGCACAGCCATCCTTCAAAATTCACAGTTCTCTGAATTTTACGATGCAGTTCTCCAGCCTTGGAAACCAAGTAATAGGTCAAAAAATGCATACACTGTGTATAATGATGCATATTTTAGTGAAAGGAACATACAAAAAAATTCATTGTGTTAGGGGAAATTGCTTTGTACCAATATGTGTATGGCAAAATTGCATATTAAGAATGTGCATGTTAGGAAAAATTCACACACAAATGTTAATGAATTTTCACGAAGACTTTAAAAAGAAATTGTAACGTGATCTGGTAACGAAGGGAACTGAACTAAAAAATGGGAGGAAACAACAAATTGATAAAAATTGAAATGGATCCCTACAAAACTATGGTTTGCTGCCACATCTGAACTGTAATAGCAGCTGACCTGGGATTTTATGGGATAGCTCTTTTCCTTATGTGGTGTTTTTAAGCTGGTAGCTGTTTTAACCAATGTTATTTCATTCAAAAAGAATTACTGTATTGTTTTTAATGATTCCACTAGCTGCTCTGTCCTCAAAAGCAAGAGAGAAGCAATTAAATAATAATAATAATAATAATAATAATAATAATAATAATAATAATAATAATAATAATGGAATGCCTGCACTTGCTTGCTTTAGCCCACCGAAAATGGAGGCCTTTTCTGGGTATAAGATCTTCAGGGTTAGGCAGAAGCTGTAAAACGTATACCTTAGCTGTTCATGTGGCCGCTTTCTCTCCCCCTTGCCCCAAGCATTTGAAAAGATACCAACTCTGTTTTTTCCATACCCTCCCTCATTGGGGGAGGGAAAAAATGGGGGAGAACAACCCTGATAATAAAGTTCTTATTTCCAGCACATTTGCCATTTCCTGGTCTAAGTAAAGAGTGTCATAAGAGTGACAAGCTAAAAGCCACTGATTACTGTGGATTCATGGCATTTATTCTCCCAGTGAAAAGAGCAAACATCAGAAATAATGTGGTCCAGCCTGCCTTGGAGCCTAACCCTGCAATTAATCAGCATTCATGTGAAGAAGGTGCAAAGCACATCTGATATGTATGGAGAGAGAGAGAGTAATTAAAGGCAGATGCTTTGGGGGAGGCAGGGGGAGGAATCAGAGAAGGGGAGAGCATCCTTAAAACATGCAGAGGGCTGAAATGCTCTAGAGGCAGCTGCTGATGCCAGCGCTGCCTTTGTCCCTAATATTCAGGCACACTATATAGGCATAGCAAGCCCAGATTACTGAGTGAGCATCCTCATTCAGTAAAATGGCACCAGCTATGCACAAGGGAAGAGGTACAGTATCAGCAGGCTTAGGAGGGACACTAAGGTTTCAGGAGCACAGAAAAACTCTAGATGAATAGCGGTAAGGTAAAGGTAAAGGGACCCCTGACTATTAGGTCCAGTCGTGGCCGACTCTGGGGTTGCGGCGCTCATCTCGCTTTATTGGCCGAGGGAGCCGGCGTACAGCTTCCGGGTCATGTGGCCAGCATGACTAAGCCGATTCTGGTGAACCAGAGCAGTGCACGGAAACGCCTTTTACCTTCCCGCCAGAGCGGTACCTATTTATCTACTTGCACTTGATGTGCTTTTGAACTGCTAGGTTGGCAGGAGCAGGGACTGAGCAACGGGAGCTCATCCCGTCGTGGGGATTTGAACTGCCGACCTTCTGATCGGCAAGTCCTAGGCGCTGTAGCTTAACCCACAGTGCCAATAGCGGAGGGACCACCAAAACAGCTGAAAGAGGTGAAAAGAGAGAGTCATTGTGGCATAGTGCAGTGTTCCTCAACTGGGGGGCCCAAGGATATTCCAAGGGGGCCACAGGTGAAAATCTCATAAGTGGGGGGGGGGCATGGCATGAGACTAGAGGACCACAAACCAAAAACTCAGACAAGAATGGCAACGTTTTGAAGAATATATGGATAAATACTGTTCCAAAAACAACAACATGGCAATATGCTTAGATTAAAGGAGTAAAGGGAAATAGAACCTAGTAATAAATCACATTATAAAGAGAACAAAATGCAACAACCCAAAAGATTGCAATATTTGGTATCAAATTTAAAACATACAGAGGTCAAGATGGGGTGGAGGGAAGCTGTTGTGATGGGTAGTCACGGGGGTGGGTACGATTTTTGTTTGTGTAAATAGCAGTTTACTTTCTGTATGTCTATGCTGTTTCCCCCCGCTTTCTGTATTTATAAAACTCAATGAAAATTACAAAATTAAAGAGATTAGAGGGCCAGAGAGGGAAGTGAGAAGGGGAGGAAACAGAGAAGTAACCGAGAAAAGAAAGCAGAAAAGAAAAAATGACGCAGATGTTTCTTTGCAAGAAGCGTTGATAGAGCTACACAGCGACATAGCAGCCAAAGTAACTTTCAGTCAAGGAAAACACCATTTTTTTGATAAAGAGTACAATATCAAAAAAGTTTCTCCAGCTTTGAGGTAAAGTGAAATAGTTTTTAATGGCATTTCCTACTTCGTATTTGGTAGAATCGGGTTTCAGTTGTGTGAAACATTCACTCAGCCAATTGTGGAATCGCCTTAACATAATGGACAGAGGTGGTCTTCGGTTATTCCCTCACAGCGATAGAACCGGATATATAAAAGAAGCTTGTTTCTGGTCATCAAGCACAAGGGTCACATTGATCGGGGAAAAACTTAAAGTATAAATTTTTATGTAATTGTATTTTGTATAAATTATAAATTATAAAAACGATAAAGAAAACACGTTCAATTTACAAAGAAAACATTTAGAATCATAGAATCATAGAGTTGGAAGAGACCACAAGGGCCATCGAGTCCAACCCCCTGCCAAGCAGGAAACACCATCAGAGCACTCCTGACATATGGTTGTCAAGCCTCTGCTTAAAGACCTCCAAAGAAGGAGACTCCACCACACTCCTTGGCAGCCAATTCCACTGTCGAACGGCTCTTACTGTCAGGAAGTTCTTCCTAATGTTTAGGTGGAATCTTCTTTCTTGTAGTTTGGATCCATTGCTCCGTGTCTGCTTCTCTGGAGCAGCAGAAAACAACCTTTCTCCCTCCTCTATGTGACATCCTTTTATATATTTGAACATGGCTATCATATCACCCCTTAACCTCCTCTTCTCCAGGCTAAACATGCCCAGCTCCCTTAGCCGTTCCTCATAAGGCATCGTTTCCAAGCCTTTGACCATTTTGGTTGCCCTCCTCTGGACACGTTCCAGTTTGTCAGTGTCAGTTTGTCAGTATTTAAATAGCTACCTTTCTACCGGTAGGACGGAGGTGGGGTGCACAGGAAGGAAACAAGGTCAGAAGGAGCCATGGTCGGGAAAAGGTTGAGAAACACTGGTATAGTGGTTATGGTGTCAGATTAGGATTTAGGAGACCAGGGTTTGAATCCTCACTTGGCCATGAAGCTCATTAGGTGACCTTGGACCAGTCACTGTCTCTCGGGCTAACCTACCTCACAGGGTTGTTGTTAGGATAAAAGGGGGGAGAACTATGTATGCCCCCTTGAGCTCCGTGGAGGACGAAAGGTGGGATAATGAACAGAATTATTACTACTATCAATAGTAATAATATCGGAGATTAATACAGGAACATGATGGAATAATTTATGGGTAAACGTGGGTCTTAGGAACAAAGGAAGCTGCCTGATGCCAAATCAGAGCATTGGTCCATCAAGCTCATTATTCCCCATTATTCCAGGGTTTTATGGCAGGGAAATTTCCCACCACACCTGAAGATGCTGGGGATTGAAACTGGAACCTTCTGCATGCAAGACAACTCCTCTGCCATGGGTGTAACTTTTTGTGCCTGCTGATCTGAACAATGTCGCAGTTGATGTGCAATGGTATTTTGCATTTGGCAATTGACTCTGTTTGAGAGCTTGCAACATTTGCATTTGTTCGATACTTGGCACGCAATGGTAATAGTGTGTGACTGTCAACAGTTTGAGAGATTTCATAGAAGGTTTTTTTAAAACAACAACAACAAATCACATTCAAAATATGAGCTTGAATTTCAAATATGAATGGAGGAAATGGTGTGTTTTGGCAAATGTGCAAAATTTGCAGAAATTTGTTTCGGGTCTAACCCCGAACAAGAAGTCATTTTGGGTTCAAATCCGGCATGGGTGCAATTTGACCCAGTTCCTTCACTCTCGTTCCCCACTGATTAATTCTTTTCCCTGCAGATTGTTCTCAAATCAGCACCAGGCAACCTTTGCTGAAATTCCCTGCAGCACAGACAGACTTGCAGATCAGCCTATATCACAAGGAAAGGTGGAGGCGGAAAGGCCACCCTCTCATCTTATAGCAAGTCCTTTCCTCTCAAAGGGAAACAGGCTGTTTGTTTTGCTAAGTGAACAAGAAGATTTTCAGAGGGACGCTCTTTAATTCAGCTTTCGAATCGATTATCTGAACCTTGTCACAGCTCAGCGGTGCAGAAAGGAGATGTGAGCGAGGATGTGGTTGGGGATAAATTGCTCTCCTCGTCGTCAGGCTGCCCTGCCCTATCGCTGGCTCACTCTGTCGGGCTTGGGGACAACCCCGTAGAGACCTTTAATCCACAGGGATCAGTAAATTAAGCCACTAAAGCATGAAGAGCCTGAGCTGTGTTTAATCGCCCTCTTTTGTGTACTGCAGTGGCTAAATGACCGTACAAAGAGAAAAACCCACATAGGGGTCAATAAAGGATGCAGTGGGCGATTAACCCTCCTAACCTCTCTGTTGCTAGGGCAAAGGGCCTGACCAGGAGCCAAGATACTGCTGGGGAAACAGGACTAGCAGTTGCCAACAGGTGAAATGGGGAAAACAAAGAAGAGCCTTGCTGGAGGAAGCCAATGGCCAGTCTAGTCCAGTATCCTGTTTTCATAGCAGCCAAATAGGTGTGTGTTGGAAAGCCACTAGCAAGACCCAAACAGAAGAGGAGGTTAATAACAGCATGAATCAGAGGGCAATAAGAATGATCCTAAATTTTGATTCTCTTGGTGTGGGTCCCTATGTAGTCAAAGCAGCACCATTTGTGCTCAAGGAGGAGGAGGGATCAGCAGGCTAGGGAGAACCCCAAGGTTTGCAGAACTACCCGCCCAAAATAATAATAATTGGGGGAGGAGGAGATTTAAGTGGGAGAAATTCTACAAAGAAACATCTCAATAAGGACTCCCTCTGTGGTTGTCCTAGGCCCATGGAATGACCACAAGGGGAAGCAAGATGGAAAATAATAATAATAATAATAATAATAATAATAATAATAATAATAATAAACAATAAACCTTTATTGTCATTGTACAACCTGTGTACAATGAAATTAAATGAGCCTCCACCCTCCCCCAACACTCAATCTCTTATCAAACAACACACCACCTCGCAAGTCAATTTCACTATGTTATTTTTTGTTCAACAGCCAAACAGCCCATGGATAGAAGCTATTTTTTAGCCTGTTGGTACGGCTGATTATACTCCTATATCTCCTGCCCGAGGGTAGAAGATTAAATAGGTGATGGCTGGGGTGTGAATCATCCCTGAGAATTTTTCTCATCCCTGAGAATTTTTCTCGCTCTCCTAAGGCAACGATCCCTTGCAATGTCATCTAGCAGACTCAAGGGACAGCCTAAAATCCTGGAGAGCTGCTGCCAGTCAGGGCAGGCAACACTGAACTGGATTGACTGGTGTGACTGAGTACAAGGCAGCTTCCTATCTTCTTATGTCTTCAGGGAAGCACCATTCTCACTCAGTGATGGTGGATCTACCTTGCTTGCAGATGATCCCAGGTTCAGTCTCTGGTTTCTGCAGGAAAGGATGGGTGAAACCCTTGTCTGATAACCCAGGAGAGCTGCTGTCACTCAGTGTGGATAACGTTGAGCAAGACAAATTCCTATGTTCCTTCGTGTGGCCCCACATGTGAATACCACTACGTGAGCAGCAAGCCCTTCCATGTACAACCCACCATTGAAATGCTTCTGTTTTTCCTTCATTTAAGGCAGTTTACTTCTCCATACTCTTGCCAACCACTGGCTTTGTCTGCCTTTCTGATGAAAAACGGATGCAAATGTTAAGCCAGAGGGTGGGGAAACATCAAGTCTAAAGCATTGCTTTTAGCCTCTACTGCTAAGCAAGAGCTGCCACCTTCTGATGGCTGTCTGCAATATAAGTTAGCAGAAGAGCTAACTGATCTGTTTTCCTAGGGTTTGGCATCTACAGTCCGTAAGCAATTGCAATCTGCCTCCTTATTAGCAGACCGGTCATGAAATCAACCTTCTTTTGTGGAGACTCGTTCTGCCATCATCATCATCATCATCATCATCATCATGACGACCCCTTGCCTGTCCCTATCCCAGCACTATGAAATTCATCCCCCCACATGGTGAGGCAGAGAAAAGGAAATTCATGTTATGGAAGCTCAGTGCTCAATGGAGAACACGTTCACAGCTGTGAGAGAAGGGAAACACTTCAACAAAAGAAAGCTTACCGGTCACAACATCTAAGGATTGGGGAAAGATTCAATGCAGTTCACATTTAAAGGCGAATCTATCAAATTAGCTGTTTCTGAAACACTACGCAAAGTGAAATGCAGCCGTCTTTCGAAATCTGCACTTCTCTGAATTTTGCAATGCACTGCTCCAGTAATGTGTGCAAAAAATGCATAAACTAGGGTAAAATGCGCAGAAAAATTGGAATGTGCACGAAAATAGCATGCAAAAAAGTGTTGCATTTGAGGAAATGGCTTTGCAAAAATGTGCATAATATGGAAATTGTATAAAATTGTATGAAAAAAAATGCAGTGCAATGCTGATGAATTTTCATGAGGACTTTTTTTAAAATGCAAACTGATGTGGAAATATGGAGAACTGGATTTAAGATTGGAAAAATGAGAAACAGAGAGAACTAGACAGATTCGCCATTCCCTAACCACATCTTGTTGTTAGGGAAACCCGCACCCAGTGCATTTCTGCCCACCATGCCACTTCTAACAAGAAAGGGCAACTCTAATAACTGGTCCTCCATTATGCAAAATCACAGACCAATGGGAGTGTGTGGCTCTGTCACTGCTTTGTTCTAAACTGGATCGTAGCATGAATGTAAAAAGCGACATTGCTGGGATGGGCATAGAATTTTGGGAGATTCAGAATGTTGGACCATTCCGAATGCTTCTGAATACCAATTGCTGGAAGCCACAGGAGGGAAGAATACTCTTGCGCTCGTCTCCCACTTATGGCATTCCCACAGTCATCTGGTTGGCCACTGTGAGAACAGGTTGCTGGACTTGCTGGGCCATTGACTGGACTAGATGGGCCATTGGCCTGTTGATTCATCTAGCTCAGTGTTGTGGGATCTTCCTGTGTTCTTATGCACTGTGTCCAGTCATGCTCGCCATATTTTAAGAAGGACATTGATCAATTGGAGGGTACCCAAAGGAGGGTGTCCACATTGGCGATGGGGTGAGGTAAGCAAATCCTATGAAGAATGTTTTTTTAAAAAACTTGAATGCTTCTCTTGAAGAAGAGGAGACAAAGGGGAGAAACGACAGAGGTCTTCCCATATCTGAAGGGCAGGAGGTGGAGGCAAATATGTTCACCTCTTCTCTTTCATTTTCTCCTATTTTAGGAATGCAGTAACCTGCCTTATACTGAACCAGGCTGTTGATTCATCTAGTTCAGTGCTGTCTACACTGGCTGGCAGCAGCTCTCCAGGGTTTCAGGCAGGAGAGAGCTCAGTTGGTGAGAGTGCGGTGCCAATAATGCCAAGGTTGCAGGTTCGATCTCCGTAGGGGACAGCTGCATATTCCTGCATAGCAGGGGGTTTGACTAGATGATCCTCAGGTTCCCTCCCTCCTCTACAATTCTATTATATTCCCAGCTCTACCTGGAGATGTTGGGGATCAAACCAGGGACCTTCTGCATGCAAAAAAAGATGCTCAACCCTTGAGCTAGAACTCTTCCCCTTCTGCCCTTGCCTTCATATTACCTTCGCAAACTGGGTTTCTGGGAACGAAGTGTACCCACCAGTGTCGTGTTCCAACCTTTGTGAGTATTTCTCTCTTTTTCTCTCTAAGCAGCTGGGTATATGCACCTGGAATCATTTCTTCTTCAGGAAAGAAGGTGCCTGCTTGACCTTTATTAATAATATCACTATAAATGTTGCAAGGTGTTTCATGAAAGGGGGGAACAGCCACAACAATGCTCTTCGAGTAAACAGTTTTATTGCAATTAAATCGTGCACAGATTAAGGAAAGAGCCCTTTGAACCTCACTGGGAGTGCTGGGCACACCAACAGACACACATCGCCCATTTACATCTCTTGTGAAATTTCAGAGACTTGCTGCAAAGTCGCCCTCCACAAGTTAAAGCACACTATAACAAAATGAAGAATATTTATGCCGCAACCAGGAGGCACAGAATATTGCTTTTGAAAAAGAATTCTGAAATTCTGTGCCTCCACCCGCCACAAACATGTGTGCGTTGTGTATCAAATGGGGGGGGGGACGACAACTACATTTTGGTAGTCTTGAATGAGAAGCCTGGTTACTCATCCCCAAAACATCACTGGCCCATCCCATAGCTTCTCCCTGCCCTTAATCCCTCTTCAGTTTCCTTTTGAAGGAAAATAACCTGTAGTATTCCTCCCTCCCCTTTCCAGAAACTAATGGACTCCTTAAATAGCAAAAATTGCACACTGTAATTAAGATCTTGCTTTTTAAATGATTAATCATTCTAACCCCTTCAAGCAGCTTCCCACTTATTTCTCCTCACACGTTGAAATGCAGATCGGAGAAACGGGGGGGGGGGGAGTGCGGAGAGGCGGGGAGGGAGCTGAGGAGAATGGCTGCAGACTGGAGGAGCAATTATATCTCTCACAGCTGTCCTTCTGTGTGGCAGTCTCTCCAGATGTCCAGTTATCACAAGGCAGAAGGGGGTCTGAGCAGCACCCAGCGAGAGGTGTCGTGTCAGCAAGCTCAGCCTGTGCTAGCAAATGGGAGGCCCACCCATGGGCTTGTCGCTCTGTTTTCGTGGTAGCCAGCAGTTCTCCATCATGCGGCATGAAAAATAATGGGGGCGGGCATGAGAATTCCCTTCCCTAGGTCAATCTGATTGAGGGATTTTGTTTTCAGCTGCTCTGGGAGGAAGGGCCTGAGCTCAGCAGTAGAACTCCTGCTTTGCATGCAGAAGGTTCGATTCCCGACATCTCCAGGTCGGCTTGTGAATGCCTCTGGTCTGAAACTCTGGAAAACTACTGCCGTTCGGTGTGTAGACAACACTGAACTGGATTGGCCATTGGCCTGGCTCAATATAAGGCAGCTTTCTGCATTCCTAATATCTGAACCAAGAGGCTCAAACCATAACACATGCTGCCCTGCTGCTTCAGATGGTAATGTTTCTCATTGCTTCACTTACTTCAAAATGTTATTTTCAACTTTCTTGGGCACATGAAACTAACCATAATTACCTTGAATTTCTGCTTGACCCTCAAGAAAGAAGGGCATTTTCGCTGGCCAGGCTTAATTCAAATCCATCAGACCTCCTTTGGGGAAGGTTCTCAGGCAGGGTGGAAGGAGAAAGAACTTGCCCATGTGAAGACCACCTGGTGGAAACCCTTACACATATGGTTCTTAATTTTAAACTATATGCTGATCTCTGACAGCAATTTCTAGATCAACTCTGTATCCCCAAATGGAAACCAGAGTCAGAGGTCATACATTTTCTATTACTGGGGAATGATCAGGAGCTCACCAAGTTAGTGGCTAAATATCTCTATTTGGTTTTTTGTCATCGAGATACAATGCAGACGTCTGATCTTCCTGGAGACCAAGAGATGTGATGATAGACTGCTCTACCTCCTTTCTTTTAGCAAATGTTTTGTGCCACTGGGGAAGTGGTAATTTTGTATTGATTTGTTTTGGATGTTGTATGTGATGCCAATAAAGGTTTTACGATACGATACTTCAAAATGTGGTAAGCCAGTCCTGGTTTGAGTTTGGTCTCTAATGACACAGATCTCCTTAAGTTTTAAGAGAGCTAATGTGGAGCAGTGATTAAAGTGTTTGCCCTTTGACCTAGGAGACAAGGCTTCAAATCCCCAATCCACCATGAAGCTCTCACTGGGTGATCTTAGTCCCAGTCAATAAAAAAGTTAAGAGATAAATTCAGCAGCAGCGAACCATAGCTGAAAAGGACCAATGCCTGGTAATTTTTTTTTAAAAAAAGGTATTATTCACCTGGTGCTGGAAAAACCATATTGTGGGCACCAGGTGAGCCTCTCTGGGGGAAAGCATTCCATAACCAGGGTGTCACCACCACCATCCCCATTGGCTGGAGAGCCCCTCTTGTGCCTCCTACCACTGTGGGTGGCGCTGTGGTCTAATCCACTGAGCCTCTTGGACTTGCCGATCAGGAGGTTGGCAGTTTGAATCCCCATGACGGGGTGAGCTCCTGTTGCTCTGTCCCAGCTCCTGCCAACCTAGCAGTTCAAAAGCACACCAGTGCAAGTAGATAAATAGGTACCACTGCAGTGGGAAGGTAAACAGCATTTCCGTGTGCTCTGATTTCCATCACAGTGTCCCATTGTGCCAGAAGCGGTTTAGTCCTGCTGGCCACATGACCCGGAAAGCTGTCTGTGGACAAACGCCGGCTCCCTTGGCCTGAAAGTGAGATGAGTGCCACAACCCCATAGTCACCTTTGACTGGACTTAATTGTCCATGGATCCTTTACCTTTACCACTGCATTGGGTGAGATTGGTTGGAACTAATGAATGGGCCTTCTATATTGCTTCTCTTAGGATGTAGGACTCCATGCTCTGGAAGATCTAACCAGCTTTTTACCTGGTGGAGTCTCAGTGCCTTTTGAAGACTTCTTTCACCAGATGACTCCTTGGCTGAATCAATCTTTCAGTCTATCTTCCCTGGTTCCTTTGTGATGTATTTTTTAACAGATGTTCCCCGTCTGGTTTCATTTTGAATTTGTTTGCTTTTTAATTTGCTGATCTGAAAAGGCAGGACAGAAAGATTGCAGCATATGCATGTACTTAAAAAACAACAACAGCACTGTCCTGCGATAAAGACTAACGAAAATATTGGGGCATAGGATTTTGTTGCATCTTAAAGATTGAGCAATACATTGTCATAACTCATACATATAAGACACATCGGGGAAGGGGTGGAATAGCAGCCATGTCCTCATTCAAGCATTCTGAAACCGCACAGAAACCAAATCTGTCTGACTTAGCATCCTGTGACCTCACTGAACATGGAATACATCCTGCAACAGAACTGGCTGGGTTGTGTGCAAGAGCGCCCCCTGGTGAGAGCCACCTCAAGGAGCACCAAGGCCATCTTTCGCCAGTTGCTTGAGACGATGTGTAATGACATGGGGTCTTTTGCCCAGGCTTTCCCAGACACATAAGATTGAACCCTGCCATTAATGAATTCGTGTTTTTAGAGTACTGGGTGGAGTGTGGTTTTATGAGATTTTGTGCTGTAGCTCTGTTTTTTTAATGATAATATTTTACTGTTTTTATGCTGCATTTTTCTGTACACCGCTGAGAGATTTTAAAATATTAAGTGGGTTAGAAAATCAATCAATCAATCAATCAATCAATCAATCAATCAATCAGTAAGAGATTCACTTGGCTTCTAATGGGAATAACATAAAACTAATACAGGAAGGAAGGGAAGGGAAGGGAGGAAGGACCCACTTGGAGCAGAAGATTATAAGCAGAGAACTAGTTAGGTGGGACGCGGGTGGCGCTGTGAACTAGTTAGGTAGTGGGACGCGGGTGGCGCTGTGGGTAAAAGCCTCAGCGCCTAGGGCTTGCCGATCGAAAGGTCGGCGGTTCGAATCCCCGCGGCGGGGTGCGCTCCTGCTGCTCGGTCCCAGCGCCTGCCAACCTAGCAGTTCGAAAGCACCCCCGGGTGCAAGTAGATAAATAGGGACCGCTTACTGGCGGGAAGGTAAACGGCATTTCCGTGTGCTGCGCTGGCTCACCAGATGCAGCTTCGTCACGCTGGCCACGTGACCCGGAAGTGTCTCCGGACAGCGCTGGCCCCCGGCCTCTTGAGTGAGATGGGCGCACCAACCCCAGAGTCTGTCAAGACTGGCCCGTACGGGCAGGGGTACCTTTACCTTTACCTTAGTTAGGTGGCAGTTTCAAAAGGTAGTGATGACGACTGACTTGGATGGCTTTATAAGAACATTAGACAAATCCACATAGGATAAGGCTATCAGTGGCATTTGGTGGCTATGCTCTGCCTCCAGGATCTGCCCACCCACATTCAAGGGTGGCAGGCTCTGAGGCACACATCCTCCAGCATCACACCTCTGTTCACTCACTGCTTTGCCCGGCATCTCCTTGATGCTCACTCAGACAAATGCTTCAGTGTGGCAGTAGAGGTACCAGTGGTCCTGCCATTTGACCAGTGTGTTATCTGAGTGGAGCAAAGCATGCACACAGGCCATGCTTGCTAGAGCGGAGGTACTTCGATGGAAGTTGCCACTTTGCTTGCTTACTCAGTTGGGGGAACTTTCCCAACACCTCTGTGTGCCCCTGCAGATTCCTTTTCATCGTGTGTGCATGATGGTTTGTGCTCATTATGGTAGTGGGACAGTTCCACATGAACCTGAATTGCATGGGGTTGGGGGTCTCTTCAGCGGCTTGCAGAGAAACTTTTCATAGGGGAACAGTTAAGGTCAGAGTTGCTATCTTGCAAGAGCAATTGGTGGGGGGGGGGGAAGGTGATGTTGCACATATGATCATAATAATAATAATTTTTTATTTATACCCCACCCTTCCCGGTTCAGAAAACCAGGCTCAGGATGGCTAACAACAAATTTAAAACACTTAATGGTAAAAGCAGCATAAAATACAGTATAAAAACATGAATAACAATAAAATTCAAAATTCAGAAATCAGTTTGGGTGAAATCCATCTAATAAGCATTAGATAGTCACCAGGGCTAGCTGGCTGAATTAGTCCTACTTGGGCCGGCGAGGAGGCCAGGGGAGAATTAGCTGTGGAGTCTTAGAGCAGGTAATCTTCATAAAAGGGGAGGGGGGGGAAGAGAAGGGAAATAAAAGATCAGGCTGAATTCAAATTAAAGGCCAGGTGGAAATCTCTGTCTTACAGGCCCGATGGAAGGAGGTTAAATCCTGAAGGGCCCAAGTCTCCTGGGACAGAGCATTCCACCAGGTCGGAGCCATCACTGAAAAGGCCCTGGCCCTGGTAGAAGATAGTCTGACTTCCTTAGGGCCCAGGACCTCTAAACTATGGTTATTCATGGACCTTAAGGTCCTCTGCGGGGCATACCAGGAGAGGTGGTCCCATAAATATGAGGGCCCTCAGGCACATGAGCATTGCACCTCCCTCCCTAAGCAGGGCAAAAGCTTCCTGGGCTTTAGGAAGGAGATGCAAGGCCTCTGACAGGATGCTGGATCCCTCCTGCCTCCTTCCCAAAGTCAAAGCAGGCTTTGGGAAGGTAGCAGGAAGGCTCTTGGTCCCCATCAGAGCATCACACCTCCCTCCCTAAACCAGGCAGAAGCTTCCTGAGCTTTAGGAAGCAGGCTCCAGGCTTTAATACTTTAATACTCTAATTTACCGGGAACTTTTAGGGGACTAGCCTAGTCCCCCTAGTTGACCGACTGCATGCCACTGGTCTCTTCCAGCTCTACAATTCCATGATTCATGTTTGCACCTGTTTCATACTGCTTTTTCCCCAGTCATTGCATGACCTGTAACTTCCTGATCAAAAACTGCAACTTTTTATACCTCGGATGTTCCAGGGGTGGAGAAGGCCGGAGGATTGTCTTGTTTTCGTGGTGCTGTCGTGCCAGAGCGGCCCTCCAAACAGCAGTAATGCAGTCATCTCAGAACAACAAATATTATGGAATTCCTCTCCCAAGAGAGGTTAGATTCCTTCCTTCTTTGCTATCCTTCGGTTGGCAGGCTAAGACCTTCCTGCTCAGGCAGACCTTTGAGGTGCAGATGATGATGTTGATCACTGGGCTGCTGCCAGGGCAAATTGTATTGTCATTGCTGGTTCTAAATGTGTTTTAATGTATTTTAAACCCCCCCCCCCTATTATTTTTTATTTTAAAATAATGTTTTCAAATGTTGGAAGCTGCCATGATTCCCAACTTGGGAGAAAGGTGGGACAGAAAAACTGTTAACAATAATAAGTGGGCAGTCTAGTATAAATCCAACACATTATTGCATCAATGACATATTGCTGAACACACCTGTACACAGAACAACAAATGCAGCAGTCTGATAATAGCTTTAAAAAAATTTGAGGGGAGCATATCTCTACTATATCTGAATGTATTGAGAAAATTTGGTCCTTTGTGACTATGATTAAGCCAACTTACTATAGACCAACCAGCCTAACACACGTGTTGTTGTTGTTGTTTTTTGGGGGGGAATTGTAATGTTTCAGAACAAGTTCAGTGATAATGCCCAATCTTATGGTGCTTTCAACCTGCCACAACAGTATTTCTTTATGGCCTTTATCTTTGGTTTATTCTGTTTAATGATAAGAATAATAAAATTACAAACCAATCCGAAACAAACTTTTAGTGCTTTGAGTACATTTGAAAATTAAAAGTCGGTATTTGGCCAAGTGCACTCAAATGAATAAGAGCACAATCCTATATAGCTGTGTTTCTAGGCCCTCTGTAAGACTTGAGTGGAGCTTACTTGCAAGAAATTGGCTGTAGGATTGTATGCTCTACACTTTAGTGCTAATAATAATAATAATAATAATAATAATAATAATAATAATAAAATAAATAAATAAATAAATAAATAAATAAATAAATAAATAAATAAATTAGTATTATTTATACCCCACCCATCTGGCTGGGTTTCCCCAGCCACTCTGGATAGTTCCCAACAGAATTAAAAGCACAATACAATATCAAACATTAAAAACTTCCCTAAACAGGGCTGCCTTCAGATGTCTTCTAAAAGTCAGATAGTTATTTATCTCCTTGACATCTGATGGGAGGGCATTCCACAGGGCGGACACCCTACCGAGAGGGCCCTCTGCCTGGTTCCCTGTAACCTCTTTTCTCACAGGGAGGGAACCACCAGAATCTACTTTAAACAAAAAACCACCAGAATGGAGGGGACCTGTCTAGGTGACGGTCTGGTTACTAGGTGAGACAACCAGTCCAGACCAGCAGCAAACACATATCACTTGTCACTGGGCAGTGGAGTCAAGAAGATAGGAGCGGCTGCAACCAGCATCTGTTTCCTGAGGCAATCTGCCTAATGATAGGGCCAGCCTGATCTGAAGTTCATCCTAAAGTCTAACGTCCTCCTCTCATTCCATAACAATTTCCCCATAGTCAGATATGTTGTGAAACAGCCTGAAAAGAATCATTCCCTGTATTTGTGTATATGAAACGTATACATCAATAAATTCATTGGTGATATTCATAGAGCAGAAGAAAGAAGCTCTGTAATTATAGGCTGGAGTTCTAAAAATGATTTCTCTCTCTCTCTCTCTCTCTCCCCAAGGAGTACAATTCTGAAACAGCCTCTCTCAAACTGTCATGGGAATAAAGAGGCTCGTGAGCTTTAAAATGCTGCTGGATACATTTTGAAGGGTATTTGATTGCATGATTCATCTGCTTCGTTTGATGGACTCCGCTGAATTTCCCCACACGCCTTTCCTTCCAAACATACCTCTTGGTTCGTTGATGGACACAACTTGAGACAGGACCAGGGTTTGCAAGCTTTCTTTACTGTATTTTCCTGAACTTGTCTGGGCAGGATATTGACAAACTGAAGACACATGGAGGGAAGAGCAAGACAGATGATGAAGGGCCTGGAGACTGAGTCCTTTGAGGAAAAGTCAGAAGAACTATGCATACTTAGCTTGGGAAACATACAATTGGGAGGTAATAGAATTGCCATCTTCAAATATTTGAAGGGCTGTTACGTACATGGACGGACAAATCTGTCAGTTTCAGTTTCTCCTTTTTCCAGTCTTTCGTTCAGTTCCTCACATTTCCACTTCAGTTTGCAGTTGCTGCTTTTTAAAGTCCTCGTGAAAATTTACCACCATTTGGGTGGAAATTTCTCCTAATAGCCACGTTCATATGCAACAGACACATTTTTTGCAAAGCAATTTCCGCTAAAATACTGTGATTTGTTGTATGTTATTTTCACGAATGTGTGTGTTGTGATGCTCAATTTACTCTAGCATATGCATTTTTGTACACATTACCTGAATGGAGACGTGCGTTGCAAAATTTGAAGGAGTATGAATTTTGAAGGAATATTTTTGTGAATTAGGTACATTTACCTTTAAAGGTGAACTGAATCAAATTTCTCCCCCACCTTAGTTACAAAAATGGACCCCATTTGTTTCCTGCTGCTCCATAGCAGAGGCACCAGCTCCAGGGATCCGAGCCCACCCACCCCTATATTTTGGTAGTTGGGTCTGCCCCCAATATTCTAAAAGCTCAGAGGCAAAGCACTGAGCCAACTGAATGTCCTCCCTTGGACCCTGTTTGGATCTTTGCTAAGGTGGCCATGTGTCCTGACTTTCAGAACGCAGCCTTCTGTTTGAAGGAGCCCTCAATTTGGAGAGCTGTCAAGTCCAGTTTACAGATAAAAACCCATTACAAGGGAAAGCAGGAAAGGTCTTGAAGTTGCCCATCAATGGTTATCCTCTGGATGGCAGATGGGGGAGAAAACTGATTCAGTTCACATGTAAAGATGAACGTACCAAATTTTAACTTTCTGAAACAACATGCAAATTGAAACACAGCCATCCTTTAAGTGTTGCACTTTTCAAAATTCTGCAATTCAGCTCTCTGGCCAAGTGACACAATGCTGGATTTTGGGCATTGCAAGCAGTTCTCCTGCACAGGGCACTGAGCCAAGGGGGTGCAGAACAGAAGGCAAGAGGGAGGAAGGCATGAGAATAAGAAATATTTAGGGGGGCACCTAATTTTGTCCTCACTCAGGGCAACATATTACCAACGTCTGCCCCGAGTAATGTGTGCAAAAATGCTTATTCTAGAGGAAATCGTACATAAAAATGCACATTTTAGTGAAAGTCTCACAAACAGGCACCACAAAGTAAAACTGCTTTGCAAAAATGCATACTAGGCAGAAATGCATACGAACATGTGTTTATTTGGAGAAATTCACAGCAAAATACTGATAATTTTTTATGAGGAAGATATATGTATCACAAAGTGCTGCAGAAATGTGGAGAACTGAATTTAAGACTGGGAAAATGAGAAATGGCTAGAAGCAAAACTGACAGATCTGTCCATCTCTTGCAGGCAGGCAGGCAGGCCACCTGGTCACAGTTTGCACACCATGGTGAGAACCAATGCATTTCTCTTTCAATTGCAATAATTATTTTGAAATTTGCACCTATATATATATATAAAGCAACATACGACAGTTTTATGAACATCTGTGTTGTCTTTCGTCCTGTTTTGGGGATGTGTTTCCTTTTGGGGGGCAGTGAGTGTGTGGCCACCATACTCTACGAAGCGGGTAGACAAAGGTGGGCTCTGTGGAGATAAAAACCCGTCAGTGAATGCATACAAGGAAGTCTAGAATCAAATGGTATATAATGACTTTCTTTCACCTTCTTCTTCCATTGGTAGTTTATCTGCTCCTCAGTGGGAGTTCCCAGTAGCAGGATCCCAGACTGGGATCCCTTGTTTTGTCTGACCGGTCTGTTCCCGTCAACTCCATTGTGACTTGACCAAAGTTGACTGGAATTTCCCCCCCCCCCTTTTCTTTTTTAAGCCTTAATGTAGTCAGAATGGCGATCCCAATAGAGCGGCAGGCGGGTTGAGACTTTGCCTTTCATTCCAACACTAACAAACAACGTAGATATCCTTTTCTACTGGGCCCTTCATTGCCCAGGCTCCAGACAACACGCTCTGGCCTAGACTAAAGTAATGCCAAATCAGTATGCAGAAGTGGAAGCCACGCCAATGGATTAGCATAAAGCACTCTAGGAGGTAAATAGACATACAAGCAGCCACTGTGAGCCATGAGGAGATTCCCCTTTGTTCCTGGACTTCTATTGTCACGGTCCCTGAAGAACAGTGACAGAGAGAGGCCTCTGTGTTGGTTTCTTACACTTTTGACTGCTGGATAAAAGGTGGGGGACATAAAGGAATGGGGGAGAACTTTATTTTAATTTTTTTTAAGTACAGACGAAGTTACAGACGTCTGTTAAACGTCAATTCTGTCTGGATAAAGACGTCTGCTTAAGGCTTATTTATGGCCCTTTCTCCCACAGAGATTTTTTTGAAAAAAACTAAGGCTAGCCAAGGATGCCTTTGGCAACCTAATTTGGAGATTGTAACTTTATAAACAAGCCCAGTATTAATGGAGGCTGGCAAGAATGCAAATGAACGAGAGTCCGTAGCTGTGGAAGAGGTGACAGTCTTGAAACTTCGAGGGTGAAGGGTGAGAGAGTAAATGAAAGGAGAGAGTAGAAAGGGGTCGTCTCCAATGTTGCCTGGAGCTATAGACTTTAGGGTGCTATATTCTTCTGATTTTCATATTCACCCTCTTGGGTCCTTGGGCTCATTAGAATATTTAGAAATCACAGCTTATGTCGTTAATGTGGTTGAATTAAGGAGAGCAAATTTTTAAATTCAGACACTAGCTTATGTGTATTTACAAACCAGAAAGGGATGGGGGCGGAATCTACAGTCAAGGGGCAACTTCTTCCCAATCCCAAATATGGCAGTCAGACTGGATGACTTCCAATTGTGGGAGCAATCCAAACTGAATATTCACAAGCATGAGCAAGTTGGGATCCTGTGGATCTCTGACCCAGTTGGCCAATTCCTGGCACTATGCTGGCCCACATACTGGCTCAGTCGCAGATACACCAGGGTAACTCTCTCATGCCAGCTCAGTTGGGGCTTAGCCAGCTGAGTTGAACCTGGTCGAATTTTATGCTGATGTAAACCCTGAAAAACTGGCATTCTGGGGGAGAGGTGGGGATGAGACCAGGCAGGTGGCAGCGGGGTTTTTTTTTTACACTGGATCCTATCTTGGTTCAGCTCAGCCATATGACCTGACAACCCAGAGGAAATCAGCACCAGCAAAACGGGTGGTGTATCAAACTCAAGTTTAAAGGATTGTTTCCCTCTGCCAGATTTGAGTTGGCTGAGCAGGCAGTAGCCTCACTCCTGATACAATCATATTTTACATTGACTTATCTTAAACTGGCATAGATTTCACTGGCTTGTTTGTTTGTTTGTTTGTTTGTTTGTTTATTATTTACTAAGCCTTCACCCTATGGTCCACTAAGCATGCTCAGTCCTCATTGGGGCAGTTTTGGTTGTTTGGATTTTCTTCACAGCTTTGGGTGTCTCATATATTGCGGTATTAATGGTTAAGAGACCTGTGCTCTGTGAATTTGTCTAATCCCTTTTAATGGGCATCACAACATCTGGCAATGAATTCTATAAGTTGATATGTTGGTGTTTCCTTTTCTTTGTCCTGCATCTATTTCCAGCCAATGTCATTCAATGGTCTTAGATTCTTGGGAGGGAGGGTGTATGTGTGTGTCCCATCTGCAGAGCATCATACCACTTTTAACAGACATTCATTCCCCCAATGAATCCTGGGAATTGTAATTTGTTAATGGTGTTGGGTGTTGTTAGGACACACCATTCCCCTCACAGAACTACAATTCCCAGAGTTCCCTGGGGAAAGGGATCAAATGCCAAACCACTCTGAGAATTGTGAGAGGAATAGGGGTCTCCTAACAACTCTCAGCACCTTTTACAAAATTTTACACACCAAAAATTCTTTGGGGGAAGCCATGACTGTTAATCAGACTAATAACTTCATGACTAATAACTCTGTTTCCTCCTAGCTTTGGTAGTATTGGGCCACAATATTCAGCCCCCTTTCCATTTTTCAAGAATACACGTTAACCGGTCATGATTTACGCTGCAAGCCAGAGGCAAGATCATGGCGATATCTCACTGGAAGATTCATGCAGTGGGTGACCAACAATCTGGAAATGTAGACACCGAAGGGAATAAATGAGAATCAGAATATGGCTTCAGCAGACGTTATTGTCTTTTGTTCTTGCCTCCCTCTGTCTCTATCCCAGACATAACACACACACACACTTTCTCTCTCAGTAAAGTTGTTTGAAAGTCTGCTGGCAGTTTTAATGGCAACGAATAACCCATTAGCCATGATCTGATCGGCTTCGTATCTAAGCTGTATTCTCCCTGCTGACAAGTATTTGAAAGAGGGGAGGGACCACTTTCAGCCCAAACGATGAATCTTTCACAGACAAGAATGGGCCTTTTCTCTCAGGCTGTTTCGGCGGCCGGTTGCTAGGCGAGGCGGTTGCAGACCAGGGCCTAGTCTGGCAGGCCTCAGGTTAACGGGATAAGGAGATTCAGACCAAACATCTTGTTTTGTAAAGTTTCTTTCTTCCTTGGTGTTTGATTGGCAGATAACATCTCGCCTTGAATTCCAACCCAGATAATCACAACAGCTTCCTGAGTTATGGACCTAGAGAAGGGAACATGGAGACATTGGTATTGGGGGTCGGTGGGTGGGTGCAATTTCGCAACCTCTCCCCAATGACCATAAAAAGGAATCTGTGAGGAGGCTTGCCATGAATAACAATTTGTTTGAACCCAGTTAGAAACTTCCAGGCTTTGATTGATAAGGCTCCTTCCCTGAGGAACAGCTGTTTTGTTCCATTCCATTCCCACAAAGGTAGACTTTCCCACTCCATGAAAGCGTCAAATTCCTTCAGGGAGCTCAGTGCGATGTTAAAATAAAGGCAGTCTTAGTCTTGAGAACAAAAATGAAAGCAATCAAAAACCTATGTCGCTCTCACATGTGAAATACTCTATCTCTGTGTGTGTGCTGCCATTACAAAAATTGCTCCAAAAATCCCATTGCAAAAATTGTATTAAAAATGGCAGCTAAGGCAGCAATCATATATATGCTTGCCTGAGAGTAAGCCCCACTGAGTGCAATGGTGCAATCCCATACATCTCGACTCAAAAGTGAGTCCATTTGAGTTCACTGAGGTTTTACTTCAGTCCCAGGGCAGCCTCAGCTGCTTATACGATGGCTGGTTTTATAAGTGATTAGTCTGAACATTCTAGCTCATCTTCCTGTACAATGGGAAAGATGTTTGTTTCGTACTTTCAAGCTGTTAACACACCAGCTGAAGTTATCTTTGACTATTAAGAGCTTGGGCGTATGGAAGAACAAACTCCCTTCCCATTTACAAACACTTTCCAAAGCTGGTTGCCTACAGCACGTTTCTATTCACCCCAGGCAAACATACAAGCAGCTATTTACAAGTCTTGAGCTCATTGATGGGGCTTGTGACATCATTCTCTTGGTTCAAAACCCCCCAGCAATTTGAACATAGAAATCATGTAGGAAGTTGACTTTAGGGAAGGTATGCCGACACAGACTCAGCTGCCTTGAAAGCCCAACATGAGTGGAAAGTGTTTTTTCTTTCTCTCCATCCCCCACCCTATGAACAACCTAATATACCAGAGAATCTTTATAGCTGTTAAGCAATAAAACCAGGTTCAGGACTAGGCTAGAGGCAACAGACTGCGGTGAGTGAGTGCTCGGAGTCATGAGATGAAGGCAGTAGTCGGGAGCAAAGGATAAGTCACCACTAGGGATTCAGAGAGTGCTCACTGAAAGGACAGATCCTGAAGCTGAGGCTCCAATACTTTGGCCCTCTCATGAGAAGACTCCCTGGAAAAGACCCTGATGTTGGGAAAAATGGAGGGCACAAGGAGAAGGGGACGACATAGGACGAGATGGTTGGACAGTGTTCTCGAAGCTACCAGCATGAGTTTGACCAAACTGCAGGAGGCAGTGGAAGACAGGAGGGCCTGGCGTGCTGGTCCATGGGGTCACGAAGAGTCGGACACGACTAAAGGACTAAACAACAACAACAACAGGGATTCAGAGAATTCCATTGGAGCCAGAAATAGGAGTAAAAATCCCCACAATTCACTTGTTCATCAGAGGTCGGGTTTTGTAAATAATTATGTAATTTACAGCATTGTTTTTGACACCTCCTTTTCACTGAAATTGAGTGAATTGCATAATTAGTTACCAAAGATTTGGTCATAACAGATAGCAATATGAATATTGCTGTTTCTTGCAGAAGCAAAACTGTAGCAAAAAAGAAACAGCACCAGTTGTGACAAACTCAGAACAGATTATAATGCACTTTTGTGTGTTCTTTTCATGAGTCTTTACACATGCTTTAGCCCCTGGCATGTGCATATATATATATTTTTACACATCACTTAACTGGAAAACTGTATTGCAAAATTCAGATAAGGGCAACTTTTTGAAGGATGGCTGTGATTTTTCTTCACATGTTTCTAACGGTGTGAATTTCGTAGATCTGCCTTTAAATGCAAACTGAATCAAACTTCTCCTCCCTTTTGTCCATATTAATATACTTTGTTCCGTTTGTGTGTGTGTGTGTGTGTGTGTATATACACAATGCATTAACATTCAAGATGGTGGAATGGGACCAGACCAAGGAAAGAGAGTAGGTGGCAATTAATGGGCTATTATACCATAAATCAGAACCTCTTCTCTCACTCAGTAGGAATTCTATAGTCTTCTTCAGCCCTGCAATATTAATGCTGGACATTCACTTCCTCCTTCTGTTACCCTGGACCACTCCCAAGACCCTCAGTGATCCCAGATGACAAACTTCTGGCAAAAGCAATTACAAAGATGCCAGTTTACTATCTTTGGGGGGCAACAACAGCAAGAACGCAAGTCTTGTTTTATCACAGCTTCGAAGAGCAGATATGTAAAAAGTTCTATAAGCAAAACTCCCCAGAAGTCAAAGGTCAGCTGCAGGATTTTCTGATGGGTTCCTCACTACCCAGGCAGCACAGTTCCACTAAGAATTTGCAATAAGCTTGCCTATAGATAGTTTTGGTAATTGCTGCTGTCATTTTCTTGGCAGAAGTGTCGATAATTACTGTCGCCTGCTGCTTTGCATTGTGTTTGATTGATTATTTTATTTTATTTTTGGTTACAGTTTTTTTTGTTATGGATTTTAAAATCATTGCTATCAATCCTGAGATTGCGAAAGTGATGAAGGTTGAAATGAAAATTCAAGCAAATAAACAAATAGCTGCATGGGTACAGTACATGAAAGTTAGAAAGGACTTTGTTGACTTTCCATAACAGAAACCTTATTTGTATGTTGCAGGAAAAGAAGCCCAGTCTTCCCCTGTATCCTAAAAGCCCTCCTTGAAAAATCCTCAATAATAATAATAATAATAATAATAATAATAATAATAATAATAATTTATTATTTATACCCCGTCCATCTGGCTGAGTTTCCCCAGCCACTCTGGGTGCCTCCCAATCGAGTGTTAAAAACAATACAGAATTAAATATTAAAAACTTCCCTAAACAGGGCTGCCTTCAGATGTCCTTTAAAAATAAGATAGCTGCTTATTTCCTTGACATCTGATGGGAGGGCATTCCACAGGGCGGGCGCCACTACCGAGAAGGCCCTCTGTCTGGTTCCCTGTAACCTCACTTCTCGCAATGAGGGAACCACCAGAAGGCCCTTGGAGTTGGACCTCAGTGTCTGGGTTGAATGATGCGGGTGGAGACGCTCCTTCAGGTATACAGGACCGAGGCCGTTTAGGGCTTTAAAGGTCAGCACCAACACTTTGAATTGTGCTCAGAAACGTACTGGGAGCCAATGCAGATCTCTCAGGACTTGTGTTATGTGGTCCCAGGAGCCACTCCCATTGACCAGTCTAGCTGCCGCTTTCTGGATTAATTGCAGTTTCCGGGTCACCTTCAAAGGTAGCCCCATGTAGAGCACATTGCATTAGTCCAAGTGGGAGATAACTAGAGCATGCACCACTCTGGCTAAGGAGGAGTCTGATTGCTGGAGCATTACACCCAGGCATTTTGATGAATCATAGAAGAGTTGGAAGGGACCACAAGGATAATCTAGTCCAACCCCCTGCAATGCAGGAATCTTTCGCCCCATGTCGGGCTAGAACCCATGACCTTCAGATTAAGAGACTCCAGAGGCAGAAAATCTAAATCTGGGATAGGGAACCTTTTCCCATCTCATAGCTGCATTCCTTTTTGGCCAAACTTCCAGAGATCATAGGCCAAAGTGGGCAGAGTACAAAAGGTTCGTTTCTGCACTTGCTCACACATCTGCCGCTCTCCTCTATTCAGGGAAGCAAGAGGTCTTATCAGAGTTCAAGGACACACCATCCTGAGACAGCAGCAGGGGAACTTTTCCAGCCTGAGGGCCACATTCCTTTCTGGGAAACCTTCTGAGGGCCACATAACCAGTGGAGGGTGAGGCCAGAGGCAAACATGGGTGGAGCAACAGAGGCAAATTTTACGTTTGTACAGTAGGCTACTTTCTGCACCTCAACCAGTCCCCCTCCTGGGATGCAAAAGTTCAAGGATACAACCGAGATTGGAAGTTATACTCAAGGAGGGTGCAAAGCAGGGACAGTGGCTAGGGAAGTGGGGAGCCCCCCTGGAATCCTGAGGGCTGGAAAGAGGGGTTTAGGGGCCACATTCAGGTTTCCCACTCTTGATCTAAATGGCCCCTTCGGTTGGAATCCACAGTGCAATCCCCTCCCACTCTCTTGCACAGCTCCTGTTTATTTTAGCGAGTTCCCGTTGCTCGGTCCCAGCTCCTGCCAACCTAGCAGTTCGAAAGCATGTCAAAGTCCAAGTAGATAAATAGGTACCGCTCCGGCAGGAAGGTATACGACATTTCCATGCACTGCTCTGGTTCACCAGAAGCGGCTTAGTCATGCTGGCCACATGACCTGGAAGCTGTACGCCGGCTCCCTCGGCCAATAAAGCGAGATGAGCGCCACAACCCCAGAGTTGGGCATGACTGGACCTAATGGTCAGGGGTCCCTTTACCTTTACCTTATGCTGAAGACCTGCCCGGTTCTCTGTAGGGCCATATCAATCTAGCTGTCAAACTGTGCTGCTTTTAGGGTTACCCATCACCCAATGCCTGAGACGGTGTATGGTTGCCTCTGTGGCCCTGAAGCTCCCCTGCTCCCGCCCGGATTTCTCGTGCTCGGTTTTGTACGTGTGCGCATTGTGGTTGGGTGGGAGGTGGGATTTGCCAGCAGCAGATCTGCACAATGGCTCCAAGGGCCGGCAGCATCTCCTGAAGTGAGGAGGCCATGCTTCTCACTCCATTAGCACATGAATAAGGAGGGAAGGGGGGGTGGTTGGGTGGGAGCAGAAGGGACAAGCCCCCACTGTCCACTCAAGCAAACAATTTGGCTAGTAAATTGACATAATTACAAGGGGGGAGCGAGAGAGAAGGGGGAAAGGACCCCCTTCTTCTGTGCTCTAGAGGGCCTGACCCCTACTGAGTTACTTAGACCCTTTGTGAGCCATGGTGCTAGGTACTGATTAGAAAGCATATGTCCTTTTCAAGGGCTCTAAGTGATTGGCTGCCTTAATCTGATTACACTTTTTTTAACAGAGCTTCTTCTGAAAAGGCCTGGAGAGTCTTGCAGACACACTGCTGGGGGAGGCTCAGCAAGAGGTGGACACACGGGCAAGGGCCCATGCAGAGACGCAAAGCCGAGCACACACACACACACACACACACACAGACAGACACACACACATGAAGGAACGTGGCAATTGACATGGAATCATAAAAGAGTTGTAAGGGACCACAAGGATCATCTAGTCCAACCCCCTGAAAAGCAGAAATCTTTTGCCCAAAGTGGGGCTCAAACCAGCAACCCTGAGATTAAGAGTCTCGTGCTCTACCAACCGAGCATGTGCATGTATGTCCATGTATTCAGACCCACATGTAAGTAAGGTAAAGGAACCCCTGACCATTAGGTCCAGTCGTGACCGACTCTGGGGTTGCGGCGCTCATCTTGCTTTACTGGCCGAGGGAGCCAGCGTACAGCTTCCAGGTCATGTAGCCAGCATGACTAAGCCACTTCTGGCGATCCAGAGCAGCGCATGGAAACGCCATTTACCTTCCTGCCGGAGTGGTACCTATTTATCTACTTGCACTTTTAGGTGCTTTAGAACTATTAGGTGGGCAGGAGCAGGGACCGAGCAACGGGAGCTCACCCTTTCGTGGGGATTTGAACCACCGACCTTCTGATCGACAAGTCCTAGCCTCTGTGGTTTAACCTACAGCGCCACCTGCGTCCCTAGACCCACATGTACATTTATGCATATACACACCTTCAGTTGTGCACACAAAAAGAGGTATGAACGCAAGCGCAAGGCAACTCTCATGTACACGCTTACACATAAGTTAAGCATGTGCATACATGCAGTCGTATGCCCACCCAGACACAAGAGACAGAGAGAGTTCGCCGTATACGTAAATCAACACCTGGTACAAAGAGATGGAGGCAGAAATAGATTAACATTCAAAGTTCTATAGCAAAATCTACATAAAAATTACACAAGGCTGATATTGTGGACCACACACCTAAACAGATGCTAATGTGCACTCAGAAGCACATGCAAGATCTAGACATGCCCCCTTCATTATGCACATAAATTGAAGGAGAGGTGCTGCATACATCTATTGACATATATGCACATTCGCACTGGGCCCGTAACTTAGTGGTAGTTCATATGCTTTGCATTCAAAAGCTCCCTGGTTCAATCCCTGCCATTGCCAGGTAGGGCTGGGAGAAATGCCTACCTGAAACCCTGGAAAGCTGCTGCCAGTCAGTGTGGACAACACTGAGCTTGATGGATCAATGGTCTGATGCAATATAAGGCAGTGCCTTATGTTCCTAAGAAACTCACACAGACATGTAAAAAAGGTAAAACGTAAAGGACCCCTGGATGGTTAAGTCCAGTCAAAGGTGACTATGGGGCTGCGGGGCTCATCTTGCTTTCAGGCTGAGGGAGCCAACGTTTGTCCACAGACAGCTTTCCAGGTCATGTGACCAGCAGGACTAAACCACTTCTGGTGCAACGGGACACCATGATGGAAGCCATAGCGCACGGAAACACCGTTTAGCTTCCCACAGCAGCAGTACCTATTTATCTACTTGCACTGGTGTGCTTTCAAACTGCTAGGTTGGCAGGAGCTGGGACAGAGCAACGGGCGCTCACCCCGTCATGCGGATTCGAACCGCCGACCTTCTGATCGGCAAGCCCAAGAGGCTCAGTGGTTTAGACCACAACACCACCCACATCCCTCACCACATACCTGTGTACTCACCACATTGATACTCCATAGATGCCATATATTCGACCTCACATAGAACAACTGAAGGTGCATGAAAACTCATCGGCGTATAATGACATTTTGTCATGCAGGGAAATAATAAAAGGCATTCCACAATGAAAAATTAATAATAATAAAAAGGCATTCCACAATGAAAAATAATAATAATAAAAGGCATTCCACAATGAAAAATTCACATACTAGCTGCAGGATCCTATATATGTCTAGTCAGAGGGGCATTACAATAAATTTGATGGGGTTTACTACCAGGTAAGTGGATATAGGATTGCCTCCTAAGGCTGTAGTCAAAAGTCTTTGAAATTCTCGCACGCCATGCAAGCCCTGAGTTTTAATGCAGAATGTTAGGGGCAAATGGACAACAGCATGTAACACATCTGCTAGAATATCTAAACTGGCTGTCCATATCCTACTGAGCCAGGTTCAAGGCCCTTGGGTTGATACACATAGACCTGAACAACTTGGGTCCAGGATACCTTAAGAACCATCTGAGCCTAGGGTGCCAACCTGAATAAAATATTGTGGGGGCCCAGGTAAGCCCCGCCCCACACAATCGATCACATGACACGGTGCGCGCACACCATTTGAATTGGAATGCCCATCACCTTTGTGGGGGGCTTCCCCCCTCAAATATTTGATTATCTTGGACATAGGTGTGTTCAGCTACTTGAGGACTGTGCAGGACACAACTTTTACTTCCATGCGTGAAAGAGTCATCACAGATCAAGTACTAATAGCTACCAGCTCAGATCACCTCCTCAAATGCAGTGGGGGTCATTTGCACATTCAGCTGTGAGCCCTGAAGTAGACCCAAGCACCATGCAAACCTTAGTGGAGGGTGGTTCATTAGGACACACCTGCTAGCCTTATTTGCATCCAATCCAGTGGATGGCAAGGGATGTGAAAATATACCCATTTCAATTTCTCTCTGTTTCTCATTTTTTCCAATCTTAAATTTGATTCTTCACATCGGTTTGCACATTTTTTTTAGACAAACGTCCTCATGAAAATTCATCAACATTTCAGTTCAAATTTCTCCTAATACACATTTTTAGATGCAATTTTGCCTAACATTTTTGCAATGCAAAATACAATGCATATTTGCACGTTATTTTCACTAAAGCGGGCAATTATCTGCACGCTTTATGCATTTTTGCAGACGTTACTTGATTAGAGAATGGCACTGCAAAATTCTAAGAAGGATGCCCACGTTTCAATTTGTGTGTTGTTTTGGAGGCTGCTAATTAAGCAGGTTCAGCTTGAGATGTGAATTGAACTGAACCTCTCCCCCATCTCTAAGGATGACACTAGCTCTGAGCTTCCTCCTCCTCCTTAGTCTCCGTGTTGCCCTTATCAGAACTTAGCAGGGAGGAGGATGGGGGCAAAATGAAGACTTGGTGGTTCTGCCTGCCGTCGGCTCTGGCTCCCCCTACGTTGGACTCCCTGCCTTGCGCCCAACCAGCCCCAATGGGCGCCAGCCTCCACTTGCAAACGTGTGTGAATATCTAACCCGTTACTCTCATGCCTACAGGGATGAATGCAGCGACACTTCCCCCATAGCTCAGTCCTTGTTCTTAAAGGGAGGCTACTGATCTGAATGAGGGCCTCCTCTGTCTAAGTAGCTCTGCAGGGATTGGATCATGATCTAAGCCCACCCGCCTGTCTACTAACCATAGGATTAAGGGCTGCTGTTCTCTGGCCCGCCTCTTTCCCCGTTCCTCTGCTAACTAACATCATCCCCTGGGGTAAGCTACCATCTTTACATGATAATTTTTTTAACCTCATTTCTGCTTCTTGGCCTGCCGCTCTCAGGGGATTAGCTGCTAGGCTGGGCCCGAGAGCCTCCTTGAACGTGGCTTGCTTCAGCCACCCTCCACCCCCCCCCCATGGGAACCTGTCTCAGGACAGCTTCGGTCAATGGCTTCATCCCTTTGCATTCAATTTGTACCTCCTAATCCCCCACAAAGACTTAGGCCCCAAGGTTTCAATGGCTCCTTTTCCCACATGCCTTTGGTCCCCCCCCGTCCCCTCCCCACATGCACTTTGCCCTCCAAAACAGGATAGACTTTTGCTCTGTACAACCCTCGACGGGGAGGATACTTGCTTTTCCACTTAGGCTCATGACTGGCATTTGCTAGGGAAGAGGGGGAAGGTTGATGGGGGAGCGCCAAAAGTAGACTGAAGCCTCAACAAATGGAACTCCACAGTCAGCTCGGCCCGAAAACACCTTGACTATTGAGGGATAAATTCCTTCCTTCGCTAGGGTCAAGGGAATCCTTCATGGCAAGAACTAGTGGAGGCTGACTTCATAATTACGCACATTCATCAAATGTTTCCTGTGACTTGAGAGCCTGGGCACTTCCCACCCTCGACGAAATATTAAAATGGCTTCTCTTAGACCCAGCGGCTCCCAAATTCTTTGCTGGGTCACACTGGTCAGTTATGCGAGAAGCTGCTGACAAAGCAGTCGTGTGTCCAGTTTTACAAGGGAGGGTCTTCTGGCAGATTGGGATGGGTTCATCTGTCACGCTTTACAACCTTAAATTTAGTTCTCCACATTTGCACATCAGCTTGTGAATCACAGTCACACCTTGGTTCTCAAACAGAGTGCGTTCTGGAAGTCAATCAATCAATCAATCAATCAATCAATCAAACCTTTATTGCATTAGCATACAGCCATAGCAGGATAATAATAATAAAAAATAAAATAATAAAAAAGGTAATAAAAGAATTAAGACAGGACCAGGTCTAGGACACACTACCCCGTCAGAGTAGCCCTGAGTTTCAAGGCCTGCACTATAAAGATTGCCACCCCACGTGTAACTTGGGGATTTGCGTCCACAAGAAGCGATTTCAAACAGTCTTCCTTGGATGTGATGGTGGACGGGATCAAGAGGAGGAGCTTAGTTCTTATTAGCTCATAAATAGGGCAGTAGAAAAAGAAATGTATGAAGTCCTCAACTTCATTCATTGTGCATGGACATAGACGCTGTGTAATAGGGGTCTTAGAGTAAATCCCCTGCAGGAAGGCCGTGGGTATAGAATGGAAACGGGCCATGGTAAACGCTCTTCTCAAATTGGGCTCCGTCAGGTCTATCAAGTAGTTGGCAAGTGATCTTACCACTTTCACTTTAGGGAGCCACATGGAGAGGCGAGCTGTGGTGGACTGTGCCCGGTCCATGGCCTCGTCTCTAGTAAGAATCCAGGCCCGGATTTTATGTTGATCCCAAGCTGACAGCGTGTCCAGATCTGGGAGGGAGTAGCGTGCAGTAATAGTCTCCATGGCCTTGGACCATTTATTGCTGTGAGAACAAGTTAAAAAGGCTTGCCTGGCTAAAAGGGAACCTGGGGCTTTGATTAATTTACAATAAAAACTAATGATTCTAATGTGGGCTCTCGCGACAATGGAGGGGAGGCCCAGTTCTGTTCTTAACTGTGCAGGAACCGAGCCCTTGGGGAGACCCAGTACCTTTCGTGCAAAGGAGTTCTGGAAGTCTATTCGACTCCTGGAACCCTTCAAAAACCAAGGCGTGGCTCCCGATTGGCTGCAGGAGTGTCCTGCAGCCAATCCGAAGCCGCGGAAGGCAAGCTGGACGTTCGGCGTCCGGAAATTGTTCAAAAACCAGAACACTCACTTCCGGTTTTCTATCATTCAGGAGCCGAAACATACAAGTACCAAGGCATTTTGGCAACCAAGGTATGACTGTATTTAAAAACAAGTCCTTGTGAAAATGGATCAACCTTTTAGTGCATATTTCTCCTGACATACACGTTTTTATATGCTATTTACACTAATCTATGCATTTCTATGCACACTTTACCCCCAACATACCTATTTTTGTGCACATTACAGTGGTACCTTGGTTCTTGAACTTAATCCATTCTGGGAATCTGTTCGACTCCCAAAACCATTCAAAAACCAAGACGCAGCTTCCGATTGGCTGCAGGAGCTTCCTGCACTCAAGCAGAAGCTGTGTTGGATGTTCAGCTTCCGAAAAACGTTCGCAAACCGTAACACTTACTTCCGGCTTTGCAGCATTTGGGAGCTGATTTGTTTGGCAACTAAGCCATTCAGGAAGAAAGGTTTGACTGTACTTTGCCCCCCAGAAAAATAACCAGATTTATTCCGGATGTCTCTGCAACTTTTGAGTTGGAACATTAATGGTTGTAACATCCCGGAAAAAAGGAGGAAAATTTTTCATATATTAAAAAAAGAACAATTGGACATTATTTGCTTACAAGAAACACATGTGACTAGGCTCCACAGAAAGGTGTTAATAAATAAAAGACTTGGTCAAGAATTTATATCTTCGGACAGAGTAAAGAAGCGAGGGGTGGTGATATATGCAAAAGAGAGCCTGTCACCTAAATTTTTATTTAAAGATGAACATGGAAGAATTCTAGCAATTGAGATACAACATCAAGGAGAAAAGATTTTGATACTAGGAATTTATGCACCAAATGACGGGAAATCGGAATTTTACAAGAAGTTGCATGAGATTATGCTGGATTATCTGGACTACAACAATATCATTATGATGGGAGATATGAATGGGGTCGTATCGACTAACATGGATAAGTCACAAAGCCAAAATGTTACAAAAGACGGCAGACTACCAAAGACTTTTTTTGAAATGACAGACAATATGGACTGGATTGACATTTGGAGAACCAAGAACCCCCTGGGAAGAGAGGGAACATTCTTCTCTGAAGCCCAGCTGACTTGGACAAGAATCGACCAAATATGGATAACTAGAGGTCTGGCACCCAAGGTCAGAAAAGTGGAAATCTGCCCAAAGACCTGCTCCGACCATAATGCACTGAAGATGGACATGACACTACTGCCAACCGGTTCCTTTAGATGGAAGATGAATGACAACTTGTTTAGAGATCAGGAGATTATTAAGAAGGCCCAAAAAGCTTTGAAAGATTATTTTGAGATAAATATGAACACTACGGTGGAAAAAAGAACTATCTGGGACGCAAGCAAAGCTGTGATGAGGGGGTTCTTGATACAACAGAACGCTGTAAAGAAAAGGACACAAAATGAAAGGAAAGACAAGATCCTGCAGAAAATCAAAGAATTGGAGAAGAAGTTAAGATCAAACCCGAAGTCACAGCCGATTCTGAGAGAAATTAAACTTTACCAAGCACAATATTCTAAACTGATAAATCAGGAAATAGAGTGGAAGATTAAATTAATGAAACAAAAAACTTTTGAATCGGCGAATAAATGTGGGAAACTGCTTGCGTGGCAGTTGAAGAAGAGACAAAAATTAAATACAGTTACAAATCTAGAAATTGAAGGAAGAAACATACAGAACCCCATGGAAATCAGAAAGTGCTTCCAGAGATATTTCAAAAAATTATATACTCAGGGGCCGCAAGACGAGGTTGAGATTAAACAATTTTTGGAAAGAAATGGACTAACAAAGTTGTCACAAAAAAACAGATTAATCCTGAATAACAAAATAACACGACAAGAGATTGAACAAGCCATTCAGAACATGCAACTGGGCAAATCTCCAGGGCCAGACGGCCTGACCTCCAAGTATTATAAGACATTAAAAGACTACTTGATCCAACCAATGATGGAGGTCTGCAACGAAATTATGGAGGGGAAGAGGGCGCCGGAATCGTGGAAGGAAGCTTTCATCACATTGATACCAAAATTGGAAACTGAAAAGACACAACTCAAGAACTATCGTCCCATTTCCCTTTTAAATGTGGATTACAAAATATTTGCAGACGTCTTGGCAAGCAGATTTAAAAGAGTTTTAAACGAGGTAATCCATAAAGACCAAGCAGGCTTTCTCCCAGGTAGACACATGTTTGCTAATACAAGGAACATTATTGACATTTTGGAACTTTTGCAAACAGACATAAATACAAAAGCAGTGTTAATTTTTATAGATGCGGAGAAGGCCTTTGATAATATCTCTTGGAAATTTATGAAGGGAAACCTAAAAGAAATGGGAGTGGGACGGGGTTTTGAGAATGGGATTGATGCAATATATTCAGAACAAAAGGCTAAATTGATAGTTAACAATGTGGTTACGGAAGAGTTTAAAATTGAAAAAGGAACACGACAAGGCTGCCCGATTTCCCCTCTGCTATTTATTTCGGTTCTGGAGGTGCTCTTGAATATGATCAGAGGGGAAGGGATCCAGGTCGGAGCGAAACAATATAAACTTAAAGCCTTTGCAGATGACCTAGTTTTGACTCTGCAGGAGCCGGAATCTAGTACGAAAAGAGTATTGCAACTGATACAAGACTTTGGTCGGGTAGCGGGATTTAAATTAAATAAACAGAAAAGCAAGGTGCTGGGGAAAAATTTGACAGATACAGAGTCAGAACGGTTTCAGAGGGAAACAGAACTAACTGTGGTTAAAAAAGTAAAATACCTAGGGGTGAATATAACAGCAAAAAATCTGAGTCTATTTAAGGATAATTATGAAAAATGTTGGACTTGGACAGTTGGACAAAATTGAAGCTTTCTCTGTTAGGCCGAATTGCTGCTATTAAGATGAATGTATTGCCAAAATGTTGTTTTTGTTTCAAACATTACAGATTGTGGACAAGACGGAGTGCTTCTGGAAGTGGCAGAAAGATATTTCTAAATTTGTCTGGCAGGGCAAAAAGCCCAGAATTAAGTTTAAGATATTAACTGACGCGAAAGAAAGAGGGGGCTTTGCCCTGCCAGACTTAAAGTTGTACTATGAAGCCGCAGCTTTCTGCTGGCTAAAAGACTGGCTACTTCTCGAAGACACTGACGTACTGGATTTGGAAGGTTTTAACAATGCTTTTGGTTGGCATGCATACCTATGGTACGACAAGGTTAAGATCAATAAGGCCTTTAAGAACCATATTGTTAGGAAAGCAGTATTTAATGTCTGGACAAAATACAAAGACTTATTGGAAAACAAGACTCCGAGGTGGCTTTCGCCTCTGGAAGCTAAGGCCCGAAAAAGACCCAATATGGAGGCCAAATGGCCAAAATATTGGGAAATATTAGAAAAAGAGGGAGACAATTGGAAATTGCAGAGTTTGGAGAAAATGAAGGATAAAGTGCGAGACTGGTTACATTACGCTCAGATTAAAGAAGTCTTTAAAAATGACAAAAAGTTAGGGTTCCAGGTGGAGAAATCGAAGTTGGAAACAGAATTGTTAGAACCAAAGACTAAGGTACTATCTAGAATGTATAACTTGCTGTTAAAATGGAATACACAAGACGAAATGGTTAAATCGGCTATGATAAAGTGGGCACAGGACATTGGGCATAACATTATGTTTGAGGACTGGGAAAGGTTGTGGACCACTGGGCTGAACTTCACCGCATGTAATGCTCTGAAGGAAAATGTAATGAAAATGATATATAGATGGTACATGACCCCAGTTAAACTTGCCAAAATATACCATTCGTCTGATAATAAATGTTGGAAATGTAAAGAAAATGAAGGAACATTCTTTCACCTCTGGTGGACATGCCCTAAAGTGAAGGCCTTCTGGGAAATGATATATAATGAGTTGAAAAAGGTATTTAAGTATACCTTCACTAAGAAACCAGAGGCCTTCCTTCTGGGTATTGTCGGCCAGAAGGTGCTAAAGAAGGACCGAACATTTTTTATGTATGCAACAACGGCAGCAAGGATACTCATCACTAAGAACTGGAAAACTCAAGATCTACCCACACTGGAAGAGTGGCAGATGCAGCTGATGGACTATATGCAACTGGCCGAGATGACTGGCAGAATCCGAGACCTGGGAGAAGAGAGGATTGAGGAAGACTGGAAGAAATTTAAGACGTATTTACAAAAACATTGTAATTTGGTTGAATGTTAAGAAGGATGCTAGATTATAAAAAATTGGCCACCACTAAATTAGATTTGAATTTGATGATAAGTGAGATTAAAGAAAACATAAACCTTTTGGAGAATTGCTAGATTATATTTAAATGAGTGGATATAAGATCGTAAACAAGTTGATAATTTGCTTGGAAAAACCTTTTAACGATGTAAATGGGAGCGGGAGACATGAGGAAGTCTAAAGAAGTGATGAAACCACGTTATGATATAAGTAAGGTTGTTTATTATTTGTGCATTTGTATCCAAAAATTTTTTAATAAATATTTATATATATATATAAAAATGACTGTACTTTGCCAGAGACCTGCATTGCAGAATTTGTAGAAATCCAAAAATGCATGGGTGGCTGTGTTTTGGTTTGTGTATTGTTTTGTAAATTGCAAATTAGGTGATTTGCCTTTAAATGTAAAACTGAAACATATTTCTACCTTACTGGCATGGCCACCTAGTTCAGGGATGGGCAGAAGGTAGATCAGGATCTGCAAGCAGATCTCAGAGTGATTTGAAGCTGATCAGCAAGGATTTGTGAATCCCCCTTGTTGAACAACTGCAAGAATGATGCATGTCTTGTATTGGAAGGGCTGTCCAGTTCAAGTCAAGTTTCAAGATATAAACCAGAAGAAGGGAGGGTGACAGGCTGTGAACAAGGCTTGAAGTTGCCCTTTAGCAGGGAGCAGACTGGATTGCAGACTGAGCAGGTATAAAGGTCCATTGGTTGCAATCTTCCCCACTAAGGTGTGATGTGCTACAGTTTTATTTGAATTATAGTTATTACTTCTATATGGATGCATATAAATTAGCATGTGCAAATTATAAATCTGTGCCCTCCTTTGTTTCTAATATACATTCTTCTATGCTGTTATCACAACTATGTCCATTTAAAAGCACACTTTCCCCCCACGTACACATTTTTGTACACATCATTTGGTTGAAGAACTGCATTGTGAAAAGTGAGAACTTCAAAGGATAGGGTCACCTCGGCTCATGCATTGTTTCAGGATGTGTGAGTTAGGGAGTTTTGCATTAAAATGCAAGCTGAAGCAAATTGCTTCCCCATCCCTAGCTGGGAATTATATTTCTGAATGCTTTCTTCTTTCAAAAATAATAATAAGACTTCCATGCAAGCAGAAAATTAGCACAGCAGAACCTTCTCCCTACCCCCCCTTTTTTTTTTACTTCCAGGGAATTTTACACATCAAAAATGGCATTTTGTACCTGCCTGCCATCTGAATTAGCACACAGTCCCCTCTGTTCTCTCAGGATTCTGCAGCCTCATTTGACGGCACTTGCAGGCTGGATAAGAGACTCTTCATTGGCGCCTTGCCTGTGTCTCACTTTGCCCAGGTCTGACATGCAGCTGCCCAAATTGAGGATCAGAACAGAAAATAGTAGTGCTTTTTTGTCTTTCTCTCTCTCTTACACACACACACACACACACACACACAGAGAGAGAGAGAGAGAGAGAGAGAGAGCGCATGTGCAGAGGGCATGATGTGTTCATAATAAACCTCTGCTGTAATGTCTCCCCTTTGGTGAGAAACAACTCAGCAACATTGTTAAACCAACTTGGCTTGTCCAACCTTTTGACCACTGACCTCTCCTGGCCTTTGAGTAGGCCAGCTGATAAAATCCTTTAAAAGCAAACAGGGCATAATGTTTGTGTGGGGCCAGGAAGCAGAGGAGAGGCAGGTTTGAACCAAATTTACATTCTAAACCCTGTTAAGGGTGGCAGTCAAATTACAGATGGAAATGAGGCAGAAAGAGTAAAAAGGGAAATAGAGTTCATTGTGAAAACAGCACTGCTGTATCAGGAAGATGTTGGGAACCTGTGGCCTTCAGGATGTTGCTGGACTACCACTCCCATCATCTCTGACCTTTGGCCATGCTAGCCAGGGCTGATGGGAGTTGGAGTTCAACAATATCCTGGAGCACAAGTCTCCCATCCTTGCTTTATTGGAGCCACTGTCAAAGAAACGCCGACATGTGGGGGGGGAAATGGGATGTCCCGGTTATCCTGGGACAGTTGAGGGGTATGCACTAAGTGCTATTAAACACCAGTCCTACTCAGAGTAGACCCATTGAAATTAAAGGCCCCAGTAGCACTATATATCCCAAGCAGCATCATACCACTTTAAACAGTCATGGCTTCCCCCAAAGAATCTTGGGAACTGTAGTTTGTAAAGAGTGCTGAAATTTGTTAAGAAGCCCCTCTTCCCTGGGAAAAGGGATTGGTTGTTAAACCTCTCTGATAAATGTAGCTCTCTGAGGGGAACAGGGGTCTCTTTTTTTTTTTGTAAATACATGTTTTATTCGAGCTTTGAAAAATACACATGTCTATATAAATATACATTGTACAAATCATCATATCACTGAACGTATAAACATACATATAAATAAATTATTGTTCGTTTTTTCTTTTTTACAAAAGAGGAAAAAAGAGGGGTCTCTTAACAAATCTCAGCACCATTAACAAACTGCAGTTCCTGGGATATTGGGGGGGGGTGTGCCCTGACTGCTAAACATGGTATAATAGGGCTTTAAATATGTGGATATATGGCTTAAAAACTCTATTTTCTCTGTGTTAGTTTCCTCGCTGATACAGTGGTACCTCAGGTTACATATGCTTCAGGTTATATACGCTTCAGGTTACAGACTCCACTAACCCAGAAATATTACCTCGGGTTAAGAACTTTGCTTCAGGATGAGAACTGAAATCGTGCTTTGGCGGCGCTGCAGCAGCAGGAGGCCCCATTAGCTAAAGTGGTACCTCAGGTTAAGAACAGTTTCAGGTTAAGAACGGACCTCCGGAACGAATTAAGTACTTAACCTGAGGTACCACTGTAGTGGGCACGCTCAGGGGTTCATGAGCTCCCTGGTGTGGAGGGGGACTAGTTCCTTGGCTAGTAATATTTTAGAATAAATTTGCTGGCCCTTTCTTCCCTGAGCAGAGTCCAGATCCAAGGCCACATTCATGCATCCACTTTCTGAGGTCTTATTAACTGAGAATTGTGAGGGCAACCCAAAACTGATTAAGAATGTGTTGTTGAATTGCCTGGCATTCATCCTCCAAAGATGACAGAGGTAAAGCCCCCAATTAGCCGGAGGCACATTTCCTAACTGAAAAAATCACTAGGCACTGATTTGCTCCTCAATTCAGTAAGCAAAGCTGAGAGCTTATCCATGCATCCCTTTCCAGGCACAGATCTGCACTTAAAAGCTCAGTGTCCAGTCCAAGCCCCAGAGCTTTCTCCATGAAAACCTGCTCTTTAGTGCTCAATCGGAGCAAATATCGATTCGGGTTTTTGCTGTTTGCTCCAACTGAGCTTTAAAGAGCAGGTTTTTCATGGAGAAAGCTCTGGAGGAAACAAAAAGGCACCTGGACACAGAACTTTAAAGCACCGACCATGCCTGGAAAGAGTGTAGGAAAGATACCCTTTTGTGTAAGGTTGAGCCAATATTCCCTCCCCAGTTACCCAAAGTATGGTCCCCACCTGCAAAAGAAACAGGGACCAACTTTCGTTCCTGGGGAAGTGGAGGCATTCATTTTGATCTGTGTGGAGGAGGTGGTTGATACTTATGAGGAAGTCCAGCCTGTGTAAATAGTCTCACTCTGCTTCCCACTGTCCACACTTCCCAGAATGCCTCTGGGAAAGATGTGATGTTGCTTTTTTATTGCGCAGCTTTGGCCAATGCACACTTTCTTTTTGCAAGCTGCTTCTCCTGATAAATGCACTCTTGTAAACATCATTTGGTTGGAGAACAGCATCGCAAAATTCAGGTAAGACTTAAGAGCCAAGCGACCAACTTTGATACCTGAGGGCAAGCCGTTCAGCAAGCAAACCATCCCTTGATTCTATTCCCTTATAATTACACTTCCCAGGAGTATTTGGGGGAAGCTATGACTTTCTAAGGGAACGTGGGTGGCGCTGTGGGTTAAACCACAGAGCCTAGGGCTTGCTGATCAGAAGGCCGGCGGTTCGAATCCCCACGACGGGGTGAGCTCCCGTTGCTCAGTCCCTGCTCCTGCCAACCTAGCAGTTTGAAAGCACACCAAAGTGCAAGTAGATAAATAGGTACCGCTCTGGAGGGAAGGTAAACGGCGTAAATTCAAGGTAAATGTAAATTGAAGGTAAATTGAAGGTAAATTCAACAGTGTAAATAAGTTATGATGGGTGTAATAATGGAATGGGACGCGGGTGGCGCTGTGGGTTAAACCGCAGAGCCTAGGACTTGCCGATCAGAAGGTCAGCAGTTCAAATCCCCACACCGGGGTGAGCTCCCGTTGCTCGGTCCCTGCTCCTGCCAACCTAGCAGTTCGAAAGCACGTCAAAGTGCAAGTACATAAATAGGTACTGCTCTGGCGGGAAGGTAAATGGCGTTTCCGTGCGCTGCTCTGGTTCTCCAGAAGCGGCTTAGTCATGCTGGCCACATGACCCAGAAGCTGTACGCTGGCTCCCTCGGCCAAGAAAGCGAGATGAGCGTCGCAACCCCAGAGTCGGCCACGACTGGACCTAATGGTCAGGGGTCCCTTTACCTTTACCTTTACCTTTACCTTTATGACTTTCTAAAGTGGCATGATATGGCTTTTAAATGTAGTAGTGCAGACAGAGCCTTATGGCATCTCTTCCATGCTATAGCTGCCATGCAGCCAAAATTAACTGCTAGCCAGGGATCTTGGCAGTTTCCTGACTGTTGCACCCTTAAAGAAAAGTTACCTCAGGTCAACTGAAGCCAGACCGTCCTGGCTGATCACAGCATGCCGGATCACCTTCATCTCCAATTCCCATGCCGTGCGGTGGGAACTTGTCGCCTTTGCCGCCACCTCCCCTCCCCATCCTCACAAAGCAAACTGTCCAATTAGAACAGGGTCTCTTTGCTTCCATCTTTGCCGACAGTTAATTAAGATGCGGTTGCTGGCAGCAGTTGACAAATCCCAGGACCGTGTTGTAAAGAGGTGTGTGTGTGTGGCTTTATCCAGCAGGAGAAATGAAGGTGTTGTATCCTAAGGGGACATGCACAGCTGACGTTCAACTCCCTCTCTCTCTCCTCAGGTGTACATGCAGACGCAGCGAAGAACAGCCACTTTCCCCTCTCTCTTTTGCATCTGGTCTCCTTTCCCACTCCACTTCTTATAAGCATCGCCTCCCCTTGCCTGTTTTCTTGCTCCAAACACTCCCTTGTCTGTTGCCCCAAACAGCCTGTGAAATAAGTCTACAAAGCGATAACTGAAGCTGCATTACTAAAACTCTTCTTCTCTAGATGCCACCCTGATTTCTCTATCTCAAGATCATCCTCACTATTTTGCCAGGACGGCAACAGTTTCTCTCAGGTATAACGTATACTTTTCAAGCTTGCGATCACTTACCACCAAGGTGTCGTTAGGGCTGGACTAGTGGGTGCCAGTCTGGGGCCCTGTCCATCCCAGAGGGACCCACCCAGGCCAGGGAACTCCCAAAATCCAAGCAACATCATGGCTAAGTGGCCTTTATTCTTCTTTTGAGTATTATGCTTCCTTCAGCAGCACAGAGCTCTGGTGCTGGCTTCCAACTCGGCAGCCGTTCCTGAGACACCTGGCATTGTGTAGTCATCAGTGAGTTTCCTCCTCCCTCCCAATCCCTTTTCCTTTTGTGTTATGTCTGTTATATTTAAACCTGATGGAAGGAGCTGTCTTAAAAGAATCATCTCTGCAAGCTGCTCTGGGGGGCCTCTTTTTGTAACTAAAGAGCGGGGTAGCAATGTGTGATATCCAATATAGACCCATTGAAATTAGAAACTTGCATTCATTAATTTCAATGGGAAAACTCTGAATAGGACTAGCATTGGCTTAGAAACAAATATAGTTTAATGAACTCCATGCCCTCTCTAACATACAGTGCTAAAGTTCCCCCAGTGTGACTCTCTATAGAGCTTGTAACCAGGAAAAAACATTCCAGTGGCTCTCTCCATACCATCAGGATTCTTCTGTGTCCACTACATCTATGTTCTTAGTTTACAGAAAAGCACTCCATTTCCCCCAATCTTGGCTCAGAGGTTTCAAGAATTAGTAAATAAACAGCTACACATTGTCCCCTTTTCCAAAGGTCTCTGGCAGGTGAATTCCATCCTGCGGCTCTTCGCAGGGATTCAAGCAAGGTTCTCTCCCAACCATAAGGACATAAGGAGAACCCCTCTGGATCAGGCCAATGGCCCATCTAGTTCAGCATCCTAGCAGGACCCAAGCGCATAAAAACCTCTCTGTTCCTACGGCTTCCAGCAACTGGCATTCAGAAGCATTTGTGCCTCTGACTGCGCATTGGCAGCCCTATTTGGAGAAGCCACTGGGAACCGAACCTGCAACCATCTGCGCGCAAGGCAGATGCTGTACCACTGAGCTGTACCACTGAGGCTCATCGCAGCTATCTGCCAATCACCCATTCCCACCACCCTTCTGAGTAATACCCCTCCCCACCTTCTCACTATATAGAAAGGTCCGGTGACTTCTGTTTCAGTGTATCTGAAGAAGTGTGCATGCACACGAAAGCTCATACCTAGAACTAACTCAGTTGGTCTTTAAGGTGCTACTGGAAGGATTTTTTTTATTTTGTTTTGACCATGGCAGACCAACACGGCTACCTATCTGTCACTGAGCTAAAGGTAGTGCCGTTGCTGGTTATTAGAAGGAAAAGAAGGAAAAACAAATTTGAGAGTACAGTCTAGCATTAAGCGCTTTTAATATCCACTGATTCCAACAGGAGGGATTTCGACAGCATGCGTTTCAAGTCTCCCCTTCTCCAGCTGCGTTATCACGCAGATCTTTCAGCACACTAATCACATGCTGGCTTTCCGAGCCTTGAGCATTTTGGTCTTCCTGACCCCAGACGCTGCCACCACGAGTGGGTCCACCGCGCACTTAGAGATGAGAGGGCATTCGAAAGCTCTCTTCCAGATTGCCTCTGGCTCAGAAGCTTCCTAGGGGGCGGGGGATGGAAGCAGAGAATCTCAGACCAATCTGAGGAATATGAAGGGGCCGAAACACAGCATTGCAAGCTCTTCTCAGATCAGCTCCAGCTTGGGCATTTCCCAGAAAAGGGGGCAGAGGGGGAATCAGAAGGGACATCCCAAGCCAATCTGATAGTTCGGGAAAATGCATTACAAGCCACTTTTAGGATAGCTGCATATTCCATCATTTTTCAAGCTTTGCCGCCTAACGATGCAGAATGCCTGGATGATGAGGGAGGGAGAGAAGGAAAGGACAATATTCTTCCCCTCTTCTTTCTTCTGCTCGTACCATTTCTGCTCTAGGCATCTTTAGATGGGGCTAGTCAGGGGAGCTGTTGTGGACAAGCAGGGGAGGCCAGTAATTCTCCGGCTGAGATTTCAAACTGAGACGGTGAATACATTTGGGGCTTGCAAAGCTCATTTCTTCTTTTTAGGTGATCTTTCACAAGCTCTGCAGCTCGTATCCAAGTCCTGAACTTGGGGGAACTTTGCTGCCACTTCTAATCACATGATATTATAGATTTCCACTTGTCTTTGCATGTAGCAGGAAGATGTAAACACTCTTTCTTCCAGGCTAACCTCACAATGGTGCAAGACGCAGGAAGAGAAATAATAATAAGAATAATAATGGCATAATCTATTCCATGAAGAATCTTTGCATCCAGACAAATGCTAGCAAATGTTACAGCTTCCAGAAAACCACAAACTTCTTGTGTACTTGAGAGTGTAGGAGATTAAACAAAACAAAACAAAACAAAAACCACTCAAGGAATTCCAAAATGAGAAGCTGATTATACTGATCTGGTTGTCTGCATTGTCCTATAAGAAAAGAAAATGAAAGGCTCATGTGTAAAGACAGGGGAGAAATTCCATTAAGTTTGCATTTATAATTCACTCTTTCAAAAAATAAATAAATACCAAAACAGAAACACAGCCATCCTTTGAAATTCTCTGAATTTTTCAGGGTGGATCTCAAAGTAATGTGTACAGAAAGGCATAAAAATGCTGTCCATTGGCTTAAACAACAAGTGTTTAATTTGATTTGCATATACTAGGGTGAAGTATGCATGAAAATGCATTATATTAGGGAAAACCAGTGGGGTTTTTCTGGGGAGACGCAGGTGTACGCATACCCCTAGACATTTTGTGAATCGAAAGTTTGCTCTCATTGAGGGGCAGTATTTCAATATGAGTAGGAAAATGAGAGTACCCCTAAACATATTTTTTTAAGGAAAAAAGCACTGCGGGAAACTGATTTGCAAAAATGAGTCCATTAGGCAAAATTGCATCCAAAAAAGTGTGCATTAGGAGAAATTCACACAGTTATAAAGAACTAATTAAAACCTTTTTAAAACAATTAAAGCCAACGATAAGCTAAAAAGTCAGACTAGAACACATGTCAATGTTCTCCATGTCTAGACACACTTGCCTAGAGAAAAATGGTTTTTAGCAGTCACCAAAGAGAGCACACTGAAGGCACTTCCGAAGTGCGGGTTCTGTCACACTAAAATATCAGTTTACTACAAATGAGGGGAAAGCATTATGTGGCACTTGTAATGGTGCCGGGTCTGCAAATTGAAGGGACTGAGTGAATATATATGGGTGAGGTGAACTTTCATGTAAATTGGTCCCAAACTGTTAGACGAGATCAGGTGAGATTGTGTGTGCAAGGTGGGACGAGGTGAGATCTTGTACAGGTTATGTATACTAGGAGAAACCCAGATGAACACACACACATAAAATTTCCTGCAGGTGAACTGAACTCAAGTCTCGAAAAATCTGAAATTGTCAAGATTCATTTGTCCCAAAAACAGGGGTCCCATTTTACCCTTGGCATAGACTCCAGTGGATTAAGGGTCTGTCACAGGCTTCGCGTTTGAGTCGTTCATACAATACAAGCTGCTCTCTTCATCCCCAGGTACCTGATAAGATGAAAACATCTGTTAGGTCCCAACTTATTTATTTATCATGGTTTTCTGTAGCTTTTATGGCCCTGGAGAAAGGAGAGGCCCGGAAGACGCACAAAGAGGGAAAACAAAACAAAACTGTTATACAATGAAGTCCTCATGTGACAGGGAACAGCACCATCTCGTGGCTTAAAGAGGCTTGCTTTACTTTCCTCACCACAGAGTCTACACAAGCCTTAGATGTCTCGGACTACAACTCCCATCAGTCCCAGTCAGCACAACCGAGGGTGATGGGAGTTGTAGTCCTAAAAATATCTGGAGGGCAAAAGCTTGTCAAAAGGCTGGTCCAAACCAATATAGTCTGCCTAAAATTGTAGTTGTTATTAGTATGGATAAGAATGGATAATATGAACAATAATCTACATATTTATTCAGTTTTGTTTACTAGATAACCTGCAATATTGACTGAGTTTGGTCATATTTTTGGTAAAGGGAGAATTTTGTATCGGAGCAAATTTATTTAGTTCTTATCCCACCGTTTAACCACAAATGGCTCCCAGAGTGGCTTACGTATAATGAAAGCAAGACAGTCCCTACCACAACACACAAAGAAAAAGGAACAGGGAGGGAGGAAGAAAATTAAAACCCAGGCACCAATTTCCAAACAGTTGTTCTTATAATAACCAGCTGGCCCAGTTTACGGGCAGAGGTTTAGCAGGAGCACATCCTAAATCTGTCTGTTGCATAATCTAGCATTGCTCCAGATAAGATTTGACTTGCATTACATCAAAGATGGGAACCTGTAGGCCTCCAGATTTTGTTGGACTACAAATTCCATTATCCCTGGTTATCGGCCAGGCTGGCTGGGGCTGATGGGAATTTGAATCCAGCAACATCTGGAGAGTTACAGCTTTTCCCATCCTGTGCTAGATGCCCCATGTTCCAAATACTCAGCAAGACAAAAGATTATTCCACACTTTAGAGCTGTGGATCAAGTCAGCTGAATCAAACTCTGCAAAGACAGAATCCTTCAGGTGTCTGAACCTAGAGGTGTAAATCACTTACTTCCCAGTAAACATTATCCTCAAAGCAGTTTTCATCTGTGGGGTCTCCAAAGAAAGGCAGTTTCAAAATGCCACCTGAAGGAAAGATAACAGAGCAGGGAGTTCATTCTATTATTTTATATTCTATTATTTTTATATTTATATTCCGCTTCTGTGCCAAAATGGCTTCTAAGTGGTTAACAACTGTGTAATTAAAACACACGGATTATGAAAACAGCTTTAATTAAAAAATAAAAGAGAGACCCGGTTAAAAAGCATGGCAATTAAAGCAGTTAAAAATAATTAAAGCAATATGACACGCACCTCAGGGCAATATTGTTATGTAGTGAAGTTTCACCCTGGGCCAGCAGGGGGATACTGTATATAGTTTTCACTCAGGTCTGTAAATAGTTTTCACTCAGGTCCACGTCAGTTATTTTAGGCGGGAACTCTGGGCTATTGTTGTTACAATGTTGACAGCCGGCTGCCTATAAAAGCAGGCCGGCTGAGCTGTTTGCAGTCAGTTCTATTCCAGCTTACAAAATAAAGAGCTACTTGGAGAAGTCGCTGTGTCGTCTACTATGTCAACCCACAACTTAACAAATATGGTTTTTCATTAGGCCCCTGGCTGCAGTTTGGTGGGACAGGCCAACTAGGAATCAGGGATGCAGCAGAAATTAGATTCAGTTTGATTGTTGTTTCATTTAAAGGCACACCTGAATTGAAATGCAGCCACCCTTCAGGATTTGCAGTTACCTGAATTTGGCGGTGCAGTTTTTCAATCAATGTTTACAAACATAGAAAACATACTAGGGGAATAGATAGAACTGAATATATGAGTGGAAATAAAATGTATTTTATTAGGGGATATACTGCTTGCCAAAATGTGTCTATCTGTCAAAACTGAAAGGGGGGGAAAAGTGATCATGAGTTGAGAAACTCCTCAAGAAACTAATTTTGGGCCCAAGACTGTTTGATGTGTGACAGGTAACAGCAAACTGAATTATTGGAAACATTGCAAATAGTTTTTTTTTTTTTAAAAAAAAAATCATACCCCGACATGCCACAAGATGGAGGTAGTGAAACACCACAAAGAACCATGAGGCTAAAATTGTAGGCAGTTGCTGGGAAAAGACAGTAAAGAACTCAGGATGGTGGCGCAGGCTGGACTTTGAATACTAAGGAAGCAGAAGGACATTTGCCATTGTAGGCCCAGATCAAAGCCTGATCTGACTTAACACAACCTGGGCTCCCTGGGTCAGTCACATAAAACAAAGACCATATAACACCAGTCCTGAAAGACCTACATTGGCTCCCAATACATTTCTGAGCACAGTTCAAAGTGTTGGTGCTCACCTTTAAAGCCCTAAACGGCCTCAGCCCAGTATACCTGAAGGAGCGTCTCCATCCCCATAATTCAGCCCGGACACTGAGGTCCAGCTCCAAGGGCCTACTGGTAGTTCCCTTGCTGCGAGAAGTGGGGTTACAGGGAACCAGGCAGAGGGCCTTCTTGGTGGTGACGCCCACCCTGTGGAACGCCCTCCCACCAGATGTCAAGGAAATAAACAACTATCTGATATCTGAAGGCAGCCCTGTTTAAGGAAGTTTTTAATGTTTGGTTTTTTATTGTGCTTTTTATATTCTGCTGGGAGCCGCCCAGGGTGGCTGGGGAGTAAATAATAATAATAATAATAATAATAATAATAATAATAATAATTGTTATGTAGTGAAGTTTCACCCTGGGCCAGCAGGGGGATACTGTATATAGTTTTCACTCAGGTCTGTAGATAGTTTTCCCTCAGGTCCGCGTCAGTTATTTTAGGCGGGAACTCTGGGCTGTTGTTGTTACAATGTTGACAGCCGGCTGCCTATAAAAGCAGGCCGGCTGAGCTGTTTGCAGTCAGTTCTATTCCAGCTTACGAAATAAAGAGCTACTTGGAGAAATCGCTGTGTCGTCTGCTATGTCAACCCACAACTTAACACTGGCGACGAGGATGGGATGGATGGACATCAGAGCACAGCCAGATGCGGCCAGCCTCTGAACTGAGCTGAATCACTGAGCTGAATCACAGAGCGAAATCACTGAGCGAAATCACTGGACAGAACCAATTCAGAGCTGACTGTTCTGGCTAGAGCACTGTGTTCCATCCATCGCCCTTCACGCCGGCATCGGAATCATGGCTTCACTTGTGCCTCTACCGCCGTTTGCGCCAGCCTCTGAATCATGGGATTCCTACCTCGCTCGGTTCGACTGCTTCCTCCAAGCCAACGAGCTGACAGCAGTATCAAAGGATCGTAAGCGGGGCCTATTCCTCAGCCTCTGTGGGCCTGAGGTGTTTGAGACGGCCCGAGCATTGGTTGCGCCCGAAGCAGTCCAGGCAACACCATGGGACACGATCCAAGAGAAGCTCCGCAACCACTACGCACCAAAGCCGTCCAAGATTGCTGCCCGCCATGCGTTCTACCACCGGAACCAGGCAGAGGGGGAGTCAATCAACAACTACACCACCGCCCTGCGACAGGCTGCAATGCACTGTGAGTTCCGAGACTTAGATGATGCCCTGATGGATCGAATCGTCTGCGGGGTCCGGGACATCCATCTGCAACGGCGTCTCCTCGCCAAGCCAGACCTCACGCTGCAGAAAGCCATTGAGGAGGCTGTGGCCTCAGAAGCTGCTGAACGCTCCGCCCAGGAGATCCGCAAGTGCAGCAGCCCGCGTCTTGCTAGGGAGCCAGTTCCGGTGCATCATGAAGAGGCCAGCAGTGATGAGGCATCCTCCAGTGAAGGCGATGACGTGCACCAGACAAAGCGGGAGCACAGGAAGTTCCAACAGAAGTCCAAGGGCCAACCGGAATGTGCCGGCTGCGGAGGCAACCATTCCCGTGCCAAGTGTCGATTCAGAGACGCCATCTGTAGGAAGTGTTCCAGAAGGGGCCACATCGCTAAGGTCTGCCGATCGGCTCCGTCTGACACCCCCCCTTCATCGACTCGCATTTCCAAGCCTTCACTCCAGTCTGCCAAGGAAAGTTGTTTCGCTCTCACCAACTGCCGCTGCCCGTCTGGAACCACGATTGGCCAAACTGACTCGCCTACGCGACGCAAGCTGAACGTCACGGTGCTCATTGAAGGAGCTCCATGTGACATGGAGATCGACACCGGGTCTGCCCTGTCCATCGTGTCGTGGAGCACCATCAAAAGACTGGTACCATATTTTGATGACGTCTTGGTGTCTGCAGACTCATACCAGCAGCTGTTCGAGCGCCTCCGTGCCGTGCTGACCAGGTTCCAAGAGGCCGGGCTCAAGGTAAAGAGGGAGAAGTGCCAGATCGCCGTTCCACAGGTAGAGTTCCTGGGCTATCTTATCGATGCCTCCGGCCTTCACCCGACCACATCCAAGATCCGCGCTATCCAGCAGGCCCCCACCCCAAAGAACAAGACGGAGTTGCAGGCATTCCTGGGGCTGCTGAACTTTTATAACATGTTCCTGCCCCACAAAGCCACAGTGGCTGAGCCTCTTCACCGACTCCTTAGTACAAAGACGCCTTGGGCCTGGGGTCATCGGGAGACGGCGGCCTTCAACGCGGTTAAGGCTCTCCTTTCATCAGACAGTGTGCTGGTACAGTACAGTGAATCCAGGCCGCTGGTCCTTGCCTGCGACGCCTCACCTTTTGGCATCGGTGCTGTCCTTAGTCACCGTTTTCCAGATGGAAGAGAAGCACCACTCGCCTACTTTTCCAGGACACTATCTCTGACGGAACGGAATTACAGCCAGCTCGACAAGGAGGCATTGGCACTTGTGGCTGGAGTGAAGAGGTTCCATGAATACCTCTATGGCAGGACTTTTGACCTCATCACTGACCACAAGCCACTCCTGGGCCTCCTCGCCGGTGATCGTCCAACTCCACCGGTCCTCTCGCCACGCATGCTGCGATGGACTGTTTTCCTGGCTGCCTACCACTACCGGCTCATCCATCGCCCGGGGAAATCGATGGGCCATGCCGACGCCCTCAGCCGTTGCCCTCTTCCAGCATTTGTGGAAGACCCGGCTCCAGCTTCATCGCTCCTTCTGATTGAGGATCTTCCGGCAGCGCCTGTATCAGCTGCCACTGTGGCCTCCGCGTCTGCCCAGGATCGCACCATCAGCCGGGTGCTCAACTGGGTGTGGAGGGGGTGGCCACAAGGGCCTTTTGCATCGGAGTTCCAGCCCTTCGCAACCAGACAACATGAACTCTCAGCTCATCGCGGCTGTCTGCTGTGGGGAGACCGCGTCGTGATTCCCCAGGGACTCCGTCAGCGCGTCCTGGAGGCTCTGCACGTTGGCCACCCGGGAATTGTCAAAATGAAGGCGTTGGCTCGGTGTTACGTCTGGTGGCCTAATATGGACGATGCCATCACTGCCTGGGTGTCCGCCTGTCAAGCGTGCCAAGAGTCGAGGCCTGCACCACCGGCAGCTAAGGGACACACCTGGGAGACGCCAAAGACACCCTGGTCGAGGGTGCACATTGATCTGGCTGGCCCCTTTCACGGCCGGACCTTTATGGTAGTGGTGGACGCCTATTCCAAATGGCTGGAGGTCGCCCTGATGCCCTCCACCACTACCGAAGCTGTCATCCGGGTGCTGCGAGGCCTGTTTGCAACGCATGGGTGTCCTGATGTCCTTGTCTCTGACAACGGACCACAGTTCACGTCAGGCACGTTTGAGCGGTATCTTTTGGGACTGGGCATCCGCCATGCCCTAACGGCACCCTTTCATCCATCCAGCAACGGGCAAGCGGAAAGAATGGTGCGCTCGGCAAAAGAGGCACTGGCGCGCCTGGACCGGGGAGACTGGCATGAGCGGGTCGCCGAATACTTGTTCGTGCAACACATCACCCCTCATGCGGCCACAGGGAGGAGTCCTGCTGAACTGCTTATGGGCCGCCGCCTCAGGTCACCGCTCGACCGGCTACACCCGGACTTTGCCGTGGCTGAACCCCCAGGCTGTGCCAACGCGCCACGGTCATTTGTCCCAGGAAACCAGGTCTTTGCCCGGAACTATGTGGGGGACATTCCTTGGGTGCCAGCCACAGTAGTGGGAGTCACTGGACCTCGCTCGTACCAGGTGGCACTCGAAGACGGACGCTTGTGGCGACGGCACATAGACCAGCTTAGGCGCAGGGTTGGGGACTTGGACACTACCGAGGTGCCCCCAACTGCGCTTGCGGCTCCAGAAGAGACACGTACAGATGGCGAGGCCCCACCTACACCTCCCTCGCAAACTGCCAGCGTGGAGCCGAACCAAGCCGCTTCAGAGGGTCTGCCAGACTTACCACAGACTCAGACCACTCCACTTGCGGAGGCTCCACCCACAGCAGCGGATCCAGGGGATTTGGTTCCAACGCCACCTAGGGTCGCACCACAGCCTCAGCAAGAACTGTGTGGCCCTCCGGACTTGGCTACCAGTCCCCGGCGGTCTGGCAGAGTTCACAAGCGCCCAACTTATTTAAAGGACTATGTTGTTGGACATGTATCACTGTTGGTCTAAGTATGGGAAATGTAACCAATATGCTTTTGTGCCTAATTGAACCATTACGCGTAGTGCTGTATATAAGGAAACCATTACGATTGTAACTAACGCCTTGTCTCGGTGGGGAGGGGTGTTATGTAGTGAAGTTTCACCCTGGGCCAGCAGGGGGATACTGTATATAGTTTTCACTCAGGTCTGTAGATAGTTTTCCCTCAGGTCCGCGTCAGTTATTTTAGGCGGGAACTCTGGGCTGTTGTTGTTACAATGTTGACAGCCGGCTGCCTATAAAAGCAGGCCGGCTGAGCTGTTTGCAGTCAGTTCTATTCCAGCTTACGAAATAAAGAGCTACTTGGAGAAATCGCTGTGTCGTCTGCTATGTCAACCCACAACTTAACAATAATAATAATACAGGTGGCATTCCTGTCTGGCAGATCAGAAAGAGACAAAAAGACTATTGTGACGCACAGCCTGAATTCTGAGTCAAAATGGAAAGGCACATTTGAACTCAATCATGACTGGCATTCTCCAGAGTCTTAGGCAGAGCGGTCCTTCCCATCGCTCGCTTCCTGATTCTTCTCATTGCAGATGTCAAGGATTGAACCCTGGGGCCGTCAGTATGCAAAGCTGTGGTTCTACCACGCACCTACGATGGCACCTCCTGCCAAGGCCATGCCCAATGATACAGCAATGCCAGCTGCCTGGAAGCCGCCTTGGACGCTGGGCGTTCTGTGGCTGAAGTCTCCCGTGAAGTCAAAAGCACGGATGAGCCTGTGTGGAAGGGAAGGAACAGGGGAAAGGCGAGTTAGGCTTTCCCACGTGTTCAGAGAGCAACCCAAAGTCCTTTCAGAAGCGTCACTGTTTTGCTAAAGCAAAGCCCATACTTTCCTCAGAATTGTGAGCTTTTCTTTAACACGTTACACTTCAATCAGGGCTCAGAAATCCCTTGCCAGGCCCTTGTGCCACGCCCCATACCAGCCCATTTTTGCGCCCAGAATGTTTCAACTTGGCTGAACTGCACCCTTGAACTCTGATGATAATTATTATTATTATTATTATTATTATTATTATTATTATTATTTATACCCCGCTCTCCCCAGCCAAGACTGGGCTCAGGGCGGCTAACACTAGGTATAAAAACAATTGATTAAAATACAATTTAAAAACAAGATTAAAATACAACATTAAAATGCAGCCTCATTTCAGTAGAAACTCAAATAAAAAACTTTTGGGGGGATGAAAACGTCAAGTCTTCACCAAGGCCAACTATCCAAACCGGTCCTATGTGGGCCAGAAAAAAGCCAGGGAAGTCCCCAAATAGGAGTTCCATCACAGAAGGAGAAAGGAAAAAGGAAAGAGGGGGAGGTGATCAAGTTGATTCCAAGTCAAAGGCCAGGCGGAACAACTGAACAATAATGCCTCTTTGAATCTCAGAAAGGGGGAATGAGAGAGGTGAGTGTGCGTCGAAAACTAGCCTGCTGTACTAGGGTGAAATTTGCATTTGTTGCTCCGCCCATATTTGCCTCTGGCCCCGCCCACCACTAGTATGCGGCCCTAGGAAGATTACCCTGAATGGAATGTGGCTCTTGAGTTGAAAAAGTCTTCCAGCTTCTGCTAAGTAACAGGCATTTTTTAAAAAAAATGCAGGTGGATCACCGCCATAGAGTCAAGTTCTATATCCCCTTCATCCCCCACACCAAACAAAACACACCACCCTTCAGAGATGCTCACCCTTCCTTCCCGTAGACTCCTTCAGTTGCAGCGGCAGCCGTGACGGCCCCCACAATTCCTCCAATCAGTCCTGGCATCCCATGTAGGTTGTGAATACCGCATGTGTCTTGAATACGCAGCTTGGACTCCAGGAAAGGCTGGCAGGCATGAGGGGAGAGCAAAGCATTTAGAAGCAGAACCCGAACAACACTGTGCAATGTGGGGTGCTCCTGTTCAGCCATGACCCTCTTTAAGAATACTCCATTTCATGGCCGCCACCCCACACTGGTTTTCTGTTCCCAAATAGTCAGCCAGTCACTACTCAGTCAGCTGTTTCAAGGTTCCCTCTCCCTCAGGATGCTTGTCTTTTTTTAAAAAAAATAATACAGTGGTACCTCGGGTTACATACGCTTCAGGTTACAGACTCTGCTAACCCAGAAATAGTACCTCGGGTTAAGAACTTTGCTAAAGGATAAGAACAGAAATCGTGCTCTGGTGGCGCGGCGGCAGCAGCAGGAGGCCCCATTACCTAAAGTAGTGCTTCAGGTTAAGAACAGTTTCAGGTTAAGAACGGACCTCCAGAACGAATTAAGGTACGTAAACAGAGGTACCACTGTAATGTTGTGCTTCAGCAAACCTTGAGGTTCCCTCAAGCCTACCAGTACTGCCTGCTTGTGGTGAAGGTGCTGTTCTGGCTACATCGGGAGTCGTACCTGTCACCCCCCCCCTCCAGCTGTTATTGGACTGCAGCTCCCATCATCCCTCACCATTGGTCATTCTGGCCAGGACTGATGGGAGATGTAGTCCAACAACATCTGGGTTCTCCGTGCCTAGAGCAGGGTAGAGGTTAGGCACTAGGAAACCCAGGTTCAGATCCCCACTTGGCTAAGTAGCTCACCGCGGAACTTGGGATCTCTCAGCCTAACCAACCTCGCAGGCTTGTTGTGAGAATCAAATGGAGCGGGAGGAGAGCCATGTATTCTGCCCTGAGCTCCCAGAAAGGAAGCCAAGATATAAACATAGTGGAGAAATAAATAGGCGCCATCTGATTGGTCCTAGAACAATAGGATTCAGAATGCAGCAGTCTGATTGGTCCTAGAACAATGCAGCAGTATGATTGGTCCGCAGAAGCCACCCAATCCAGCTCCAGGTGGAAGTGAATCCACAACCTGATTGGCCTACAGGAGAATCCCGGAATTAGCCAATCACGTGCAGCCCATTGTGTAAATAATGTATATAAAGCAGATATTTTGGGGGAACTTTCATTCCTCCTCACCACTATGAGCTGAATAAAGAACATGAAATCCACTCTCGACTCCGAGTATATTTCACACGCATTGCCGAGGACTCTGGCACATATTATAGATCTACGGTGTGCAGAATATTGGAGATTCCCAATCCACAAGTACAGTTGAAAAGCTGCCATAAAGCATGTAGGACCAAAGGATCGTGTCACTTGTGGGACATTTCACAATATAGTGGCATATTCGGAAGTGCAGGGTCCTTTCATGATAGTCACAGCTAAGCCCCCTCACAGCCATGCCCCTTCTACAATTAATATTTGAAATTTGAAATACTTTATTGTCACTTGTACAACTTGTATATATTGAGATTACACGAGCTCTCTTAGCCTTAATTCCCCTTGTTTACTGACGCACACCCACCAAACCCGAAAGTCAGTTGCCCTGCTGTTATCTTTTCATTCAGCAGCCTAACAGCCCACGGATAGAAGCTGTTCTTTACCCTGTTGGTGCGACTCATCATGCTTCTATATCTTCTGCCTGAGGGCCGGAGATCAAGAAAGTGCCGGCCACACAAGCTTCTAAACATATACAATAATCTGATAATTGTGCAATAATAATAAGGGGTACATTGCAACATAGGAGCCGATTTGTAGGGGCTGAGGTAGTTTTGCCCCCCCAAAATGCATTTTCGAGGGGGCCAGGCCCCCTCAATTTCCAGAGGACATTTGGCTGTGCCCCAGCTATTCAAGAAATTGTATTGCACCCCCTCAGCCAGCTGGATCTTCCTCAATGCAGATCTCCATGTGTTGCCTTGAAGCTAGAGCTAATATTTTCTAAAAAGACTCAGAAGTGCCCTTACCGTGAAGTAGAAAAAGCCAACAGTAGACACAATGCCACAGATAAAACCAACAATGAGGGAGCCATATGCGGTGAGCATCATTTCTGCCGCAGTGCCCACAGCAACACCCCCTGCCAGGGTGGCATTCTGGATGTGGACCTGCACAAAACAGCAAATTCAGTATTTAATAATAATAATAATAATAATAATTTTATTATTTGTACCCTGACTGTCTAGCTGTGTTCACGGAACAACCACAAGGACCACCATTTATAGCACGAGGCTTCCTATTCCTGTGGTACAGTTAGGCCAGGAGTGGTGCCCTTCACACATTTTGGACTCCAACTCCCATCATCCCTGATGGTTGTCCACTGCTGGCTGGGGCTGATGGGAGCTGGAATCCAGCGACATCTGAAAGATCATGGGTTCCCCATCCCTGTTTTACAAAGGATGGAAGTGAAACTCACATCCCTTATCTCTCACATGCTGGTCCATACAATCTTAGGCTGTGTGCATTTATACTTCTGAAGTACAATCAGAGCACCTTTTACCCCTCAGAGAATCCTGGGCCCTGTACTTTACCCCTCACAGCTACAATTCCTGGCAATTGTTAAAGAAAATTACAGGGCCCAGAATTCTTTGAGGGAAGGAATGTGCTTTAAAGTAGGCATAGCCAAACTTGGCCCTCCAGATGTTTTGGGACTACAACTCCTATCACCCCTAGCTAACAGGACCAGTGGTCAGGGATGATGGGAACTGTAGTCCCAAAACATCTGGAGGGCCAAGTTTGGCTTTAAAGTGTGTACTTTGCCTTATTCTCCTTCTGTCCCCACTCTTTCTGGAGTCCTGTGGTTATGTCTTCTTCCATCACTCTTCTACAAACTGTTGGAAGCCAACCAAACCTTTCCAGCTCATTTGCCAAGCCTCTGCCCTTCTCCTTTCATGGTATCTACCCCTTGTCTCAGTTGCCCTTGTTGTTTGCTAGCACTTGGCTGCTGGACATTTGCAGGTTATCTTCAACTCAGAACAGACCCCCTTGAAATTAATGGGCCTAGGTTAGGCCATTAATTTCAATGGGTCTACCCTGACTAAAAATTAATTAGCTATAACCCTATGTTTACTTATGATCGCACATATTGTTTGTTTTGCACTCATTGCAGCTGAGATTGGAGGCTTCGCAGTCCATGGATCTTCGACAGCCACCTTCGCTGAATTGTTTTCAGTGCCTGCTAAAATGCTGGTGCATAATATGAAGTCTGGACATGTGGTTTTAATTAGGATAAGTGCTTTATTAGAGCATGGTACGGGTAACGGCAAGGTTGCAGGTTCGATCCCCTATGGGACGACTGCATATTCCTGCATTGCAGGTGTTCGGACTAGATGATCCTCAGGGTCCCTTCTATCTTCACAATTCTATGATAATGGCTTCATTTTATATTTTAATTTCTTTTACATAACTTGATTTCTTATGTTTGTTTTTATGTTTTTAAAATCACCATTTTAGATCGCATTTTGTAAATCCCTGGGAGGTATACCTGTTCTAGCAAGTGACACATAAATGTTGTTAAATAGAATAAATAAATAAACTGAGGTGTGCCCAGACTGTCAGTAGGGGGTGGGTTCAAGTGCACACTGAGAAACTGAGCTTTGGGCAGTTAAAGTGGATTAAAGTGCTTTGGTGACCTCAAGAAAATCACTTAACGGCAACAACAACAACTTTTGTGGTTAGGAAAGTGTTGGGGGAACGCGTTGAAAAGTGTATGATGAACCAATGATTCACGGGGTATAAACACTGCAGAAGCAAATGGGGATGAATGGTCATTGTCATATATAGCCTACCAGGAAATGAATAAGAATGAAAGCTCAGTCAACACCAGATATGATAATCTAACCACATGAGCTTTCTTCAAGCAAATCAGAATGACTGCTCAAAGAGCTTGTCATGCAGAGGATTCTGAGCAGCTTAAGTAACAGAATTCCAGGCCTTGCATCAGGGCTAGCCAACTCCCATCAGACCCAGCTAGTACTGTATAGTCAAGGATCGGGGATGATGCAGGTTGCAGTTGGAACAATATCTGGAGGGAGACCACCTTGGCTACCCAAGGAATGTGAGAAGGGCTGTAGCTCAATGGCAGAGCACATGTTTGTTCTCCAACTTTGTAGAGTTCAGTTCCCTATCAGGCATTAGAATCATAGTCACAGAATCAAATAATTGTAGAGTTGGAAGGGACCAATATGCTGCCCCTATCGCTTATGGCTGTGGGATGTAGTCCATTGGAGCAGTCAAAAGCAACATTCCTTGTTTGCCTAGAGTGGACACAGACAGGGAGATGTTGAACCAGCCAGCTGAACTTCCTGTCCCACCTGGTCTGGAGCATCCTCCCCCTGCATGTGACCAGGTAGGTGGGCGTGACCCTGGAAGACCTCACAAAAGGTCCAGCCATGCAGCCATCCTCCTCTTTTGATTCCTTTTCTTCTCTTGGACTGCACTGTTGGCTCTCTGCCAGCAGCACATGGCCCCATCCTTACAAGGGTGTAAGCCACATTGTATCTGTATCTGTAAGCTAAAGCCTGCCCTCAGGGATCCAACTGTGAACTGAATGTGAGTAAACTTCTTATTACTTTTAAAAGAAGCTTCTTGTGTCTTTATTCTTTTTAGGAGGGATAAAAGGGGACTCACCAGGAACAGAACCCAATCTGAACAAAGCCAGATTGGATTGCTTAAGTAAAGAGGTTCAAACGAATTTACCAACTACCTCCCTGCTATATATTGGGGAATGTCACTCTGCTGCTGACTCACAAGCATGATTTAGGAAGGATACTATGAAATCAATATATCCTCTCCTAGTATTTACAACATTCCCACAATAACACCTATGAAAGGTCTCCATAAATATTTTTCAATAAATATGAGAGGTTGTTTGCTCTTCCTGCTCAGTTCCTGCTCAGCCCCTCCTAGGCTGAACACGCCTCCTCAGAAATATCCAGATTTCATTGGATACCAGGATTAGGCACCTACCTACCCTCGCTTCCTTTCTGAAAAGAGGAGACATGCAAAGAGGTTCTCTCTGTGGACAAACGTGGTAGTGACTGGTGCCCATGGGATTTGTTCCACCAGCTTCAAAAGCTTGGTGATCTTGCCCTACATCTGCACTGAAATAATCTCAGGATTAGAAAGACCTCTCTCTGGATCCTTGGAGTGTTGTTGACAGTCTGAGCAGACAATAATGAACTATAGACGGTCTCATTATAATGGAGTTTCCTGCATTCAGTAGGCTATATTCTTATTAAGGGAAAGTGCCGCTCCTCCTCTTGCTCTCCAGAACCCAATTCTGTCTACTTGGTTCCATTGATTATCCTTCCGTTCTTTATTTTCCACTGGTGCCAGCTGCATGGCTGAAGAGATAAGCCTTCTCAGTTAAAAGGCACACTGAATAGTGGCTTGCCTCTTCAACATTTAGCAGAAAACGTTAGCATTCCCCCCACTTGCTCTTCCATAATGACCATTGGTGGTCCTTGGAAAAGTGGTTTGAAACCACTACACCCACAAATTTTGGAAACCTTTAATTTCCCTGTAACTCCCCCCAAAATAATTACTTGCCAGAGGCGTGTGTGGATCTGCATCTCCCTACAGTTCCTATGAGCCCACAAAACACAAGGAGCAAAGAAGGGAGCGTACTTATGTACCCCATGCTAGTGGTGGCAATGTGAAGATCGTCAGTCTTTGCTCACCATGTTCAGCTTGCCTTTCTTCTGCAACAAGCTCGAGAAGGCCACAGTCGTGAGGACACAGGCTGCCAGAGAGCAATAGGTGTTGATGGCAGCTCGGTGTTGGGCATCTCCATGATCAGAAATGGCAGAGTTGAAACTGGGCCAGTACATCCATAGAAATAAGGTGCCTGGAGGAAGAGGAGGGAAGAACTAACTTGCAACATCAGATCAACGGAAGCATCTAGATCAGTGAGTGGTTCCCAACTTTTTCGGTATATCAACCCACAAATCCAATTTTACTTGGGTTCATGACCCATTCATTCGTTGTAACATGAATTTTGGGCTGTAGTTCTTCTTTGCCACCAGTGAGTGGTCTCCAAGTGTTAAAATATAAGACTCAAGCCTTGCCAGTAACCATTATCAGTCTCTGAGCTACTTTGGCAGGATTAAGGATGGAGAGAAGGGACATTCTTCTCATTAGCAACCGGGCCCGATCTTCCCTAAGCCTGGCCACTCTGCAAGCTGAAGGCGGAAAGCATCAAAAACCAAAGGCAAATCTTACCAATCATAGAGAAGAGATCTGAGTGGTAGACAGAACCCTGCTTATCTTTGGTCTGCTCCAAGTTGGGGCGATACAAAATGGCGGTCACCACTAGCCCAAAATAAGCGCCAAATGTGTGAATGGTCATGGATCCACCAGCATCTTTAACCTGCAGTGATGGGAGAGAACAGGGGTCAGCCTTGGGAAGGAACGGGAGGGTCTCCATGACTGTCCCACAAGCAGCTAGACCACAATGAGAAAATACCCTCACAGAGCAACAATTCTCAGAGCGGTCTAACAATCCAATCCCTCTTCACAGAGAATTCTGGGAACTATATTTCTGTGAGGGGAATAAGGGCCTCCTAACAACTCTCAGAACCCTTACCAAACTACAACTCCCAGGATTATTTGGGAGAAGCCATGACTGTTAAAAGTGTTTTAAATGTGTGGTGTTTAAAATGCATGCCCTCCAACATGTTCAGGGTGAAAACTGGGATGTGCATCTTCCAGGCTGCGCTCCCAGGCAAGTCACATGACCAGTGCGAGAGTACACAGCCAAAACAACTCACATTTTGGGGCTCCGTGATCTCATGAGATATCGCGATCTCACTTGTTTTCAGGTGCCATGCTGTCACGTGAGAGAACAGAACCCCCAAATGGGATGTTCCCATTTAATCGGGGCAGTTGAGTGGTATGTAAAACATATGGTGTGAATGTGGCGAATCTTGGCAACAGTGAAAGCTTTCTCCAATGTAGTCAAGGCACCCTCCCCAAGCTCAGGACCACAGCAGAAGTCAAAGGCTTAAAGCTCCCCAACACCCCTCTTTTTATGCCAGAGTCCAGATCTAGATTGAGGGAGGCCTGTGTTCACTCACTGTTTTAAACAGGGGTAGGCAACCTAAGGCCCGGGGGCCGGATCTGACCCAATTGCCTTCTAAATTTGGCCCGCGGACGGTCTGGGAATCAGCACGTTTTTACATGAGTAGAATGTGTCCTTTTATTTAAAATGCATCTCTGGGTTATTTGTGGGACCTGCCTAGTGTTTTTACATGAGTCGAATGTGTGCTTTTATTTAAAATGCATCTCTGGGTTATTTGTGGCGCATAGGAATTCGTTCATTCTCCCCCCCCCCCCCCATATAGTCCGGCTCACCACATGGTCTGAGGGACGGTAGACCGGCCCATGGCTGAAAAAGGTTGCTGACGCCTGCTTTAAAACAACTACGATTTGTGCAATTGCTAATCCCATGAATGGTGTTCTGTCCAGTTTGGTTCTGAGCTTGGCACATAAAAACAGCGTTTTGGAGCTGATAAAAGAAGAATGTTATACGCGAAAATATAGGAAACTAATCTGGCTTTCTGTTTATGGAGTGAATTCATTGTAATATTATTTGGTGCAAATGACATGAATTTGGCAAACAAGTAATATTTCCTAGCGCTTGCAACATTGGTGGGCCTGAGTGAAGCCCAAGGCTGTCCTTGCATCCCACACAGTGACCAAAAAAAATCTATTTTTGAGCTTGCCTCCCTCAGGGCACAGTCCAGTTCCTCTATCTGATGGTCTGAAGAATGTCTTCCTCTGGGGGCCTTTACACACCATTGCCCTACTTGTGCAATCACATTCCACAAGGCCAGGACTGACTCCAGGTTTTTGGATAAGAGACCTGCGGATAGAGCTCCTCAACACCGCCTCCCCCCTTTGTTTTGCCAGACTCCTGATCTAAATTGGGGGAGGCCTGTGCCCACTCACCCATTAAAACAACTACTATTGTGCAATTGCTAATCCCATGAGTGCTGTTCTGTCCAGTTCTGTCCCCCAAGCAGTTTTCCTTTCATCCCTCCCCTTCCCACACAGGTGGGTTATTTGGCTGGCTGGGCCCCCACTCTTCCCCCTGCTAGTTGCTCTGCTACATCTGCACTATACATTTAAAGCAATATCATACACAGTCATAGCTTCCCCCAAAGAATCCTGGGAAATGTAGCTGGTTGAGGGTGCTGAGAGTTGGAAGGAAATCCCCTATTGCCAGGATAATAATAATAATAATAATAATAATAATAATAATAATAATAATTTATTTATACCCCTCTGGGCGGCTGCCAATCAAGTGTTAAAAACAGTACAGCGTTAAATATTAAAAACTTCCCTGAATGTCAGATGTCTTCTAAATGTCAGGTAGTTGTTTATCTCTTTGACATCTGATGGGAGGGCGTTCCACAGGGCGGGCGCCACTACCGAGAAGGCCCTCTGCCTGGTTCCCTGTAGCTTTGCTTCTCGCAGTGAGGGAACCTCCAGAAGGCCCTTGGAGTTTGATCACGGTGTCTGGGCTGGATGATGGGGGTGGAGAGGCTCCTTCAGGTATACAGGGCTGAGGCCGTTTAGGGCTTCAAAGGTCAGCACCAACACTTTGAATTGTGCTCGGAAATGTACTGGGAGCCAATGCAGATCTCTCAGAACCGTCAGCAGCTCCCGGCTGATTGCCCAGGAAGGTATAAAGACAAGGAAGCGCTTCATACAGTCCTTTTTTATTTCATATTTTACAGAGAGAGTCCGTAGAACCCAGCCTCTTGGATAATGGCATGGTCCTGAGTAAATCTCCACTCCCCTTCTCTCCCACTTCTTCATTCGTCATCTCTTCTATGGGTGCTGATAAATGCCCTTTGAATTTGAGCTCTTTGCTCTCCTAGTTTTAAGGCTCACCAGGTTCTGGGAGACGGTGGGTCTGGAATGCTTTCTAGTGATAACATGTCAGCCAGCTGCTGCTCCGGCCCTGCCGGCTCCTCCAATCCCCTGATTTCCCAACTTTCCCCCTCATCTGCCTCTGAGTTGAGACCTCCCTCAACCCCTTGTTGTAAATCTATCCTGTCTTCCTCTTCCTCCTCCCTGGAAGGGTCAGGGTGGGGAGGCGGTCTCCACCATTCATCCTCTGCCCAGTCCCTGACACCTATTCTCCTTACAGAGCAGCAGAGGACTTTGGGCTTCCAGATTTCAGTGGCACCCTATGCAATACCAAAATTTGGTGCCTCCCCCCTGGCCTCTCACCTTCCTTTGTTTGTCACTGTTACAACGTCCCTGCAGCACCCTCTAGGTTTGGCGCCCAGTGTGGGCGAACCAGTCACGCTGCCCTAAATCCACTTGTGTGCAGAGCTATATTTCCCAAAGTTTCCTGGGAAGGAGAATTAATTGTGAAACCACTCAGGCACTAGTAAGTATCTGTGGACTCAGCTACATTGGCAAAGAAAAAGCGCCTCGTATGCGCTGTATATGCATTATAACACTGTGACACCAGGTGGCGCTGTGGAGTTCCATTTTTGCCAACCAGATTTCTCATACAAAGCTTACAGCGTGTTTAACTGAAACGCTTCTTGGATGTGTCTCGATCCAGCCTGTGTGTGTGTGTGTGTGTGTGTGTGTGTGAGAGAGAGAGAGAGAGAGAGAGAGAGAGAGAGAGTGTTAAATAGCCTTACATGGAGCAGGTCCAGTAGGATGTATTCATTAACGGAGAAGAGAGTCACTTGAAACAATGTCATGATCAGCAGCTGCACAGGACTGATTTTGCCCAGGACGGCACCAAAGGCGATGCAGACAGAACCCACACAGAAATCTGCACCAATCATGCTGAGAGGAAGAGGAAGAGGAAAGTTAGAAACATTTATGTATACAGCACATTTATGTATACAGTGGTACGTCAGGTTAAGTACTTAATTCGATGATGGGATGATGGGAGCTGCAGTCCAATAACAGCTGGGGCTGGAACGACAGGTACAAATCCCTATGTAGCCAGAACAGCACCTTCACCACAAGCAGGTGGTACTGGTAGGCTTGAGGGAACCTCGAGGTTTGCTGAAGCACAACATTACAGTGGTACCTCTAGTGATGTACTTAATTCGTTCTGGAGGTCCGTACTTAACCTGAAACTGTTCTTAACCTGAAGCACCACTTTAGCTAATGGGGCCTCCTGCTGCCACCAGAGCATGATTTCTGTTCTCATCCTGTTCTTAACCTGAAGCACTAGTTCTGGGTTAGCGGAGTCTGTAACCTGAAGCGTATGTAACCTGAAGCGTATGTAACCTGAGGTACCACTGTATACAGTGGTATCTCGGGTTACAGACACTTCAGGTTACACGTTTTCGGGTTTCTTCTGGGTTTCGGCACTCGCGCATGTGCAAAATTACTAAATTGCGCTTTGTGCATGCGCAGAAGCGCCAAATCGTGACCCGCGCATGCACAGACACAGCGCTGCGGGTTGCAAACATGCCTCCCGCACGGATCACATTCGCAACCCGAAGTTCCACGGCATATCAAAACCTGTATAAACCAGTGTACTTCCATCTTGAGTCCCCAGACTGTTGGACCAGTAGCGGATCGTGTGTTGGGTGGCAATCAGGTATGGTGCAAACAGACCTGCGGGAGCCCTGGATGGGCTCTGCTGCTGCACATCACCATGTCATTTTCAGCACACCATTGTCCTTCTGCCTCTAATTCCACCCATATGACTGACTGGAGATCAGGCAAGCACCACTGCCTCCCCATGCCGCCTGCTACTGCGTTGGATCACAACTCCCATCATCCTAACCATTAACTAAGCTGGCTACAGTGATGATGGGAGTTGTAGTCCAACATCTGGGACCCAAGGATGAAGCAACGCTGGTATAATCTGAATCCCTTCTGCATCAGGAGGCCCTCAAGAGTCACAGGGAGGACAGAAACACCACGTGTGGATCTTCCATCTTTCCTGGTCCCCTTTGTCTCTCCTTTACTTTACTTTCCTGTTACAGTGGTACCTCAGGTTAAGTACTTAATTCGTTCCGGAGGTCCGTACTTAACCTGAAACTGTTCTTAACCTGAAGCACCACTTTAGCTAATGGGGCCTCCTGCTGCCACCAGAGCATGATTTCTGTTCTCATCCTGAAGCAAAGTTCTTAACCTGAGGTACTATTTCTGGGTTAGCAGAGTTTGTAACCTGAAGCGTATGTAACCCAAGGTACCACTGTACAACAAACTGGTTTTTTCACCAGTGTATCACATTAACCTTAGAGTCCAGCCAAGAAATACGGGACCCCCACCCACCCACCCCAGCCAGGTTTCATATGGGCAAACTTACCTTTCCACTCCAATGAGTATCTTCCCATTCTCAAAGGTATGAAACCAGCCCTGAACCAGGAGAGCCCACTGGATCCCAAAGGCGGCAAGGAGGAAGTTGAACGCAACAGCTCCAAAACCATAGCGTTGAAGAAATGTCATGAGGAACCCAAAGCCCACAAAAATCATCACATGAACATCTTGGAAAGCTGCATTAAAGAAACAAATTTCATTGACGTTGGTTCAAAAACATGTGTTCAATAGAATAAGAAAACAAGAAGAACATAACGTTTAGAGAAGATTGGAAAGCGTTTATGGAATATATAGGAAATAACTGTGTACAGCTGAAAACGCTGGCAGCGTTAAGATAAATTCAACAGTGTAAATAAGTTATGATGGATGTAATAATGGAATGGGACGCGGGTGGCGCTGTGGGTTAAACCGCAGAGCCTAGAACTTGCCAATCAGAAGGTCAGCAGTTCAAATCCCCACGACGGGGTGAGCTCCCGTTGCTTGGTCCCTGCTCCTGCCAACCTAGCAGTTCGAAAGCATGTCAAAGTGCAAGTACATAAATAGGTATTGCTCTGGCGGGAAGGTAAATGGCGTTTCCGTGCGCTGCTCTGGTTCTCCAAAAGCGGCTTAGTCATGCTGGCCACATGACCCAGAAGCTGTACGCCGGTTCCCTCGGCCAATAAAGCGAGATGAGCGCCGCAACCCCAGAGTCGGCCACGATTGGACCTAATGGTCAGGGGTCCCTTTACCTTTACTAATAATGGAATACTGAATGGTATAGTTTCTGTAAAATATGCAGGGATTGTAACAAGAACCATGGAATGAGAAGAAGGGAAGTCACTGATATCTTAAGGATGTGAAAATGAGTATTTTAAATTGTAAAACAGAAAATTAAATAAAAATTATATATAAAACAAAAGTATGTGTTCACCCCAACCCTCATCTCACTTTATCTGCATATCTAGCAACCATGCTCGCTTCCTGTTTTATTTCATTTCACTTCTAATTCCCACACCAACTTTCAATATTACTATGCACAAGGCGCTTTACAGCAACAGAATATGCAACAAAGAACACACACCAGATGATAATCTGATCCAATACAAAAAGTCATAATAAAACATAACTTTAAAATGGAACGGCTTAAATCAAACAAAGTAATATTCAATAATCTATTAGAATATAAGAGTACACAATAAAATCAACTCTCAAAATACCAGCAAATAATAATTAAACAGAAATTCACTCTTAACAATGTCAATAAATAATTGCTAAACTATGATCAATAAAAATAACTGTGTCACGATGCATAAAATACCACAGTACCTACAAAACCATGTAAAAGGATCAAGTTGAGAAACAAAGATGCACAACTTATAAAACTTTTTTAAAAAATAAAAATCCCTAAACCTAAAAATCCCTAAAAATCTCTAAATTCTGCTATCACACACAAGTGGCATCGAATGATGCCTTAAGAATACAAAAACATAAGCAGAGCTCTGGTGGATCAATGGAATATACTTAGGAAACTGCATCATACAAAGTCAGATCATTGGCCAATCTAGCATACTATTGTCCAATGACAATGACTTTCAGGAAGCAGCCTTTTCCTAGTCCAGCTGGAGATGCTGAGGACTGAACCTAGGACCTCCTGCAAGCAAAACAGATGCTCAACCACTGAATTATAGCCTTTCCTGATTAGTATCAGACCGGGGGACCACCTAATTGTGTTGGTTTTAAAATTTTGTTTGTTGTTTCGGTTAGAGAGGAAATACTTTAGATAAATTAAAAAGGAGAATTCCCTGGGAGCCTAAATCAAGGTTTGGGGCAAGTACTCTTTGATGAGAGAGCACCAGCAGATATTTAAAATCACAAACATGCAGCAAAGTAAAGCAAAGAAGTACAGGCTGTTAGACCTTTAAAATATCCCCTTCTAAGTTGCTTCCCAAGCCCCCCACTTCCCTTAGCATAGAAAGAGACCACATGTTTGGTAAGTTAAAAAATGATTTAGTTGCCAACTCTTCAAAGGTTCATACAGCAGCAAGAAAAGACAGGCGGTATAACTTATGCTGCTGAATGGTAAATGTTTCTAAATTATTTGTATAGAAACACAAAGATGGCTTGCTTAAGCCATGCGGTCTAAGCTTGGATCTCCTTACTAGTCAGATTTACAGAGTGGAAGAGAGAGAAAAGAGTTTGGTAACCTTTTATCCCAAGGTGAAGGGGTTTGACCCAGTTAAGCTGGGCAGGACAGCTTATCCTATGGTAATCTTATAATTATACAATAATAATAACTAGTGATGCATTGCAATGACCAATGCAGACCCCATGTGTTGCTTTGCAGCTAGATCTACTGCTGTGCACATATGCGGCAAATGATTTGGTATGCTCCAGTATCTTCTTTCAGAGTGACTTAAGTTGTGTTTCCCATGAAATTCCATTGTATGTAGCAGAACTTGCATATCATTCTCTTGAAACTGAAGCAGCTGGAGTTTCATTCCTAAATGCTTAGGTTTGGGGACATACAGAACAACTCTGAGCTCATCAAGACTTTGTTCAGCTTCGAGGGCCTTCTGGCGGTTCCCTCACTGCGAGAAGTAAGGTTACAGGGAACCAGGCAGAGGGTCTTCTCGGTGGTGGCACCCGCCATGTGGAATACCCTCCCACCAGATGTCAGAGAAATAAACAACTATCTGACTTTTAGAAGACATCTGAAGGCAGCCCTGTTTAGGGGAGTTTTTAATGTTCAATGTTTTAATATTCTGTTGGGAGCTACCCAGAGTGGCTGGCGAAACCCAGTAAGATGGGTGGGGTATAAATATATTATTATTATTATTATTATTATTATTATTATTATTATTATTATTATTTGAAAGCAAGCAGATTTGTGAAACCCCAAACTATGGACTTCTCATTCGGAAACCTCTAGAAGAGACCGGAAACATCCTGTTATTTGATGTTGCCATTGAAATATTCTTTTTTCGTGTGTGTGTATCACGCACTGATATACTGCCATTTGCACTACACAAGGTACACAGCGCACAGCAATTTCCCACCCACCCCCTTGGGCTTCTGCAACTCTGTCTGCATTGCAAAACAAGTCTATATATTTCCAGCCACTTGCCATCCATCATGTCCTCGAGATAGAAATCAGCTCCAGTGATGTAAAATGACACTCGGCAATTATCAGTGGTCCAGGAGGTCCTTAGGCTGCTGAATAAGACCAAGATGAGGGTTATGTTTCCTCCATCATTTGGCCTGGGAATTCCCACCATACACAAACAAGTAAACTTGCATGAATCAGCCCATATTCTGCCCTCATGTATTTAAAGGGCATATGAACTGTGGATTATATACAGTGGTACCTCGGGTTAAGTACTTAATTCATTCCAGAGGTCTGTTCTTAACCTGAAGCACCACTTTAGCTAATGGGGCCTCCTGCTGCCGTCGCACCATCAGAGCACGATTTCTGTTCTCATCCTGAAGCAAAGTTCTTAACCTGAAGAACTATTTCTGGGTTAGCAGAGTATGTAACCTGAAGCATATGTAACCTGAAGCGTATGTAACCCAGGGTACCACTGTACTTGCATTTCAAATCTGGCCCAGATCCCTGAGAAATGGAACATGAATCACTGGGCTAAGTATATTCCTGTTCAGAATGGAAAGAAGCAGAAGTCCCAGCAAAGGAAGAATGGGTACAAAAACTTATGGAATATACAGAAATGGTGAAACTCACCAGAAGAATAAGAAATCAAAATAGCAAACTTTTTTAAATAAAAGAATGGAAATGGTTTATTGAATATTTACAGGTGAACTGCAAACAGATAAAAGTATTGGCAGGATTATTGTAATAACCTGCAGTTTCGTAGCAGTTTATATTTAAAGTAGCAAATTAAATGAATTTGGATATGCAGAAGATATTAAAAAATAAATTTAAGGAACCACAGAAAGAGCGGGGAGGAAGTCAGACTTTGAAATGTTAAAATGATGGTAAAATTTATGAAATGTATAAATTTGAAAAGTATAAATAAAACTTTTTTAAAGGGAATGGGTACACAGCTGGCAAACCAGCTGAAAAAGGTAAAAAGCACACACTCTGTGCCCCCAAGATCATATGTGCTTCCTCTTCCATGGAGAATTTAATGGTGGGAATATATTAATCATATTTAATCCTACAGAGACCTGTGTGGGTGTGTTAATAACAAAGGAAAGTGGCAGCAAGCCTGTATTCCAAAGTGTGGGGCTTTAGCAGTCTCTCTGATGAGGAGAAAACCCCTAACAGAATTTCATTCTTATGCTTAGGCAGAATAGTGATGCATGGGAATATGCTGTTAAACCTTATTTATTCCATTTAGCTGTGTAAAGCAGCTGTCCCCCTTTCTATCCCTCCTGCAATGAAGCAGACCACACACTGAAGTAAGTTTAAAATACTTTACTTACGTATTTGATGTCACAGTCCTGAATTATTCTATGCAGCAACGATAAGAAATGCAGGCATATGGGTAAAAGGAAAGCAGCAAGATAGCTTCAGACAGGTGTCTGGAGCTGGGAGCTATTGAGAGACACATGCTGCTTCCATAGCTGAGAGCTATGGAAGGAGAATGGGATTGTAAAGAAAGGAGAATGGGAAAAGAAGATAAGATATACAGCATTTCCTCCCCCCACTGGGGGTGAGGGGACATGACCTAAAAGAACCTTCTCTAGCAATTAGAACTCTGTGGTCATTGACCCCTTTCATATACTAGCAATCATGCCAGTGGCGTAGCGTGGAGGGTGCAGGGGGGGCCGGGCGCAACATCTGGGGGGGGGCGCGCTCGCCGCCTCCGGAGTCGCCGAAGAACCTCGGCCGCAGGCTGTAGCAGAGCCCCATGTCTCACAAAACCGATGAGCTGTGCACGCGTCCGGGCTGAAGGCGTCCGGCAGGCAGTGGCTCTCAGCGGTCCCCGCGCGTCAGGGCCACGGAGGGCGCGCCAGGCAGCCCCTCCTCACAGCCCTGCCGCTGCTGCTGCTGCAGCTGCTGGGCCATGTTGCATTTTCCTCGCCTCTCTGCCCTCCTCCTCCTCCGGGCAAGCGGCATCATTTGGGCGGCAGTGCCAGCGGCAACTCGCCTCAGATCACCTGACATGGACCCCCCGCCGCCGCCGTGGCTACCTTACCGTAAATACCCCAGCCCAGGCAGCAGCAAGAAGAAGCTGGCAGCGGCGGCAGGTTAGGGGTTAGGGGCGCAAATTACTTGCCTTGCCCCGGGTTAGGGGGCGCAAATCACTTGCCTTGCCCCAGGTTATGGGGCGCAAATTACTTGCCTTGCCCCGGGTGCTGACAACCCACGCTATGCCGCTGAATCATGCAGTTCTGTCTGACTGCAAAATCTCCCAGTGATCTGGCCAAGTAGGATCTGGAGCCCCCAGAAGCAGCCCAGAACAGTAAAGGGGGAGTCAGGCCTTTGTGGGAGACTGGCAGGGATCTCTCCCCCAGAAAGGGACACAGTGACCAACTCCAACTGGATGCTCATGGGAAACACTCAGACAGGATCTGAGCAGAAGATCACTCTCCCTTCCAGTGGTTTCCAGCAACTGGTATTCAGAAGCATCACAAAAAGTATGTGAAAGATGTACCTCAAGGCTGTCAGAGGAAGGGTAAGGGGTTGTTCAATGAATCCCATAAAATCTTGCATTGTTTTCACTAATGTTTGCTTCTGCTACCAGACAGCCTCAATCTACCAATGTATTTAGAGAAGCCTAGTCAAAGTTAACCTGCAGAGGTGGAAAGGATGGTAGCAGGACCAAGCAAGATTGAATTCCCCAAGAGCATCGGTAGGCAAACAAAGGCCCAGGGGCCAGATCCAGCCCAATCGCCTTCTAAATCCAGCTCATGGACAGTCCAGGAATCAGCATGTTTTTACATGAGTAGAATGTGTCCTTTTATTTAAAATGCATCTCTGAGTTATTTGTGGGACCTGCCTGGTGTTTTTACATGAGTAGAATGTGTCATTTTATTTAAAACATATCTCTGGGTTATTTGTAGGGCATGGGGATTCGTTCTTTTCTCTTTTTTTTCAAAATATAGTCTGGCCTCTCACAAGGTCTGAGGGACACTGGACCGGCCCCCTGCTGAAAAAGTTTGCTGACCCCTGCTCAAGAGGATAAAGACTTTATAAAAGAATGGGAAAAAATTACAAATTATCTAGGAGACCACTGTAAGCTGATAGAAGCAAGAGCAGGATTTTGACACACTTGTAGTGTAAAAAATATTATGGACAATATGGTTCAATATAAAAACTGGATTACAGACTAATGTGCAGTTGTAGATGTTTTAAAACAAGACCCCCTGGACAGGATGGGGGAACATCGTGAGATTCAGAGAATCTCCACATATAGTATTACTTTATTGATGTGTGTTTATTTGTATTTTTTATTTGTAAAATTAATAAAATGTTTTGTTTTATTAAAAAGAATTCCCCATTCATGAGATGATGGGCTGTGGGCGCCAACCAGCTTTCTTCAGGTACATGAAAGATTTCCACGCAGGGAGCTTTCTCATACACCCAGACCCAACAGCACTGGACTCCCCACAAGGTGGTACAGTCCTTTCTGCAGGGATTGGCTGTTACTTGATGTAACATTTCATAGAATCATAGAGTTGGAAGAGACCACAAGGGACATTGAGTCCAACCCCCTGCCAAGCAGGAGTTGGCATTTGAAGCCAACAGCTGGGATAGTTCCCTCAATAGCGCTTGAGACTCTTAATCTCAGGGTTGTGGGTTCAAGCCCACGATGGGCAAAAGATTCCTGCATCACCGGGGGTTGGAGTAGATGACCCTGGTGTTCCCTTCCAACTCTACAATTCTATGAATCTATAAACAGTCATGGCACCCCCCTCTTCTTGGAGAGTGGAAAACCTCCTGGGATTGCTTTGGGAACTCGTGTGATTCAGAGGCAAAGTTAAAATGTGTCAGTTAAATTTCAAGTTAGTACAATAAGTACAGAAAGAATAAAGTAAGCGTTGTCTAGCAGAACACAAAGGAATGTTAATCCTATGCAAAAGTGGAGGAGGAAAGAGATAAAATTGCACGTCAATAGGAAACAGGATTGTCCAGTTCGGATTGTATCCCTTAACCAACACAAATGAAGAACTCTGGCAGCTGAGTCAGTCATAACCAACATATTCTATCCCTAATAAAATATATTCATGTAGACTCTCAGAAGGAGAAAATGTTGTAACGCTACTACTGCCACCAGTAGAGGAAGTTTAATGATTAAACAGTGTCTGGCTTAATCCAGGATTTCTACTGATGTGAGGGTGAGACTGAGCAGCTGAGCTTTCCAGGGACTGAGGGAACTAGCCGAGATTCTCATCTCAAACTCATGTTTAATGAAGTGAGGTGTTTTGTTTATGAAACCCAAGTGAAGAGCGTGTGATTTTCCCCAAGCACGTCACATCGGAACTCTGTTAATATCAATGCCATTGTAAAAGTCCTGGGTGTGTGGGAGCATTTGGAAGAGGCTGCGTAATAGAGAAAAAACAAAACACCCAGGCTCTGCCATATTCCCAAAGTGGTGGCAGTTCGTGAATGAGGAAGACATCCAGTGACATCACACCCAGCTGAAATGAAGGAAGGTTACCATCTGCACCATACGTTTAAAGCAGTAGCATACCACTTTAAGCAGTCATAGCTTCTCACAGAGAATCCTGGGAAATGTAGTTTGTTCAAGGGTCTGAGAGTTGCAGTCCTCGAGAGTGGTTTAACAATCAATCCCTCTTCCCAGGGAACTCTGGGAAATGTAGGCCATTTCCTTCAAGGGTACAGTACTTGGAACTGTAGCTCTCTGAAGGGTAATCCACAGTTCCCAGGGTTCCTTAGGAGAAGCTATGTGCTTTCAGTGCATGGTATGGAATGCGTGTGACCTTGAAAAACAGGGTGCCTCTGAGCAGATGCTTAGACTTGCAATTTGTTTTCAGTACCAGAACTGAACTAAGCTTACAGTCCATTCACACAAAATTCCACTCCTGGTTATCTTTCTTCTGTTCAGCAGCCTACTTTAGGTGGAAAAAGTCAGCTTGTTGCTACTGTTAAACAACTGGGAGTCAGAAAACCTGGCCCAGGAAAAGCTAACATGCTGCCCTACAGATGTTGTGTGGACTATAATTCCCATCAGTCACAGCCAGCATGGTGAATGATCAGGGATGATGGGAGTTCCAGTCCACAACAGCTGCACTGTCCTTGCCAATCTCCTTCAAATTAGCCAGGGATCCCAGTTGACTTTAAAGCAAACTAGTTGGCCCAACCAAAAGAGCTAATGACTCCTTTTCAGTCCCTTCATATTCTGTGGAACCCACAGGGCTGCAAAGACCAACAACAATACTACTAGTCAATACAAAAAATTCATTCCAGTAGTCTCAGACGTATCTGAAGAAGTGTGCATGCACACGATAGCTCATACCTAGAACTAACTTAGTTGGTCTTTAAGGTGCTACTGGAAGGAATTTTTTGTTTTGACTATGGCAGACCAACACGGCTACCTATCTGTAACTGGAACTACTAGTCAATGTTATTTTTCTATAAAAAGAGGTGCAACGAATTAGTGCATATAATGCATGTTTGCATGTATCTGAGAAAGGGTGGTAGTAATTCTTTCCTTGAAACCTAAGAAACAGCGCACAGTTTCTCCCCAATCCTGTGACTGCTTTTCTCCTCCAGCCTATACCGCTTGAATTGAGTCAGGCTTCACCTTCTCTCTGTTTGGCACCTATCCAAATTGGGCAAAACAACACACATTCTGATACACCCATTGAGGCATCTAATCATAAGCCTGCATTTTTATCAAAGCTTCTATATGTTTAATCAGGGCTTGCATTTTAAAATAAGCTTAAAGATTTTCAAATGTTTCATGCCAGGCAGAAGACCAGCTGCTTAGAAAGAACCTTGGCAATGTTTTCCTCCTGAACAAGGGGCCCCCTGATTTATAGCAGAAAACAATTCTCAAAGTCGTAAAAAAAAAAAAAAGGAAATTACAGGATGAGAGCGAGGACACTGATCCTACATGTTACAGAAGATAAAAAAGCAGAGATAAACACAATTAGGAATGGGTAAAATAACACCATGGGCCTCCCATTAAAACTTGAGCCGTATTTTCCTAAGGCCAGGAGCAATGGAGAAGCATCTAGCTGGCTGTGAAAGGAGGGGTGTAAACTGAAGAGGCTTCTTTTAAAGCTGTTTTTTACTGAGTTCCTTTTTTTTACTTTACAAAGGCCTTATTCCTTTTAAAAGGCTACCTATGATAATGTATGAAATATATTAGCTTAAATATATTGGCTTAAATGTAATTATGCAAAGGATTTAAGAAATGCTAGATTCTTATTTCATATAGTTGTAAGAGTTGTAACTATCCTGAAATTAAGTCAGCCACCAGCCTAGCCCCCCTGCCAGACAGGAGACGCCATCGAGCACTCCTGATATATAGTCGTCAGGCCTTTTTGTTTAGAAACCATCAAATGAAGGAGATCTTTCAATGTTGATGTGAACTCAAGATCCTTGACATCTGTTGAAGATAAAAATTTAAGATTAACCATCTGTTTTAGAAGGCAATAGGGCAAGGAGGGCAAGAGGTGAGCTGGTAATTAAGATTCCTTGTTGAGACATATGTAAGATATATTACTACTTATTTGTCATTTATAGATGTAACAATATATAGCTCTTTGTGTTCCATAAAAGGGTGAGGAAATGGGTGTATCTTTTGTGATTGGTTCTAGCAAACAGCCAATAGGAATTTCAACCAGGCTGATTGGACAGAGGCAGCCACAGGAGGAGCAAGGGGGCTGGATTAAGGAAATATAAGTGCTGGCCAGAATGGCAGGAGGCCAGGCCAGAGCTTGGTAACCATATACCACTGAGCCTCTCATTTATTTGTCTGACAAATAAATTATTATTTTAATTTCTCTATTGCTGCGTTGAATATTTCATTCCAGCTAAGCGTTAACCACAAGCAGGGCGCTACACCATTAACATCCATCCCCACATGGTTGTATACAGGGAAGAACCAGGCACAAGAACCAAGACAGGTAAGATGAGAAGGAATCGAGAGGATGGGCTGCTCAGGGGCGATGGGCACAGAACGGGGAAGCGCTCCAAACATTACAAAGAGGGATGGGAGAGGAATTTGCTTTCCTTTGCAATTTAAGGTGAAACTACCCAATTCACCGTGGGACGCGGGTGGCGCTTTGGGTTAAACCACAGATCCTAGGGCTTGCTGATCAGAAGGTCGGCGGTTCGGATCCCCGTGTCAGGGTGAGCTCCCGTTGCTCGGTCCCTGCTCCTGCCAACCTAGCATTTCGAAAGCACGTCCAAGTGCAAGTAAATAGATAGGTACCGCTCCGGCGGGAAGGTAAACAGTGTTTCTGTGCGCTGCTCTGGTTCACCAGAAGCGGCTTAGTCATGCTGGCCACATGACCCAGAAGCTGTACACCAGCTCCCTCAGCCAATAAAGCGAGATGAGCGCCACAACCCCAGAGTCATCTGTGATTGGACCTAATGGTCAGGGGTCCCTTTACCTTTACCTTTACCCAATTCACACCTCTCGAACTGATACATGAACGTAAAAGACATTTATCCTTTGTAAGGTCCACTTTTCAGAAATCTGCAGTGCAATTCTCCAACCAAGCTGCATCCATATATTAGAGGGAGGTGTGCATATAAATACATATATTAGTAAAAAAACACGCCCAAAAACTGCATGCACATTCTGCTTGCCCAAATGAGTATGTTAGTCAAAACTGCCTGCAAAAACATATCATTAGGAGAAATTAGTGCTAGAACGTTGACACTTTTTCATAAGCATTTCTTAATAATTGCAAACTGCTATGGAAATGTAGATAACTTGAGTTTAAGATTTGAAAAAAATTGAGAAACTTAAATGGACAGTTTCTCCGATAATGGAGTTGTTTAACACATGTGGAGAACAGCTGCACTGCCTAAGATTTATCTTCAAGCTTGCTAAGAGTGGCCAGTTTTTCTCTGCTCTTTTTTCCCCTATTCTTCCAAAAGAATAGCAAAAGAAACAAAGACTTGCTGACATTTAGGTTTGACATTTCCTTTCCCCCCATAGCCTTTGGTTCAAGTGAAAGTCTTGTTTTGCTGACCCCAGCCTAATCAAATTCAGTATTCATTTCCATGTACATTTACCTGAAGGGAAGCCCCTTGAACTCAGTGAGCCTGACAGTGCAATCCTATTCATGTCAAAGCAAGACCCATTGATTTACTCTCTGATAAGAGATTCAGAGTTCTGTGGAACTCTGAAGCTTACTCATTTCTTGATGACATTGAAATTTTTCTTCGCACAAGTATTGCACTGTTGTGGATTTCCACCCCACCAAGCCCCTTACCCATTACATATGGCAATGTTAAGGCACCCAGGCTGTAGTACAGGAATAGGAAACCTGTGGCCTTTCAGATGTTGTTGGACTTCAACTCCCAGCATCCTTGGCCAGCGTGACCAATGGCCAGGTAATGATGGGAGTTGTAGTTCATCAGCATCTGAAAAACCACCCAGGTCTTTCCTCTTAGTGCTTAAACTGGTGAAACCATCATTCTCTCCCCACATGGATTTCTAAGAGCTGTGGTCCTGTGTGAGTTGCATACAGATTTATAAGAGAATTCTCAGCATCCCCACCAAGCTACAGTTCACAGGATTTATTTTTATTTTTTTAGAGCCATGCCTGCTAAGCTGATACAAAACCAATATAAATTAGAAATGCAGATGTTCCTGAATTCTCCATTAGAGTGTAATCAATACAGATCACAAATTTAAAGCCCAAGGCTGCCCCCAAAGAATCTTGGGAACTGTAGTTTACCCCACACAGAGCTATAGTCTACAGTTTCCAGGGAACTACAGTTCCCAGGATTCTTTGGGGAGAGTCACATGCTTTAAATGTATGGCATGGATGTGTCAATTGCACATTTAACCAATTCACACATTGGGCTGCTGCTGAAGCAGAGATCTGGATCCCACTCCAAACTCCTAGCTTGTCCATTTTCCAATTTGCGTGAAACTTACTTAATAAGTGGCTGTTGGAAGATTTCTGCCTTTGGCTGCTACTGTTTTAGCTCTCTCGAGGTGGGTTGTTAGTCTTTTGCAACAATAGACAACAAAGACCTGGGGCACCTTAAAAGATGAACCAATTTATTGCCGCATAAGCTTTCGTGGACTCAAGGCCACTTTGTAAGATGTGCAAAGTGAAATCTTAGTTGGCAGGTGTATAAAGGAGAAAACTGGGAGTTGGGCAACAATGAGATACAACCCCACCTCAACAAGTCAGTTGTAACTAGAGCACAAATTTACGGTAAGTTGAAAAGGCACACCCTTCAGTGTAGCAGATTAGTGATAATGTACTCAGCATTGCTAAGATGATTGTATTAACACCTGTATTGAGGCAAGAACCAATACAGATAACCATTGATAACAAGAGGTATCCTGGCATTGGCAGCTAATTAGGCTCACAAAGACAATCAAGAACGCATCTTTCCTTAACAGTTAGCTGATTTCTGATTTTAACATTTTTATATGGTTCTATCGTATGATTTTATGCATAATTGTTGTAACCCACTCTGCTATTTTTTTTATGAACCGTGGGATACAATTTTAAAATACAAATAACAGTGCAAAGTTAGTATACGTAGAGTGGTTTTTAAAAACCTTTATCTCAATGAATTGTAATTCTGTTTATAGGTAGGTAGCTATGTTGGTCTGCCGTAGTCGAAACAAAATAAAAAAAAATCCTTCCAGTAGCACCTTAGAGACCAACTAAGTTTGTTATTGGCATGAGCTTTCGTGTAATGGAAGGAATTTTTGTAATTCTGTTGTTTCACACTGAAACAGTATTCACACTGAACACAGGTACATGCTGGTTCTACACATGTGCAAGTGTTTGTGAGAAAAAGTGTACATTTATTGATTTGCACAGCTTGTGTACAAAGGTACTCAGACCATATACTTTGTGAATATTACATGTGAATAACTGCGCATGTGTACAGCTCAGGGTCTGTGTACCCAGGCAGAGGGATTGCAACCCATTGAATATGAACACCCCTATTGTATTCTTGCTTTGTGATCCTTTTATTTCAGAATGGCAACCTTGAGGTCAGTTACAGAGTGTCCTGGGAGTTTGAAAGATTCTCCCACTGGTTCATGAATAGTGCAATCTCATTACATGAATGTAACATTTTTTCCTTTGTTTCAGCTTGTTAGCTGTTTTCACATTTTGGCTAGGGGGATGGGGAGGAATGTTGAGATTTGTGCCCATTTATTCTTCTGCATAGAGACTGGCACATCTGTCCTATGTAGAATACCGATGGGCATTGCTGCTACATGATGGCACAAGGAAGAGAAAAAAATCAGCATCCCAAAACGCCTTTGCCAGGGAAGTTTTTAATGTTTGACGTTTTATCGTGTTTTAATATTACGTTGGGAGCTGCCCATATTATTATTATTTATTACAGTTGCCTCTAGGATTGTTTAAGCAGAATAACTTGTGGAGGCCCAATGTGGTGTCCTGAACAGAGTACAGTGGTACCTCGGGTTAAGTACTTAATTCGTTCCGGAGGTCCATACTTAACCTGAAACTGTTCTTAACCTGAAGCACCACTTTAGCTAATGGGGCCTCCTGCTGCTGCCGCGCCGCCGGAGCACGATTTCTGTTCTCAACTTGAAGCAAAGTTCTTAACCTGAAGCACTATTTCTGGGTTATCGGAGTATGTAACCTGAAGCGTATGTAACCTGAGGTACCACTGTGTTCACTTGAACTGAGAAGGAAGCGTGTTTGGCCATGAAAGGTCATTGCATAACGTTTGGACAGAAACTACCACCTCAGCCCAACATTCCTCATAGGATTCCCATTTAGACATAATGGTAAAGCCAGTGAATGGTACAATCAGTGAGGGGTCTGAATGAGGAGGATTTTGAGGGCCATAAAGAGAGGCCTAGAGGGCCACATTTGGTCTTCAGGCTTGAGGTTCTTCACCGCTGTCCATAGAGGTTCTTACTTGACTCAGGCTCCATCCACACTCAAGACTGAAAGCCCATGACTTAACCCAAAGAATAATAACTGAATTTGTAAAGGGGGCTGGGAAACGGTAAGCAAACCACAGTTCCCAGGATTCTCAGGGGGCAGCCATTACTGTTGAAGTACTATAAATGTGCTTTAAATGTAGTGTGGATGTGACCTCATCCTCTTAACTTGGTTTTATTTAGTTAGTTTGTTGCATTTGTATCCAAAGGAGCATCTCCACCCCCATCATTCAGCCTGGACACTGAGGTCCAGCTCCGAGGGCCTTCTGATGGTTCCCTCATTGCAAGAAGTGAGGTTACAGGGAACCAGGCAGAGGGCCTTTTCGGTAGTGGTGCCCACCTTGTGGAACGCCCTCCCACCAGATGTGAGGGAAATAAACAACTATCAGACTTTTAGAAGACATCTGAAGGCACCCCTTTTTAAGGGAACTTTTTAATGTTTGATGTTTTATCGTGTTTTTAGTATTCTGTTGTGAACCTCCCAGAGTGGCTGGGGAAACCTAGCCACATGAGCAGGGTATAAATAATAAATTATTATTATTATTATTATTATTATTATTATTATTATTATTATTATTATTACTATTATTATTATCAGTGATACACAAGGGGTACACAAACCCCTAAACATTTTGTGAATCTAACTTTGGCCTCATTGAGGGACAGTATTTCAATATGAGTAGGAAAAGGAGAGTACCTCTAAACATTTTTAAAGGAAATAAAGCACTGATGATGATGATATCCCAGTTTTCCAGGAGCTCACAAGGTGGGGTACATGGTTTCCCCCTTCCTCACTGAATCCACACAACAACCCTGTTAAGTAAGTTAAGCTGAGAGGCAAGGTGAGCTTCCTGGCAAAGTTAGACTTTGAACCCTGGTCTCTCAGGTCTGGTCCTAGTTCAACATCTCTTCCCTAAGCAGGGCCATCTATTCCTTTCTCAAGCTGCCCTTGCCCTCCAATATGCACACTTAGCTGCAGTGATGCCTGTAGGGCAGGAGTCTAGCCCCCACTTCAGCAGAAGGAGCAGAAGGACCCTCAAAAGTCAGTTGGGTGGGCTTACCATGGTCTCCCACCCAAAGAGCACTATCCCATAAGAACACCAAGTCCACAGTTCTACCTAACCTAACCTAACCATACCAATTGTTCGACCAAATAAGCTCAAGGATAGTCACTGGCTCAGAATGCTTCCATAAATCAGGTGTGAGGATAGCTCAGTCTGTAAAGCATGAGACTGTTAATTTCAAGGTTGTTGGTTCGAGCCCCACATTAGGCAAAAAGAGTCCTGCATTGCAGAGGGTTGGACTAGATGCCCCACATGGCCCCTTCCAACTCTACAATTCTGTGAACCTTTGGCCCTCCAGATGTTGCTGAACTACATCTCCCATCAGCCCCAGCAAGCATGGCCAATGCCCAAGGGATGATGGGAGTTGCAGTTCAGCAACATCTGAGGGAGAGAACTAAAGGTTATCCACACCTGCAGGAAAGGCTTTGCTCTCTGCATTTCACTATATCAAGACTCCTTTGTGCAAAACTGCATTAAAGTTACGTTTTTGCTGCTAGAAATAGTTTATTTCTGTATCAGAATGCCGAAGCACACTGCCCACCCCTTCCCCTAAGTAAGGAGGAAACTAGTCTTGTCTAAAGCTAGGACTGGCCCAGAATTCTTTTTGGCCTGAAGCAGAACAGAAAACAGAAAACCTCTCCCTGAGTCAGGGTATACAGTATTTTGGCACCTGAGGAAAATCCCTGCGTCAAAATACAATAAAAATAGATCTGATCGTCGCTGCCCTTTCACAGCATCTAAGATCAGCTGCCTAAAACAGCCATGGCACTTTGTCTAATGGTAGGGCTGGCTGTATATGACCAGAACACTGAAAAAAAACTGATCTGGGACTGAAATAATTCCTCTGTGATAACTTGCCTCACCAATGCAGGATCATGATTCCCAATTAACCCCTTTCCTTTGGGTGCTTGCCAACATCAAGTGTGCAGTGGTTGGGGTCCCAAGGTCTACATATAGATCGTGCCCCATGGGTGGGGTCCAATGGGAGAAATAAAGAACCACTGGGCTCCTCTGGATCACCTGTTTACTGAGCAGCCATCCTGATTCCCTTGCACAAAGCTTACACATAGGCTAGTTTATACCTGGTGTTTCTTGAGCATTGATTCTGATTTGTTTGCAGGAAGTTTATACAACAATGAGCATTCATCCTGATTTGCTTGCAGGGTTTTTATGCAGCTTTCTGCTAAATCATCCCTGCACCCCTCACTTTCAAACACCGTCAACTCTCCTGCCACTTTCCTAACTGCAAACAGCCTGTTTCTTTTTTTAAAAAGGTGCCTTTGTTGCAGCAGAGTGACAGAATGCTTTGATCCACATCAGTTGCCCAAACCTAAATTTCCTGGTATGCAGTAAGAACCCCTCCTTCAAAAATCCTGACAATCTGGAAAGGTCCCCATAACGTTAATGGCCAAATGTCAACATTACTTACACGGGTATCTGAAGTAGAAGTCATTCTCGGCGTCGCTCGTGATGTTCTTCTCCTGCTTCGCCTTCTCCCAGCCGGCTATATCAGATTCTGCGTTGAAGCGCACAAAGACGCCAAAAAGGATGATCATGGCAAGCTCCCAGAGGAGGCAAACGAGCGGCAGTCGCCAGCGCATGTCGGTGTTCCTCGCCATCATAGTCCTCGCAATCAGTTTGTCATTTGCCTGCTTGTTTGGTGAAGGGGAAAGAGGAGCTGTGTGTGTGAGCTGGCAAGTGCGAAGTTACAGTCCCAACTGCTGGGGGAAGTTCATTCATTTTATGTCATCTGGGGAGATGTGGGTGTGACCGTGCGGCTGTCAGTCATCACTTCAGACACTCAAGGACACTGGCAACCAGTCCCATTTCACAGCTCGCTTAATAGATCAGGGCACTCTCTCATATAACCAGCCACAAACAAAGGGGCGAGGCACATGTGTCGAGCCGCCTTAAGAAACTGAGTGCATTCTGTGTGCTCAGCATCACAGATGAATAGATTCAGCATCACAGCTGGTTGGATTCCATGATTAGCATCACAGCATCCTAAGGTGGGAGCGGCTAGAGGTTGATAAGCCAGGGTTATCTGTGGGGTACACACAGTGGCTGAGTTTGTGCTGGTGCGGGGAGGCAGCCGCAGTGCCATCACAGCTAAGAAAATGACCACTCTATGTATCTCATCTACATTTGCACTCTGCTTAGGAACCATACCTGTTGCACTGCGTTCTCATGTGGACTCACTGTTTCAGTTTGCGAGTTGTATCAAGACCGTGAGTGTAGGAGGAGTGACAATCTTTACCTCCCCAGGTGAGCGATGGGGAAGGGACTTAGCAGGTGAGAGAGTCGGGAGGGAAGGCTGACATTCAAGGGATGTAGGTTAACTGTGGTGAATCTATGCGGACTGGTTTTTTGAAACGGAGATCTCCCCCTCCCCCCTTTTGGCCTTATATACTGCTGTTTTATTTCTGCGCTAAGCCTTGCACCTCTTTAGTTTCAAGCTGTTAAAACAATCTATTGATTTGTACAAAGTTGCTTGCACAGGTTGATTTTTTAATGATATATTTAAAGACTGACATTATGGGTTATTTGTAATGGTTCCTAACATGGTTTCTGAATTGTGGTTGTCCTTTGTGCGGTATAGTGTGAGCTGCTTCGGGCACACGTGTGTGCGTGTGTGTTTGTGTGCGTGTGTATTGACAGCATACATTTAAAGCACTACGACACCACTTTAAATGTATGGTGTGAAAGAACCAAGGCCAGAGCAGGGAATGATTTAGAGAAGCAGTGGGTAGCCTCCCCTGTGTATCTGTATTTTGGGTCCACAGGATCCTTCATTGATTTCATTCTTTCATCTCCTGCACTACACTAAGAGCTATTTACTTATTTCATTTCTGACCTTTCAAGATGGTGTACATGGTTTCCCCCCCTCCCCTACCAGTCATCAGCACAACGGCCCTGTGAGGTAGGCTAGGTTAAAGAGAAGTGTTCAGTTCAAATACCCCCCAATGATTTTATGGCTGGGTATGGAGATATGGATTTTGCTTTCTCCCGGGCCTAGTCTGAAACTCTAGCTGTTACACAGGAGTTTTCTTGTGGCATATAAAATGCAGAACTAGCACCTTATTATATATTACTCTCTAATTCTAGATGGGTGGAAGCTGGCTGTAGTTGTTAAGTGTAGCATGGGGAAATAGACTCAGAGGAATATGCTCAGAGGAATTCTCTTCTAATGCAGCTTTTAAATTCCTAGGACTTGATCCTGTCATTAAAAGCCACCATTTTATTTTATTTTTTATATATAATTTTTATTAATGTTTTTTGTTTTACAATATAGAATACTCACTTAAACATCAAAATATCAATGACTTATTCTCTTTCCATAGTTCATTTTACATATCATAAATCCCTGCATATTTTACATAAACTAAACCATTCAGTATTCCATTACAGTGGTACCTCGGGTTACATACGCTTCAGGTTACAGACTCCGCTAACCCAGAAATAGTACCTCGGGTTAAGAACTTTGCTTCAGGATGAGAACAGAAATCGTGCTCCGGCGGTGCGGAAGCAGCAGGAGGCCCCATTAGCTAAAGTGGTGCTTCAGGTTAAGAACAGTTTCAGGTTAAGAACGGACCTCTGGAACGAACCTCCAAGTACTTAACCCGAAGTACCACTGTATTACGTCCATCAAAACTTATTTACACGGTTGAATTTATCTTAATGCTGCCAGCGTTTTCAAGTCTACACAACCCGCCCCCCCCCATATTCAATAAACATTTTCCAGTCTTCTCTAAAAGTACCGTATGTTCTTCTTCTTCTCTTATTCTATATGTTAAGTCCGCAAGTTGTGCATATTCCATCATTTTAAAACCTTACCTCTTGCTGCTCTCAGCAATGAAGCTGAACGTTCGAAGATTCAGGACAGATCAAAAAACGTACTTCTTCATGCAGTGCATAGTTGAACTGTGGAACTCTGTCCCACTGGAGGCAGTGATGACCACTAACTTAAAGGTAAAGGGACCCCTGACCATTAGGTCCAGTCACAGACGACTCTGGGGTTGTGGCGCTCTTCTCGCTTTATTGGCCGAGGGAGCCGGCGTACAGCTTCCGGGTCATGTGGCCAGCATTACTAAGCCACTTCTGGTGAACCAGAGCAGTGCACGGAAACGCCGTTTACCTTCCCGCCAGAGCGGTACCTGTTTATCTACTTGCACTTTGACGTGTTTTCGAACTGCTAGGTTGGCAGGAGCAGGGACCGAGCAACGGGAGTTCACCCCGTCGCGGGGATTCGAACCGCCAACCTTCTGATCGGCAAGTCCTAGGCTCTGTGGTTTAACCCACAGCGCCACCCGCGTCCCCACCACTAACTTAGATGGCTTTAAAAGAGGATGAGTCAGATTCATGAAGGTCATGACCCATGATGGCTATGCTTGGTCTTCCCCAGGAGGCGAGAGTGCTCTTGTGCTTGAGTCCTCCATGCTGGTTTCCCACAGGCATCTGGTTAGCGTCTATGAGAACAAGATGCTGGACTAGATGGGCCATTCAGCAGGCTCTTCTTATCTTCTTCTGGCCTCTTGGTTTTCCTCCAACTCACAGCAGGCCTTGCTGCCCTTCCCTTTCACCTCTTCCCTCCTCCCGTTTTCTTTCCTAACCTCCTAAGGAACACAGAAGGCCATTCCAGAATTGCCTGCAGCTGTCTCTATGGGGATGGTATGTAAACCGTCTGGCTTGGTCGCTGGGTGTAAAAAAAGCCCCAACTGCCACTGGGGCACTGCGGTGTACATTGTTAGCTGTTATCTAACTTATACTCATCATTAGAACTACTAATGCAGGTTTTTAAGTTGCCGTTCACCTGGGGGCAAGTTTTAACTGACTCCTGGGCAATCGTTCTCAAGTAGCAAGTTGCACAGTGCTGTTTTGCTTTATATTTTTGTTACTTATTTTATTTTAAATGCATTATCTGCCCTTTACCACCAGGTCCCAGGGCAAGTTACAACAGTTTAAGATTAAGGACAGTTAAAACAAATTACAGTAACAGGGAAAAGTGCACCCCCAACCCCCCCCCCCCCACATCTCAGGTATCAAAGGCCAAAGTAAAGAGATATGCCCTCAGCATTTGCCAAAAGCAGCAAAAAAGGTAAAAATGTAAAGGACCTCTTGATGGTTAAGTCCAGTCAAAGCCGACTGTGAGGTGCAGAGCTCGTCTCGCTTTCAGGCCGAGGTAGCTGGTGTTTGTCCACAGACAGCTTTCTGGGTCATGTGGCCAGCATGACTAAACTGATTCTGGTGTAACAGAACACCGTGACGGAAACCAGAGTGCACAGAAATGCTGTTTACCTTCCCACCAGAGCGGTACCTATTTATCTACTTGCATTGGTGTGCTTTCAAACTGTTAGGTTGTCAGGAGCTGGGACTAAGCAACGGGAGCTCACCCCGTCGTGGGATTCAAACCGCTGACCTTCTGATCGGCAAGCCCAAGAGGCTCGGTGGTTTAGACCACAGCGCCACCCCTGCAAGTGTCCTGGAAAAACTGGGACACCCCCCCCCCTTGAGAGCACGGCGGCCCCAAAGAAAGTGCTTTTTCAGGGCCACAATCCTGTGCTTTTTCGAGGCCGCCTGTCTCCTTACTTACATCCAGTCCAGGGATCCAGTCCTCTTTAGACTTAGCGTCACCAATGTCATTCTAGATCTCTGCAGAGGCTAAAGTAGAAGTATGTGCCTCTTCCTGTCATTGGCTCTGACTCTACCCTTGGGGTTTTTGTCTCTCTCCCCTACCCCATGAGTCTCTATGGGCACTAGACTTCATTCATCCCATTTGGGACTTATGTAGCTCTGGGAGTGATCTTGCTCTGCCTCTGTTTTGCATCGGTCACCATCCAGCTGTGGCCGATCAGAATTGTAACCCAAAACATCTGTAGGGTGGCAGAGATCGAGTTAAGCAAATACTTTTTTTTCCACTGGAAAGAAAGCAAAAAGTCTTTCTTTCCTTGTTTGCACCCATTATGGGAACCAAATAACGTCTTTTCCACTGAAGCAATAGACTCTCTCACCTTGCCTTATTTTCCACCATTTCTCACCTTATCGGTCTTTGGGATCAGAACTTTGTGGGCAGTCTTCCAAACCATGAAGTTGCCTGCATGGTCCAGTGGTTCTCCTCTAGTCTAAACACAACCTCTCTCCCATTTCTCACCCCACTGTGAGGATCACAGTTGGCTGCTAAAAATCATGGCCCAACTGCACTGGCTGCCAATTAGTTTCCGGGTCCAATTCACAGGGCTGGTTTTGACCTACAAAGCCTTAAATGGCTATACTTCAAGGACTGCCTCTCCTCACGTGAACAGACCTGGACCCTGCAATCATCATTCACACATGCCCTCTCCACAAGAGGTCTGGAAGGTGGCAACACGAGAACAGGCTTTTCTGCAGTGACTCCCCGTTTGTGGAATGCTCTCCCCAAGGAGGTTTGGCTGGCGCCTTCATTATACACCTTTAGGTGCCAGGCAAAAATGCTCCTCTTATTTTAAATGTGTTTATGGGAGTGGGTGGAGGGAGAGGGTTATTGGTCTGTGTTTGCTGTTGTTTTGTTCTTTTTATCATCTTTTAATTTTATGTTGTGAATTGCCCTGAGATCTGCGGAGGATGGGTGGTATACACATTTAATAAATAGTAATATTTCCGGTCATCAGCTAAGGCACAGAAGGGGAACCCATCTGGATATTTGTCGGACTACAACTCCCATCGTCCCAGGCCATTGGTCACGATGGGAGTTGGAGCCCAACAATGTCTGGAGGGCCACAGGTTCACCGCCATTACTTGCAACACTATCTTCAGATGCTTTTGTTTTCTTCCCAACAACCTATGGGGAAACCCAGCCAGATGGGAGGAGGAGGAGGAGGAGGAGGAGGAGGAGGAGGAAGAGGAGGAGGAGGAGAAGAAGAAGAAGAAGAAGAAGAAGAAGAAGAAGAAGTCACAATATGTTTGCACAGGCTTGCAGGGTGGTTAGACAATGCCAGCCATTTTATCAACCATTCCCTCTGATTTCCTTGCAGGGTAGTTGTACAATGCCGTGTCAAGCAGGTCAAGCACATTTTCCCTGTCACTTTCCTTATTGCAACAAGTCTTGATTTGTGGGGTGGGAGGAAGCATGTTTGCTGTGCATGTTGTGGAAGCATCCTACAACCCCCTATCTTTCCCGGTTGTCATCCATTGTTGGCCAGTATTGATGAGAGTTGGATTACAACAACATCCAGAAGGCCACAGGGTCCTCCATCCCTGATCTAAGGGAACGACAAACGCTGCTGGAAATGGTTGAAACAGAACAGCTGAAATTTGAAATGGTTACAAGGAGATCCTGGTAGAATGAATGGAAGTCTGGGCAACATGAAAGGACGGACGGTCATCTGAGAGACAAGTGGTTTGTTTTTCCTGTACGCCGTGTTTTGAAACACATCTTGACATTGTTTTCATTTGAAAGCATTGTATCACCAAGGAATGGGACAATGCAAATGCCAATCAAGGTGTGGTTAAAGGAAAACATGTTGCTCACTGCTTCACTTGTAAGGAAGAGGAAAAAACCCAGGGCTGTCTCTAGACCACATGGTTCCCCGGGCAAGGATAGCCTTTGGCACTCCCTTCTCTTTGTTCAACTTTTGAATAGCTTCTTTTTCATTTCCTTGGCATCCCAGTTCATCTGCTTTTGCAGATGATTGGCGTGCAGGACTTTCCCCTGTCATCAACCACTATCAAGTTCAGGGCCGGATTTAGGTTTGATGAGGCCCTAAGCCAGGGGTCAGCAAACTTTTTCAGCAGGGGGCCAGTCCACTGTCCCTCAGACCTTGGGGGGGGGGGCAGACTATATTCTTTTTGGGGGGTGGGGAACGAATTCCTATGCCCCACAAATAACCCAGAGATGCATATTAAATAAAAGCACACATTCTGCTTATGTAAAAACACCAGGTAGGCCCCACAAATAACCTGGAGATGCGTTTTATATAAAAGGACATATTCTAATGTAAAACACGCTGATTCCCGGACCATTCGCGGGCTGGATTTAGAAGGCGATTGGGCCGGATCCGGCCCCTGGGCCTTAGTTTGCCTACCCATGCCCTAAGCTACTGAAGGTAATGGGGCCCTTTATATGTCCAGCTGTCCTTTGTCAACAACAAATTGTAGGTGTTTTTTGTGTGTTGAATATATGCTATATGGTAATTTATGGACCTAATAGCTATCTAAAGCCATTTGCACATAACAGATAGGAGCCTACACAACAAAACACTGTTGCTGTATGTAGGTTTTATTTTATTTGTTTTTTATCTTATATTTTGGAAATGTGCATCCAGTTTTATTTTCCTTTAAATTTTTTTGGGGGCCCCAAGAGAGTGGAGCCCTAAGCTATAGCTTGTTTAGCTTATACGTAAATCTGGCACTGATCAAGTTGTATCTCTGGATATGAGCATAATCTCTCTCTCTCTCTCTCTCTCTCTCTCTCTCACACACACACACACACACACACACACACACACCCCTTTATTCTTGAATGGACACGTGTAAACCTTTCCACGAATTAAAAGCAAGTTTGTGGGGCAGCAGGTCATAAAAAGATCTTCTCTGTGGTGGCCCCTGGGATGTGGAATAATCTCCTTTCCAAGGTTTTTCTTGCCCTGTTGTACACGTTTCATTGCATACCCTACAACATTCCTCAGATGAAAATAGGGACATTTCTTAATCTCCCCCAACTGACACTTCTCAACCTTCCCCCCATTTTTCTCTCCTCCCCACCCCTTACAGAGCATTTCCTATCCTATCCAAAGAAGGGTAAGTGTCACACAGGCCCTCCACTGTCCTGAGAAAACCCATTAATCCCATTAAAAATATATATTTTATTCTTCGGTAGATTTGCAAAAAGAAAAGCATTCACCAATAAATACTTTTTAAAGAAAGGGGCAATAATATTTTTTTTAGAAAGATTATACACGGAGGCACAGAGTGCTTTTTCAAAAAATCAAGACTCCTTGAGCTCCACTCCACTCCCCCTTCCTTCCTGCCCTCTGTCTGCCCCTCAGAGCTGGTGTATTACATGGGGCTGGGTCTCAGTGACCACTGTTAGAATTCCTGCACCATGACTGCAGTCATGGGATTTTTGTCTATCACATGACGGTATATGTTTTGACTCCACAGAGTGGGAAGTGACAGAGACAGGATGTTTGTGTTACTGTGTTCCATGAAGTGGTGTAGCACCCTGCTTGTGGTTAACGCTTAGCTGGAATGAAATATTCAACGCAGCAATAGAGAAATTAAAATAGTAATTTATTTGTCAGACAAATAAATGAGAGGCTCAGTGGTACATGGTTACCAAGCTCTGGCCTGGCCTCCTGCCATTCTGGCCAGCACTTATATTTCCTTAATCCAGCCCCCTTGCTCCTCCTGTGGCTGCCTCTGTCCAATCAGCCTGGTTGAAATTCCTATTGGCTGTTTGCTAGAACCAATCACAAGAGATACACCCACTTCCTTCTGTCCTTTTATGGAACACAAAGAGCTATATATTCTTATCTATAAATGACAAATAAGTAGTAATATATCTTACATATGTCTCAACAAGGAATCTTAATTACCAGCTCACCTCTTGCCCTCCTTGCCCTATTGCCTTCTAAAACAGATGGTTAATCTTAAATTTTTATCTTCAACAGATGTCAAGGATCTTGAGTTCACATCAACATTGAAAGATCTCCTTCATTTGATGGTTTCTAAGCAAAAAGGCCTGACAACTATATATCAGGAGTGCTCGATGGCGTCTCCTGTCTGGCAGGAGGCTGGGCTCATTTGCCCCTCTGGTCTCCTATTGCAATATGACTCTATGAAATAAGAATCTAGCATTTCTTAAATCCTTTGCATAATTACATTTAAGCCAATATATTTAAGCTAATATATTTCATACATTATCATAGGTAGCCTTTTAAAAGGAATAAGGCCTTTGTAAAGTAAAAAGGAACTCAGTAAAAAACAGCTTTAAAAGAAGCCTCTTCAGTTTACACCCCTCCTTTCACAGCCAGCTAGATGCTTCTCCATTGCTCTTGGCCTTTCAACCTTAGGAAGAAGATATGGCTCATTTTACTGGGAGGCAAATGGTATTATTTTACTATTTATCCACCCTTAATTTAGTACTTTGCAATATGCAAGGTCAGTGTCTGTAACTCCCTTTTTTTACGACTTTGAGAATTGTTTTCTGCTATAAATCAGGGGGCCCCTTTCCTAGGAGGAAAAACATTGCCAAGGTTCTTTCTAAGCAGCTGGTCTTCTGCCTGGCATGAAACATTTGAAAATCTTTAAGCTTATTTTAAAATGCAAGCCCTGATTAAACATATAGAAGCTTTGATAAAAATGCAGGCTTATGATTAGATGCCTCATTCCCCCCTTTCAAGCTCAAGGACCTTCATCCCAAGTGTCCTTGATAGCTTGACCTTCATCATATTCCTGAGGTAAAGCTCTGTATAGGGCCATGATATGAGGTAGAGTTTCATTTGAAATCATCTTGCTAATTGTACTTCTAAAACATGAAATGATACATGGCACCATACATAAAACCATTACTACTACTGTCAAGAAAAACAAGCAAGACAATAGTATCCCTTTGAGTCCTGCGACATTAGGTAACCAATTGGTGAGCCATCCCATATCCCATCCTTCCCATGTTTGTACTGGGACATGTGCTATATTCTCCATCTTTGTGGCCAACACACGGATTGCCTCACCATTATCAGAAATGTTAAAGCAACAGGCATTCCCTGTCAAGTTCAAGACTCCACATAGGCCTCCCTGCCTGGCAAGTACATAATCCATTCCCATTTTCAGCTGCAAAATGGCGGCTCTACTTTCATCCAACTGTTGTGCAATAAGTCTCAAACTCTGGGCCGTTGCATTGGTTACAAGTTCCACTACTGCTTGCAATCGAATTATTCTGTTTAGATTATAAATAGGATCCCGTGCCCCTTGTATGAGCTCACCAGGATTCCAGGAGGCAGGATCATAATAGGCTATAATGCGCTCTGGTGGCCAATCATCAGTATCGCTCCAACTTTGGGTACTTCCTCCTGCTATATGAGAAATATCAGCGTTTCTTTGTGTACGCTTGGCCAAACTAGTGGGCATAATCCACATTGGTGGTAATACCCATCCCAAGAAACAAGTCCCACTCCATTTGGAAGGGAGTTTCTTGTATGCCCATTCTCCACATATCCACCACAACCATCGGGTCTGAGGTTTCTGGTACGTGGAGTGCAAAAGGCGAAATATCAAAAGGGGTAGAGAGTTCACAGTGCAGTATGTTAGATTGCCTTTTTCTGTCACAGTTATGTTCCATACCACTTTCCATGCATGAATAAAAGGAGGTGCACAGGGCAAGGTATTCCGAGTTCGATAGGTAGTACCGTTTGCCCAGGTTTGACTATTCTTAATATAATCCCAAGTATAGTGGCAATGGGAGGAGCCTATCATGGTAGGATCAGCTGCATCTGATGATTTATGCACACAGATTTCCCCTTGCACAGGTATAACTCGTATTGGTTTAGTTGAGTTCCATCCGGGGAAATTCTGTACTTCTGTTTGGTGTGGCATTTCGCTTACCATACCAATGGCACTTAATGGTATTGGTAATAAGGGCATACCTCCCTCTGAATCACCTGGCCCAAGAGAGCAAACAAGGCAATTAGTCCTATTTGCAACATTGGCTACCATCTCAGCTAAGCCTACCCACATATTGTGGTCATGGCGGAATCCATATTTAGCAAATTTGGTCAGATTCAAGGACCCTTCCCCTTCCCAAGGGATCAGGATTAATAATAAAATCATGTTGATGTCTAGCATATGCATTCCTTCCACAAAAGATTACCTTATTGTGATAGCAAATAAATATTAGCCCCAATATAATTCCCCCAGTGACAGAAATGGGGAACCACCAAGACCAAAACATATATCCCGAGGATCCCCAATGAGTAATATCCCTTATAATTGTTCCTCAAGGGGGCAGTCAATCAATTGTATAAGAGAATCTTCCCGTTCACAGTCGCTGGTTCAGACGCTCCTCAAGCTTCAGGCGTGCACAGGTCAGCCAGCTTCCAGGTTGTGGCTGCAGCAGGCCGGTCGTCTAAATGTTGCCCGTGACCTAGCCCGTTCCCGGTAGGGCTAGATACAGGGGTTTTTGGAGAGAGTCAGTTTTAAAGGATTAGAGGGGTCACCTTTGCACGTCCAACTGCCTTCAGACTTCTTCAAACGAGAGTGATGAATCCAGGGGGTCACCTCAGCTACCTTCACCGCTGTTGGAGTAGAGAGCAAGACGGTGTAAGGTCCACGCCACTTAGGTGCAAGTGGATCGCGTTTCCACTCTTTCACCCATACGCTATCGCCAGCCTGGAACTGATGAATCGGCTCGGCAATGCTGCACGGCGTGCGCTCGAGGGCCCACCTGTTAAGAGAAACAAAAACACGGGAGAGAGATTGCACTTGTTCCTGTGTCACATGGTCTCCTATTTGTTTAAGGTCAGCTGGAATATCCTGAACAAAGGAGGGCGGCCTCCCATACAGGAGCTCAAAAGGTGACAACTTAAGTCTTTTTGTGGGTGCACACCGAACACGAAACAGTGTTACGGGTAACACATCTACCCATCCCAATCCCGTTTCCTGGGTTAATTTTGCCAATTGGGTTTTCAGAGTCCGATTCATTCTTTCAGTTTTCCCTGAACTCTGAGGCCTATATGCTGCATGCAGTCTCCATTTCACTTGTAGGACTCGACATACTTCTTGTACTACTTGATCAATGAACGCTGGCCCATTATCACTTCCAATGCATCTAGGTAATCCAAACCTCGGGATCAATTCAGTGAGGAGTCTCTTAGTTACCTCTCGTGCCTTTTCAGTTCGGGTGGGAAAAGCTTCAACCCATCCGGTAAGAGTATCTACAAACACAAGGAGATACTTGAATCCCTTAGAAGGGACCAGCTCTGTGAAGTCCACAATTAGGCTTTCCATGGGGACATATCCCACATGCTGAATTCCAGGAGGTTGTACCGGTCCCTGCCTGGGATTGTTTTTAGCACAAAGAACACATTTCTGTGAAATACAAGTTGCTAATTGTGATAGATTAACAATATACAACTTTCGACTGAGACTCTCTCTGGTTGCAGTACCGCCAAGGTGAGTAGATTCATGATAATTTCTTACAATTGTGCCTGCTAGATGATGAGGTACATAAATCCTATTGTCCGGCAGGATCATCCAACCGTCCTTCACAACCGCTCCTTCCTGTTCAGCCCACTTCCTCTCTTCTGGGGTATAGTGAGGTTTAACTTCTTCTGGAACTACCTCTGGTATGAGGGCTGCTATAAATCCTCCCACAGGCTTTTGGGCTGCCTCTCGGGCTGCTTTGTCAGCAGCATGATTTCCTCTGGTTATTGGATCCCTTCCTCGTCCATGACCTTTGCAGTGCATTACAGCAATCTGTTCTGGAGCCCATACTGCTTCCAACAGGATTTCTACTTCAGGTCCATATTTCAAGGCCTTCCCGTGGGCTCCGATTAGACCTCTTTCTTTCCATAGAGCTCCATGTGCATGCAGGGTTAAGAAGGCATATTTAGAATCAGTATAGATGTTTGCCTTACATCCGGCTGCCAATTGCAGAGCTCTAGTTAAACCTATAAGTTCAGCTTTTTGTGCTGAGGTGCCAGCAGGCAAAGCTTCAGCTTCCACAACTTCCTCATTGGTGACCACAGCATATCCTGCTCGTCTGGCACCTTCATGCAGGTAACTGCTACCATCAGTATAATATACAACATCTGGATTTTTCAATGGTTCATCTTTCAGATCAGGTCTACTGGAATAAACTTCATCCATTATTTGGAGACAATCATGTGATTCTTCATCATCTACCTCTGGTAGGGGCAGCAAAGTCGCTGGATTGAGCATATTCACTACCCGTAGATGAATCCTGGGATTTTCACACAATAGGCCTTGGTATCTAGCCATCCTTGGGTTCGTTAGCCAATAACTACCCTTATATTCCATGAGTGTCAGAACAGCATGAGGTACATTCACATACATCGTCTGGCCGAAGGTAAATTTATCAGCTTCTTTGACAAGGCTTGCAGTGGCCGCTACTGCCCTTAGGCATGGAGGCCATCCTTTTGCTACTGAGTCCAATTGTTTAGACAAATAAGCTACTGGACGGTTCCAACTTCCTAATCTCTGGGTCAGGACTGCCGCTGCAATCCCATTCTGTTCATGTACATACAGCTGAAAGGGTTTTTCCGAATTAGGCAATCCAAGGGCTGGGGCCTCCATAAGTCGTTGTTTGATAACTAAAAAGGCTTGTTTCTGCTCAGGTCCCCATACAAATGGGTCCTTTTCTGCACCTCGAGTGCTTTCATGTAAGGGCTTGGCCAGACTGCTGAAATCAGGTATCCATAGTCTACAAAACCCTGCTGTTCCCAGGAATCCTCTAAGTTGTTTTCTTGTGGTAGGTTCCTTGATAAGGCAAATAGCTTCTTTCCTCTCTGGTCTCAATGCTCGTTGTTGGTGTGAGATGTCAAAGCCCAAATATTTGACCTTTTCTAAACATAACTGTGCCTTTTTCTGGGAAACTCGGTAGCCAGCTTCCCAGAGCAAGTGGAGCAGTTCCTCTGTCCCTTCTTTACAGGTATCAAAATCCTTTGCCGCTAGTATAAGATCATCCACATATTGCAGAACCACCTTTTCTCCCGGTATTGAGGGGTAACTTGTTAGATCCTTCGCCAAGGCAGTGCCAAATAAAGTTGGGGAATTTTTAAATCCCTGGGGCAATCTTGTCCAGGTTAGCTGGCCTTTTGTTCCTGTCAAAGGGTCTTCCCACTGGAAGGCAAATATAGGTTGGCTCTGTGGTCATGATGTGCATACTCTGTGGATCCCTAAGTGTGCCGGTGTCGGTTGGCATCGGTCGCTGTGATGTTCAGGCTGAAGAAAGCTTTTGAAGCTCCCAAACGATTGACCAGGAGGGAGAGAACATGCCAGTCGGGGATGTGTCTGTGCCAGGGTCCTACTCGAGTGTAGGCCAAACTCCTGACAGCCACAGCCTCTCCTCTGCCTCTCCTGCTCTCCAGCTGCCACTAAAAGCTGCCCAAGGAAGCAGGCCAGCAGCAGCAGCCATGGAGAGGCAACGGGATGTTTTTTCACTGTTGGCACTGCCATCACCGCCATCGCTCAGGACAAGTGCCAGCTCATCCTCCCCCTGAGCTAGGCAGCAGTGGCACTGGTGGGGGATAAAATCAGAAGCTAGGGTGGCTTTCATAATTCCGGGACTGTCCCTGGAAAATCTGGACACTTGGGGGGTATGGCAGGGCACCTCACACCCAGGAGTGTACTGCATCTGTCTACCAGCTCCATCTGGTATGCAGGCTGAGACCCTACTTGCCCGCAGACTGTCTCGCCAGAGTGGTACATGCTCTAGTTATCTCCTGCTTGGACTACTGCAATGCGCTGTATGTGGGGCTACCTTTGAAGGTGACCCAGAAACTACTATTAATCCAGAATGCAACAGCTAGACTGGTGACTGTGAGTGGCCGCTGAGCCAACATAACACCGGTCCTGAAAGACCTACATTGGCTCCCAGTATGTTTCCAAGCACAATTCAAAGTGTTGGTGCTCACTTTAAAATCCCTAAACTGCCTCAGCCCTGTATACCCGAAGAAGCATCTTCACCCTCATCGTTCAGCCCAGATACTGAGGGCCTTCTGGCAGTTCCCTCCCTGAAAGAAGTGAGGTTACAGGGAACCAGGCAGAGGAGGGCCTTCTCAGTAGTGGTGCCCACCCTGTGAAACGCCCTCCCACCGGATGTCAAGGAAATAAACAACTACCTGACTTTTAGAAGACATCTGAAGACAGCCCTGTTTAGGGAAGTTTTTAATGTTTGAAGTTTTATTCTGTTTTCAGTCCTCTGCTGGGAGCCACCCAGAGTGGCTCGGGAAACCCAGCCAGATGGGCAGGGGTATTAATAATAATAATAATAATAATAATAATAATAATAATAAAGCCCTCAGGCTAGGCAAAACTCCTCACTGCCACTGCTTCACACCCTCCTCAAGTGTTTTTGCCTGACTGGAACACGTCCTTGAACTCTCGCTTGCCTGGGTGGAAACTATTGAAGGGCTTGGTGTGGTGTAGTGGTTAGGAGTGGTAGCCAGTATGGTGTAGTGGTTAAGAACGGTGGACTCGTAATCTGGTGAACCAGGTTCGCGTCTCCGCTCCTCCACATGCAGCTGCTGGGTGACCTTGGGCTAGTCACACTTCCCTGAAGTCTCTCAACCCCACTCACCTCACAGAGTGTTTGTTGTGGGGGAGGAAGGGAAAGGAGATTGTTAGCCACTTAGGGTAGTGATAAAGCTGGATATCAAATCCAAACTCTTCTTCTTCTTAGGAGTGTGTGTAGAAAGCAGCCTACTGCACAAGGGTAAAATGGACATTAGTTGCTCCACCCAACACTGGCATGAGGCCCTCAGGCTGCAAAATGTCCGCCATCCCTGGGTTCAGCTAAAGTCTCCTCAGTCAAGGTGGGTTTTTAGCTGAAGTCTGAAGGAAGTGCGAGTTGACAGAACACAGGTCAGGGCTGGGCAACATTTTGCCCTCCAGATATTCCTGAACTACAACTACCACCATTCCTGGTGACTGGCCATGTTTGCTGGGGCTGATGGGAGTTGTAGTTCAGGAACATCTGGAGGGCCAATGGTCCCTGCACCTGGCATAGGTGTTCTGGGAGGGACAAAAAGGAAAAATAAACACTGCCCTATTAAGAGAGCAAAGTAGCAGCTTATGGGGGTAGAGTGAAGTGCTTTTTGTTCATAGAATTGTAGAGTTGGAAGGGGTTATGAGGGTCATCTAGTCCAACCACGTGCAATGCAGGAGTCTTTTGCCCAACATGGGGCTTGAACCCTCAACCCTGAGATTAAGAGTCTCATGCTCTACCAACTAAGCTATCCTTTAATGGTTTTATCTTCTGCTTCTTAATCTGAACTGTTTTCAGTCTGCTCTTAGCCTTATGATGGTGCTTTTAGTAATTTTGGGTCATTTGTTCTGGGTCAGAAGGCATTAGTTATTTATTTGTTTCAATGTTTGCTAGTAAAGCTGCATCTGCATTTGCTTATAAAGAAAGCAAGGAGGAAAGGTGCAAAGTAAAATATATGCTTCATAGTGTTTGCAATGTGCAGTATTTAAACAAAACTTAGAAATGTGATTTCTATTTAAAAAAAACCAACAACCATGCTTATAAATGATAACAACACCCAGAGTTCTTCCCACTGTGTAAAAATGATATAAAAAGTAGAGTATAAAAAGTAGCAACAGTGCAAGCGAGATATGACCATTTCCACCCACCTCTGTCCTCTGATAAGGCAAGTGAAGGAGGTCACTCTGGTATCAATTTCAGTTTCAGGAGAATGGGATGTTGTTTGGTGGTTTGAATACAATGGCACATCAGTTCAGGGAGCGCAAATGTTGCAGGTTTCCATTCGCTTCAGGCAATGCCAAGAAAGGTTTCAAGAGCATATCAGTCTTACAGCTTGTAGCATTACATTCTCGATTGCCAGCCTTTGGCAAACCCCCCAAAATTAAATGTACGATCTTGATTTTTCTCCATGGCAAAACGATGCCCCACCACTAACATCTTCAGCAAGGAGTTTTTCTGCAGAAAGAATACTTTTCATTGTGTTTATATCCTACTTTTTCCTCCAAGAAGCTGAAGGTATTGTACAAGGTTCCTTATGCATTTTATTTAATGAGACTCAGCTAATTCAATGAGACATAACACGGCCTGAGGACTAAGCTTCATGAATGATAATGGTCTGAGAAATCACACTCCCTGTTCTCTAGACTTCCCAGCATAATTGTGTTTATTAGGGAAGATGGCCTACAAAAAAAAAATGTGTATGTTAGGTGTAATTCACAATAAAGTGCTGATGAATTTTCAGAAAGCATTAAACAACAACACAAGCGAACATTCTTTCATATGTGGTGGACCTGTAAAAGGGTAAAAGAGCATGGGGGGGGGGAGGAATTCATAATGAATTGAAAAAAATGTTTTAAAGTACTTTCCCCAAAAAAACAGAGTCCTTTGGGTTGGAAATAATTCAGATGGAAATTCCCAGGTGTCAAAAACAGTTATTTGTGTATGCCACTACTGTGGCTGGTGTTTTGTTAGCCCCAAAATGGAAAACGAGTGAGAGAAGAATGGCAACTTAAACTGATGGAATATGTGCAGCTTGCAGACCTAATATATACCATGGAAAGAGAAGAAGGGAAGTCACTGATATTTTAAGATTGCTTAATTGAATATTCTAAATTGTAAAACAGAAAACACACACACGTAAACTACAAACTGATGTGGAAATGCAGAGAACTGAACTTAAGATTGGAAAAATGAGAAACCGTAATTTAGAGCTGATAACGTCAAAGCCTTGGGGTTGGAAGCTGAGCTGATTGGGTCACCTATCCCTACTTGCCAGCTTAGATACACACTAACGCTGGACTCCAGGGTGATGAGAGCGCGCAAAAAGGTGACGCTGGCAGCAAGCTCCATTGCTGACGAAGGAGTGAAGGAAGGAGAATGCAAAGAGCAAGGGAGGAACGAAAGAGCCACAGCAACTTGCCTGGAGCAGGACAACCCAGTTGGATCAGCTTCCAACCCCAAGGCTTTGACGTTATCAGCTCTTAACCTGGCGGTTGTCAACCAACAGATTTTTATGGATCCTATCTTTCCATCAGAAGTCAGTTAGAAAACTCCGCTAGGCTCTTTTGTTGTTTTCTGTTCTCTTGCCACTGCTGATAAGGCAGGTTGTGACTTCACTTTTCCTACATGTCCCTTTCAGGTCGCTTTGACAGGTACATTCTGGCACGGGCCACTCAAACACCTGTCAGAACACAGGGAGCCCGTCATGCACCATGGCTGGCCATTGGTCCATCTAAGTCAATCAAATATTTATTACGGTCATAGAACAGCATAAGTAGGGTGGGGTACAATCATGTGTAAAATGTTTTGGAAAGCTAAAAAAGTATTAAAACAGAAGGTATATCTAAAAGGGGATGTGGGTGGCGCTGTGGGTTAAACCACAGAGCCTAGGACTTGCCAATCAGAAGGCCGGCGGTTCGAATCCCCACGACGGGGTGAGCTCCCGTTGCTCGGTCCCTGCTCCTGCCAGCCTAGCAGTTCGAAAGCATGTCAAAGTGCAAGTAGATAAATAGGTACCGCTCCGGCGGGAAGGTAAACAGTGTTTCCGCACGCTGTTCTGGTTTGCCAGAAGCGGCTTAGTCATGCTGGCCACATGACCCAGAAGCTGTACGCCGGCTCCCTCGGCCAATAAAGTGAGATGAGTGCCGCAACCCCAGAGTCGGTCACAACTGGACCTAATGGTCAGGGGTCCTTTTACCTTTACCTATATCTATATCTAAAAGACTATAGGGAGAATCTAAAAGAAACTAAAAGAATCTAAAAGAAGTGTTAGAAAGAAGAAGAAGAAGAGTTTGGATTTGATATCCACTTTATCACTACCCGAAGGAGTCTCAAAGCGGCTAACATTTTCCTTTCCCTTCCTCCCCCTCAACAAACACTCTGTGAGGTGAGTAGGGCTGAGAGACTTCAGAGAAGTGTGACTAGCCCAAGGTCACCCTGCAACTCTTGCCACATTAAACGGATATGAAAGAGCATAAAAGGTTAGTATATAAAAGACTACAACTATCAGTTTAGAGAGCACTCTGATGTGAGTTTTCATTCAATCTAGTTTGTGGCACAGGTCATCACCCGACGAATTTTGAATGCTGCTGTGCAGAATCTGGCAGCATTGTACGTTGTAGCAGGATTGGTATCTGACAGCAGCAGGGAGGTAGAAAATAAAATTGTGCTGTGCGCCATGGGTACTTATTGAGTAGTGGGGAGATGAGGCTAATATGAATGTCTCTATAGCATAGGCACTGGAGAAGCACATGCTCTATTGTTTCTATCTGACCAGAGTCACAGGGGCATTGTCTCTCCGAGTAAGCAATCTTCCTGTATCGACCTACAATGACAGCCGAGGGGAGGGCGTGACATCATGCCAGGGTAAAAGCCCTCCAGAGCTTAGGGACTTTGAGTTTAGCTAGATATGCCATGGGGGAGGCAGAGCACCTGGTGGATTCACTGGCAATTAAAGTTCGGGTCCAGGCTTAATCCAATTGGTGCTCTGTGTCTGCTACATGTTGTTCAATGAGTCCATCTATCTCAGTATTACCTGCACTGACTGGCAGAGGCTCTCCAGGGTTTCAGGCTGGATTCTCTCCCCAGCCCTACCAAGAGCCAGTGTGGTGTAGTGGTTAAGAGCGGTGGACTCGTAATCTGGTGAACTGGGTTCGCGTCCCCGCTCCTCCACATGCAGCTGCTGGGTGACCTTGGGCCAGTCACACTTCTTTGAAGTCTCTCAGCCCCACTCACCTCACAGAGTGTTTGTTGTGGGGAAGGAAGGGGAAGGAGAATGTGAGCCGTTTTGAGACTCCCTAGGGTAGTGATAAAGTGGGATATCAAATCCAAACTCTTCTTCTACCAGGAGATTGAACCTTGGACTGTCTGTATGCAGAGCATGTGCTCTCTCACTGAACTACGGCTCTTTCTGAGTCATCGAGTGGCCATCAAGTAAGCATCCTTCTGAAAGCAGCTAGTCTAATGCTCGAGGCTGGTGATTTCATTCTGGTTTTCTCTTATCTGTTAGTACCAGGTTCTGAAGGCCACTGGCTATTGCTGTTTTCATGTTACATTTCAGCTTCATTGGATTTCTGTGTTATAAACTCATTTGGTTATCTGCCGTAATGAAAGCCAGTGTAGTAATTTAAAAATAAATAAATGTGCATGGATGATCCAGGAAGAGTTCTACAGTGGAACCTTAGTTGTCAAACAGCTTGGCTCCTGAACAAATTGGCTCCCAAATGTTGCAAACCCAGATGTGTTCCGATTTGCAAACGTTTTCTGAAAGCCGAGCGTCCGACGCAGCTTCTAATTGAGTGCAAGAAGCTCCTGCACCCAATCAGAAGTCAAGCCTTGGTTTTCGAATGGTTCTGGGAGTCGAATGTACTCCCGGAACGGATTAAGTTCGACAACCAATGTACCACTGTATTTATCTTTGACATAATCAAGAGGGTATAGGATGAAAGTTGCCTTCTAATAATAATATAAATAGTCCACCTGTCCAGCCATGCACAGCTATACTCACCTCTATCCAGAAGTCTGTTTCGAAAACTTATCTTCTCTCATTCGTTGCTCTGAATATACAACTTCCTTCCTTAAATCTCATCTCTTCACCAGCTCCCTGTCCATTCTGAGATCATTGCAAAACTCCTTATCCTGACCTTTAATACTCCCCTCCCTGTTTTATCTCTGGTCCCATATCATGATATATCTCTGCTCAGCAGGAAATGCAGCCCCACCTACCCCTGATCTACATGATGCCACCTCTGAAAAGGCTCTCCCCTTAGTCACTACCCATCCCATTCCTCTATCACATAGGTAGAATCCGCTACCCCACTATGGCTACTAACTTTAGGTGGCTTCACCTATAACAGAAAAAACAAATTCCTTCCAGTAGCACCTTAAAGACCAACAGCCGTTCATAAGAACTTACATGTTTCATCTCCCATTGACTCAGACAACTTTGTGGCAGGGTTACCTCCATTCATCAACATGATCTCTGTGGACGCTATCAGTTGTGCTGATATACAATGGTGCCTCGCAAGACGAAAAGAATCCGTTCCGCGAGTCTCTTCGTCTAGCGGTTTTTTCGTCTTGCGAAGCAAGCCCATTGACAGCTTAGCGGATTAGCACTATTAGCAGCTTTTAGCGGCTTATCGGCTTAGCAGATAAGCGGCTTAGAAAAAGGGGGGAGGGGAAAAAACCGCAGGAACTCACAAGACATTTTCGTCTTGCGAAGCAAGCCCATAGGAAATTTGTTTTGCGAAGCACCTCCAAAATGGAAAACCCTTTCGTCTAGCGGGCTTTCCATCTTGCGAGGCATTCATCTTGCGGGGCACCACTGTATTCCTTTCCCTTATATTAATCTGTAATTGGCAGACAGGGTTTTTCTTGTTGTTGTTAATGATGATGCCTTCTTTCTTATTGACCACACAATTATGAAAACTCAATAAAAACTTTATTAAGTGTGACAGGCTATCTTTCAGAAAGGAGAGGGCAGCTGATAGGGTGAAAATTTTATTTGTCAAGACGAGGGGCTCCAGGTATTTCTTTTCTTCATCTCCAGCCACTGGCTATGTTGGCTGGGGCTGATGACAGTTGGAGTCCAACAACATCTAGGGAGCCACAAATTCCCCACTCCAAAGCTCTAAGAAGAAGAGTTTGGATTTGATATCCCGCTTTATCACTACCCGAAGGAGTCTCAAAGCGGCTAACATTCTCCTTTCCCTTCCTCCGCCACAACAAACACTCTGTGAGGTGAGTGGGGCTGAGAGACTTCAAAGAAGTGTGACTAGTCCAAGGTCACCCAGCAGCTGCATGTGGAGGAGCGGGGAATCGAACCCGGTTCACCAGATTATGAGTCTACCGCTCTTAACCACTATACTACACTGGCTCTCTAAGGAAGAAACTGTACCAGTATTTCTAATTTGCTAAACAATTATCAAAAATCAGCATAAAAGATAGATACTTATAAATTGCCTTTGCATCCCAGGAGCGCAGAACTGCATAGCTGACCCCACCCCACCCCATTTTGCCCTCACAACAATCCTTTAGGCTGATAGCTAGTGATTGCTCCAAGATCACCCAGGAGCTCCATAGCTGAGTGAAAATTTTAAGCCAGATCTTCCCAGCCTTAGTCCACAAGTCTAACCGCTACATGTGTATTGGGGTGATTTAAAAATTAAATAAACTAGTGACTTGTTTTTAAAAAATGCAACTCTAAAAGGTTTAAAGGTTCAATTTCCAGTGATGAAACTCCCATTTCATGTGTTGCTGGACTTATGTCCCACTACGTTCAATGGGACTGTCAGTCTCACGCAAGTGTTGAAAGCCAGTGTTATAAGAAAAAACTGCTCCTTTTCCCTTATGAGGTATCCAAGAGCCTGTATAGTCCTTAAGTGGGTTTCCTATTGGTAGGAGAAAATAACAGAGGCCAACCAGAGTATATTTAGAAGCAAAGCAGCTAGTAAGCCTGATCTTTATTGCAATAGAAAAGAACTGTTGCAACAGGGTCCCCACTCCCCACACACAGGAGGGAGGAAAGAATCCAGAAAGAATGGTGCACAAGCCCTTATATAGACTTTTGAAATTGCCCACCCTGTAGCTCAAGACCACCTGCAAAACATCATACATACATCACAGAAGGAGGCAGTGTACAGTGGTGCCTCGCAAGACGAAAATAATCCGTTCCGCGAGTCTCTTCGTCTAGCGGTTTTTTCGTCTTGCGAAGCATCCCTATTAGCGGATTAGCGCTATTAGCAGCTTAGCGGCTATTAGCGGCTTAGCGGCTAAGCAGCTATTAGCGGCTTAGCGGCTTAGAAAAAGGGGGGAAAGGGGAAAAAACTCGCAAGACTCGCAAGATGTTTTTGTCTTGCGAAGCAAGCCCATAGGGAAATTCGTCTTGCGAAGCACCTCGAAAAACGGAAAACCCTTTCGTCTAGCGAGTTTTTCGTCTTGCGAGGCATTCGTCTTGCGGGGCACCACTGTACAGCACAAATATATCACAGGAGGCAGCCTACAGCAGAAATCCTGTCGGCCAGGATACCTGATAATGGTCACTGATTGCTTTACCTGGGCAGCCTAGCCATTGTTTTGTGATGGTAAATACTTTAGTTCCTGAATCCAGATCACAGGCTCACCCTATTCATACACAAATACGCCCTTTAAGGAAGGATTTGCAAGCATAAGACAATGCGAAGGCTTTCCCCATTTTCCTCCCTTACTGCAGAGGAATATTTGAGGTCATTGGGAGAGTCAACATGGCTTCAGGATTGCTCTCCTGTACTATTTCAGACACATGGTTTATATATGTACCGTATGTGTTTGCCTTGTACATTTCTGAACGTTTAATTTATATTTGAGACCTTAGAATTCTTATAACACCAGTGTGGCATAGTGGTTGGAGTGTTGGACTAGGACCTAGGTGACCAGGGTTCAAATGCCCACTCTGCCATGAAGCTCACCAGGGTGAGTTAGGCAAATATCTCACCCTCAGCCTAGCCTACCTCACAGGGATGGTGTTGAGGATAAAAATGGCAAGGAGAAGTAGAAGTATGTAAGCTACCTTGAGCTCCTTAGAAGAAAGGTGGGATATAAATCAAATAAAGAATTTATTACTCAGCCTTACTTGAGTGGAAAATAACCTATCTCTATCAGAACAAGCAGTCATTTCCTTTTAAGTGAGCCTATATTGACATCTAGTGGTAAAAAAGAGAAAAAAACAGTAAGGCTTATTATCTCAAGGCTTATTTGCCTGACAAACTTCTATCGGTTTCATAACCGTCTTAACAGTTCTGGCATTGCTGTTCCCCCGAGATTCCTGGAAATTGATGAGAGATTAGTGAACTGACTGACCAGGACCAAGAAATGGGTTTTACAATAGGAAACACCACCATTTAACTTTAAAACAAAAACAAAACAAAAAATATATTCAGGATGGTTATTCTTATCGTTATTTTACTAAGAGAAGGGAGAGGGACCCAAAAAGTGGAGGGGAAAAGAGAAAGATTGTAGAAGACAAGAGATAAATATGCAGTGTTCAAGAATTAAAATTTGCTGTTATGTTGTAGGTTCAGGTTATAGGCGAGTCCCTGGTCCAAATAGACGGGAAAATAGACGGGAATCAAAGCTTATCCTACAATGCAACCCCTCCCAGAATTACAATACTAAGCACACTTGTCTGAAAGTAAGTCCAATGGAACTGGGTGGGGCTTTCTCCCGAGTAAACATTTTACAAGATTGCACTGTAATCTGCCAAGGTGGTGCAAGACCTTCTTTCTCTTTGTCCATTGCACACAGCTCTGAAGATTATAGCACTTTATCTTGGCTTTACTGCCTTACAGGCTAGCAGAGATGCTCCTTTGAATACCAGTAATTGTGTGTTCTGTTTAACAAACTATCACTGTCCTTATTAGGTCAGGGCTCCTTTCCAAGAGCTTATTCTTAACAGACTCTGCTATTACTCCCCACCCACCAGTGACCTCCTTTCCCCTCCAATGCAAACTCTTTAACATTTAAATTCAAAATAACTCCGCCTACAGTCCAATCTGTGCCTCCCCATGACCAGCCAATGGGAGCTCGCGTCCCAGAGCTATTGGCCAATGAAAGTGAAGCAGGAAGCTGGCATGAGAGAGAAAAACCAAAGAAATAGAATGCCTAGAACAGCCTAGAGGCAAAACATTGCCAAGCAAACCGACGACCCAGTAATCTGGAGGGCCAATAACAGGGATAGAAAATTATACAGATCTTCAGTGAGGTTTGCTCCTAGGTAAGCGTGCAACTGGCACAGGCAAAACCCCCTGGGCAGCGGCACTTCCGGCCTAAGAACTGATTTTCCATAGAGAGACGTCCAGAGCGGCAGGATTATTTTTTTTAGCCGGAAGTTCGGCCTCGACGTCTTCCTAGATGAAGAGGGGAGGGATTCCGCTCTTCCGCCACTCAAGGAGCTAGCCAATCAGAAGAAGCCGAGCGCTGTCGAGTCCGAAGAACAGGAGTCCGAAGGAGCTCGCGAGAGCGGGGCGGAGCCTAGGAAGCCACCCGGGCCAATGGCGAGGGAGGCCGCGAGGCGGCTTGAAGCCAATCAGAAGAGCGGAGAGGGGAGCGCGCCAGCAGTTCGACTGAGGGATGCGCGCAGGAGATAATGGCGGCGGCGGCGGCGGCGGCATAGGAAACGGGGGCCTGTTTTTATTCTGAAGCTGTGGAGCGGTTGACCCCGAGGGGGCTTAGAGAAGCTAGTGGGGCCCTTTTAAGAATCGAAAATAGCAGTGCTCCTTTAGTATTAAGCTGTTATTCTTATTAAGAGCCCCCTTTTAGGGAGGGTTGGGGGGAGAAGGTGGCAGTGAGGGGCGTGAGAGGAATTCGCTGGGGAGGTTTGTTAATGCAGGAGGAGGGGTGGTGGAGGGGCAACAGGGCTTAAATCTTAAGGGAAACGTCTTTTCACCCTCCCTTGGCGTCCCAGGCAGAATAGAAAACTCAGTTTGGCTACAAGCCTGGCCCTAAGAATGCTTGCTTGGAAGTAAGGTCCCCCAGTTGCCTCTTCAGTGGGGCTAATCTTTCTTAAGGAAGTGTATCCAGGAGCAGCCTTGGGATGCTAAGGCAAGGAGGCTGAGCTGGGTTCCTCCTTAGATTGCTGGCTGGTTTACAGTAATCTGCTGCATTTTCGTGAGCTCCGCCCTGGACTGCCGGAACGCAGACACCATACAAAAAAAAGAAAGCACTTTCCGTAGCGTCATGACTTGCTCCTACAATGTGGTTTTCCTGTTGGACACTGCCAGTTCTGAGCAGAAGATTCATCTTCACCTGGGCACCTTGAGGATTTTGAACTACTTGGGCTGCAAGTTTGGCCTAGCTAAAATCCGGTGGGGCTTCAAGTTCTTTGACTCCTCAGGCGCCCGGGGCAGAACTTCGCGAGTGGGCAGTTTCCGTGAGCTTGGATCCCGCAGTTGGGAAGAATTTGAGAAGGAGCTGGATGCAAAGTTTGGAAACCAGGACTGCAACCCAAAGTCATCTGGCTCGGTACCCCGAGCCACACTCACTCAGAACATACTGAAAGAATCGTTACTTGACTATCAGTGGGACCGGCCTGAAATTGCTTCTCCATCCAAACCAGTGTTGAGAAACCAGAAAAGCAAGTTAACTGTGACCCTGAACAAACCTCCAGGGAGTTACATTCCTTCTGAGGGCTTCGTGAATGCTATTTTCCTCTTCTCTCCTTGCCCTCATTCCCAGAGGGAGCTGCTGCAATTTGTTTCTGGAAGTCCTACTCATTTGTCAGATGAACTGCTTGCTTCATGTGATCTGACAGAAAAGTTCATCCCTAAGAGAATCCGGGAAATGATGGCTAACCAGAAAATCTCATTGTATTGGGTGGACACTGCTGACTGGTTCAAGGTAATATGAGAGAATTAATCATTAGGAATGCTGCATCGCAAATGATTACCCTGCCATCTTATGTGGCATGTTGCTAATTGTGTTTGTTTCCCTCTCTTCCCCAAAGAAGCACATAGTGTCAAATGCTGGGCTTGCCATTTTATCCTCTCCCAAACTTGGTAATATAGGTTAGGCAGAGAGAGAGAGAGATTAGTGGTCCCATGGTGATATTGTGGGCTTTATGCCTCAATTACTATTTGAACCCAGATCTCACTGGTCAGGGTCCAGTAATATCTTCTACAACCCATTATGCTCCTCTGGTTTTCACAGATAGTGACACTACAAGGGTGTGCTTGTATAAGTGTGCAGTCCACATTACGAGATGTGCATAGAGCTTCTGTTCATGTGGATTACCCGTTCTCTTCAACAGAGATGACAGCACTTGGCTACATACACAAATACGCATGCACAGAGCTATCTCCTGCTGAACCTCAGACCCATTAGGGTGTGTAGGGAAGCAGGTGGTCTTTCAGATGCTTCCCCTGATTGCCTGGAGGTAACTTTTTAGAAGCCTGCTTTTAATATATATGCCTTGGTTCTTTGCTAAAAACAAAAACAAATCACCAGAGGCAAGTGTTCAACTAGCACTGAGCAGTTGTTTTCATAGCAATATTTAATAACAAAAATTGCATAATTTAAATCTCTCAGACCATAATATTTCTTTTCTCTCTGCTTGTAGACAGAATACATTTTATCATTAGCCTTTGGTCATCTTACTAATATCACTAACCTGAGCCTTTCTGTTGCCTTCTTTCAGCTTCTTGGAACGTCAGACCACATTGGCTACTGGATGTTGGTTGAACTTATGTGCTTATTGGGGGGCAACATCTTGCCATCTGAGACTTTAATTCAGTGTTTGAGTCACCACTGTACAGGGGGCACCCCTGACTTTCCTATGGAGCCTGTGTCCTCTGGGCAACCATTCACACCATGGACTACAACCCTGCCTTTTGATTCAACTTTGAACTGCCTGTTTACCTCGCCTTCCTCATTGCAAGCGTCCTTCCCTCATGTAGAAGGAGTGTTGTACCTTAAATCTGATGGTAATGAAAGTCTGTTTTGGCAATCACTCGTAGCCGAGTAAGATTGTGTTCCATAAACACGGTTTTAACAGTGAGGCCGTAAGTGACAGTGGAGGCCAATTCTGGATCCACACGTCCTTCCACAGTGGGGAGATAGGTTTCCGGGCTGGTGTTGATCACGGTGAGGGTTTGCTAAAGTGCCTTCCTCTTAGCACGTTTTTCCCTTTCATCCTGAGTTTGAGCATCTTCAAAGCCCATGACACCTTTGGTAAAGGCTGTTCTCCAGTTGGAGTGCTCACAGGCCAGCGTTTCCCAGTTGTTGACCACCAGCATGACACTTTCCATTTTTAAGTTCGGAATAGAGTAGTTGCTTTGGAAGATGATAATAATGATGGTAATGAAAGTAATGCCTGGTTATAGCCAGCAAGTACTACTTTTTCCTTTTCTGTACAGCTCAAGTGCTGTGAAAAGGATACATTATTCCAGCGCTGGGTAAGTTGTGGTCCTCCAGATGTTGTTGGATTCCAACTTGCAACAGCCCCAACCAGCATGACAAGTGGCCAGAGATGTGCTGTAGGATCTCCATCCCTGCTTTATTCTTTTAAGTAGTTTTACTTTCAAACTGACCAATTAAATCGTTTCCCAACTGCAGATGTTTCTAAATTCTTCAGCAAACAATTAGGGTAACAATGAACTCTGGAAAGCTGCTGTTTTGAGTCTTAACTGAAATGTGAGATTGTTAATCTTTTAGCTAAAACATGTAGCTTGTTGCTGAGAGCATCCTTATAAGAAGACTGAGAGACAGCAAATGTAATACCTGCATTAGTATTATTTTTGAAAGGGGCTTGCTGTGTTAAACTAACATTTGTCTCAACTAAAGTTGTGAGAAGCTATTCCTAGGTATAAGGATCAGTTCTATGCTTCTCAACCTAGTAAATAAAGTGTAAATCTCTTTATTTTTTCCATTGTCGTTGAGTTCTCAGTTAATTAATAATTTATTTCCTGCTTTAATTAACTATTTCTTTTCCATTTTAAAAGCTCTTAAACCTTAACGGTTGTGTTTTCCCTTAAACAGGAGTTGAAGAGGCACAAAGCTGTGGTGTGGCTTTAGAGCCTCTAACTCTAAGCCAGAGGCACCTCAAAAGTCCAGTCACTATTACTCTGAAATGCACTATGAGCAGCTGGAATGCAGTGCATGCTGGGAACTTTCATACACAGAGCTGGATACTGCGGAGCACACTGTCAGGACTGTCAGTCCAAGAGACTTCATTGTTTCAGCAATTTGTAAAATCCCTCCAAGCACAAGGGCTACACATGGTAAGGATTGTGTCTGTTCAAAATAGCAACTCTCATTTAGCTGTGAAGAGCTAACTAGTTTTCAATATTTATTTGTCACATTTATGACTCATTCTACTTGTTGAGCGTTCAGTAGTACATGTATCACTTTTTCCAGGGGATATATTGTATTAGCCAGAGTTGCACCTTGCGAAACCTCAGATATAGAGCTGAATCAGATATTTTGGCACCATTCTCTAGTCCAGGGATTATCATACTGTGGTCTGTGAACTGCTAGTGATCCAAGACCTTCATTCAGGTAGTGTGTGGTGTATCTATGAAAATACATTTACATATCCTACAGCATCTAGCACAGAGTGCATTACCCTTTCCACAACAGACAGAAAAGTCATTAAGTGATTTACCAAGATTCTGAACAGTTTTCAAGTGGTCCATGTTTTCTGGTCTATGCACTACAAATACTGAGGGTTGTTCTGAATACTGAATAGTGTTTCCTTTCTGAGCAAAGGTAGAGCTGCCTACATGATATATTTTTTTTCTTCCTTACCTTTTTAAAAGGTTGCTGAAGTGTCTCCATCTGGGGCCTATTGTCCCTGTACTGGGATTTTCTCTCCCACCTCGAATAGCACTGCAGTTCTTTCTATACTCTGTGCCGAGAGAGCACCAGAAGTTGAGAGAGCCTTCCTTCCAACAGCTCTAGAAGGGAATCTTTCGAAAGAGGAGTCTAGCCTTCCAGAAATCGTGAGCAGCGTGGTAAATCAAGTTGGTGATGACTTTGATCTGGCAAATTCTGGTACGTTTACATGTTTGCTTGCTTAGAACTTTCCAGCGAACCTCACCCATATTGTTTCATCTGCTGAGGAATCCTCAGGCCTGCTGTGCCTCTTGTTTTGTTTTATTTATTTATTTAGATTTGTAGCCTACCTTTCAATCAACTGGTTTACAATGGATTATAACCACACATAATAGACACACAACTTTTCAGCCCTGAATTCTCTCTGGCTGGAGCCAAGGCACACTTCCTTCAGCTGTTCAGTTGGAGCTAAGTGATTTCCAGGAGAGTGTGGGTGGGGAGAGAGCAAGCTCCCTACAGCTGCTCCTTCTCTGGTCAGTGGATGGGGCCAGAGTGGTCTTCCCCTTGCCATGATGTTTTTCCTGGGTGGAAGGGGATGTAGTCTCCCAATGGCCCTTGGTCCCATAGTTCCAACAGAAATCAACCAGAGTTGCTTCCCTTCAGTTCTCCACTACCAGTGCCCTATCTGAATTGAGAAACATGCCCTTAAAACATAACCCACCTTCTCTTGCAGCTGCACATTGCAGGGGAAGGTTGGTAACGAGGAGAAAGGCATCTTTAATCAGAACTTCTCATTGAGAAACCCCAGATAACCATCCAAGAAACTCCAGTGTTTGCTGGAATATAGCTTTAAAGCCACTGATCTAAAACAGCGATGCCCTGCCTGTTTAAAGCAGTTTTGTGTATCTAATGTCTATGGTGTGTTTGGGGGGTGGGGTGTTTGAATCTTTGCTCTGGTTAGTTTGCTGTAGACTCATCCATATTGTTGGAAAGTAGAATTGTATGCAGATGACTTGGAAAATAAGGTCTTTTGAACTCTGGGGGATTAATTTCTAAGTAAATGAAATAAAATACCACCTTGAAGTATTGGTTTTAAAGAAAAGTATGGTATAATAAATAGTTAAATAACTAAATAAACATGCATAACATTTGCAGCAACTTCATTCCTAACTGTGGGATAGACTGCGGACGATATCATTCTTGGATGCCTTAATTCTGTCTTTGCAGACCCAGCAGAAACTCTGATTCCAGAGTGGGCACAGCAGGAGCTGTCCTGCACCCACCCCTGGAGTCCTGCCGTGATTGAAGGCTGGTACTCTTTCTCAAACCTCTGTGGAGCAAGTTCTCACTTGATGGAATCATTCAGGTGATTCTTTTTTGCTTTGCCTTCAAAGCCAGTTTAATTTCAGGAAGAGCAGATCTGTGATGTGGAGGATTCTATAATCAGCCTTACAAAATATACAGTTGTACCTTGGAAGCTGAATGGAATCCATTCCAGAAGTCTGTTCGACTTCCAAAACGTTCGGCTTCCAAGGCGCAGCTTCCAATTGGCTGCAGGAAGCACTGCCGGATGTTCAGCTTCCAAAAGAACGTTCACAAACCAGAACACTCACTTCCGGGTTTGCGGTGTTCGGGAGCCAAAACGTTCAACTGCTAAGGCGTTCGTCAACCAACGTATTACTGTATTTGCATTGGCTATGCCTTATCAGTTTTTTTCTTCTTCACATGATCTTTCCATGTTAAATAAATGCAAAATTAGAATTATATAATCCTAAGCATCTATTAAAGCCTGGGCGACAGACAACATGAAGGCTTCTTAGTGAGGATCAAAACACATAGATTATTTTCTGTGTTACAGTTATGTTGTTATAGCTTGTCTCAGTGGTTTTGAAATGAATACCTAGTTTTGAGTGGTGAAATAGACCTACTCAGTAAACAGTACTGCCTGCTTAGATGGGTGAGGGTACAGATATATGAGGGAGGTTCTGATGACCACTTATTCAGGCTGAGGGAGGGTTCTTATGAGAAATGGTCCCATCCCATTCTTGCCTTGGGTTATGGCCTCAAGATTGCAGGGAGTCGGAGTGGGGGAAAACATAAGGCTTTTATTGTGCCTGCACCCTGGCAAAAACTCTTCAAAGTTCCCCGGTGGCACTTGGCTGATAAGAATCGGGCTTGGGTACCTGGGTACGGGTGTCCGGTTAATTTTTTCAAAGTCTAACATGAGCTTAATAAATGACAATGCAGCAGCCTAGACTGAATTAGCAAGCATTCCATGAAGGTGGTCCCAACCTCATTGTAGAGACTGAGCTATGAAGTAATGAGCAAAAATAATATTTACTCAGTAATACAGACCAAATTTAAAATTGAATAAAAAAGATACGGTTTTCAGAGCTTCACATTTCAACATGAATGAATATGTCCTATTCAGACCAGAGTTTGGCCTCAGGTCTAGAATGACTAGGAAGACTTGCAGAGTTCAGCGGAGCTAGTTAGACATGCTACATATTGCAAGCTTTCAACTGTAGTGGAAAGGAAAATCTTTGCTTTTGCTGTCAAAATAAGATTTATAAACAGAAGTAATCTTTCCCTACACAGGTTGCTGCAGGCAGGGTCTTCTGCTGAGGAAAAGGAGGCTCCAAATCATGAAAGGGAACTTACCCACTGTCTGTCTGAATTTTACCAGAAGAAAGCCTCTGGCATCTCTGCTACATCCCAACAGCGGGATCACAGGAAGAGACGTATGCACATTCCACTGTCAATTGTCCACCCTCTGTTCCATTCTTCAAGATAGCTGTCTCTCTTGTGCTTTAATAAACACGCTGCTTCTACTTTATTTTTTTAAAAAGCTCTGCTTTATATGCATGTGGTATTCTTTTCTTCTGTTGGATGTGGTTCACTATGATTTCTCTAACTCCAAGTTATGCCTATGTCTATTGATTTGAGCAGGCGGAGTTCCCCGGACTCCCGTTAGGCAAAAAATGAAGACCATGCCTCGCTCCCTTCAAATGCTAAACGCTGCAAGGCTGAATGTAAAGGCTCAAAAGTTCCAGCCAGATGGAGAGATGCCAGTCAGTGAGAATGTTTCCCAAAAGCTATTACCGAGAAGATTCAATGATAAAGTGGAAGAAAGGGTGGAAGCAAAGAAAACCAAGATAGGTATGTACAAGATAAAGTCCTCTGCCTGCCCTGTCTTTTGGAGAGTGCAGAGAGGCTTTGTAGGAGAAGCAATGGATTTTGCAATGGATTTGGAAGTAGAGGGGGAAGAAAAATGATTAGGATATTCTAGCTATAAGCCTGAGTAGAAGGCACTGTTCTAAACGTAGTAGAATTGTGGAGTATTTCTTGCTACTGGTGGCACCAGTATGGGGACTACTGCAATTTGTGAGCCAAGGTATAAGAAACCTGCAATGGTAGAATTGCATTTTTATTGCTCCCTCATTGGAAAAAGCATTTATGAAAGAACGTTCTTTCATGTGTGGTGGACCTGTAAAAGGGTAAAAGAGTATAGGGAAATAATTTATAATGCATTTGAAAAAATGTTTAAAAGCACCTTTAAAAAAACAACAACCCCAGAGTCCTTTTTGTTGGGGATAATTCAGACTGAAATTCCCAAGGGTCATAAAAGGTTATTTATGTATGCCACTACTGCAGCCCATGTTTTGTTAGATCCAAAATGGAAAACGAGCAAGGTCCCAACCAAAGAAGAATGGCAGCTTAAACTGATGGAATATGTGCAGCTTGCGGACCTAACATACAGAATAAGAGAACAAGAAGAACATTTGTTTAAAGAAGATTGGAAAAAGTTTATTGAATATATGGGGGAAATTGTTTACACTTGAAAACTCTGGCAGCATTAAGAAATATTCAACAGTGTAAACATGTTTTGATGGACGTAATAATGGAATACTGAATGGTTTAGTTTATATAAAATCAGCAGGGATTTATGCTGTGTAAAATGAACCATGGAAAAAGAAGGGAAGTCACATATTTTAAGGTTGTATAAATGAATATTCCAAATTTTAAAACAAAAACTTTAATAAATTTTTATTTTTTTAAAAAAAAGGAAAAAGCATTTATGGTTGCCTACCCCGGGGGTAGTCAACACGGTGTCCTCCCGCTGTGGTCATACTTGAATTCCCCTAGCCCCAGCCAGCATGGCCCAGTAGTTGGAGTAATGGAAATTGAAGTCCCATCTACACCTGGAGGACACCATGTGGCTACCCCTGGCCATTCCTTTCTTTTACCTACTAGATAGACCCCTGGCCATTCCTTTCTTTTACCTAGATAAGTGTTTCAAATAATCCTTTAGTATTATTCTTTAAGTGTTTGATTGCATGAACTGTTCATGGCAAGTTCTTGATTCCCCCGCACACACACTTTGGTTTACCTATGTGTGCATTTGTTTTGTAGGCTTCAGGACTGAGGAGGAGATGCTTTCTTTTATATCTACAAACTACCAGAAGGCGGTGACAAGCGGAGAGAATTTATTTGCGTATGCCCAGGAGACGGTGGCAGCTGTTAATGCGTTGCAGAAATCAAATGAGGTAGGGTAGCTAGACATGCCTGCTTTTCCATTTAAATATAAACGTATCGTAAGGGGTTTGGGGGTAGGGAGAATGTACAACAGGTTCTTAAAACATGAGGCGATTTCATTGCCATTTTAGAGTTGGAATGGAAATGGAAGAAAATACTGGGTATTCAGGCAGCAGCACCAATGAGGCCTTTCTTTACATAGCTCTGTGTGCCTGCAATGAGCACAACTTTGTGGGACACAGATGTCTTTTGCTGTAAAATATACCATCCATTGATCTCTTTTGGCAACATGCTTTGGGGAAATTTTGCTGGTTTTTTTTTCTTTTTTCTTTTTTGCCGGTTTGCATTCCTCCCTCCAGGCCCTCTAATAATCAAAACAAGGATTCTGTTCTTGCACAAACCAAGATACTTCATCACAAAAAGGAGGTCCCTTTCAGCTCAGTCCTAGATTATTCATCCAGAGCAGAGTTTTGGAACCTGTTGCTGGACTACAACTCACATCAGCACCAACCAGTATGGTTCGCGGTTGGGGGTGATGGGATCTGTGATCCGCCGACATCTGCAGAGTTAAAGGTTCCCCACCCTAATCCAGAGCAATAAATTGCAGGAATTGTGCTTCAAGCACAGTAGCAACATTCCCAGTGTTGGGATATATTTCCTGGTGAGAATCAGTGTGTTTGCTAAGGTCAAATTAGATGGCATGTTACATGCATGGTTGTGCTTAATGTCTCATCTGGTTTGGTGCTAAATCTTGCCAGCAGTGGCAAATACACATTTTTGTGTTGTACATGCCCTTTTCTTAATAAATCAATTAAAAACCTTTAATCCTTGAACCTAGTTGTTTGTCCATTGCTATTTGAGTTTACATGCTGGGTGTAACTGCACTGAACCTAGGAAATACTTAAAGAAACTGAAGTTGGTAGGAAGCCTGAAGGAAAAGATCCAGTGTTAACATTTTATATCCTAACACAAAACCCCCTAGAAGTCTTAACCCTGTTGCTCCTGAATGTCTCCTTGACACTGATCATTCTGTCCGCTCAAATATTTCATTTTGCCCTTGCAATTAAACAGTTCAGCTATTATTTCATTGCGTTGCTTCTAAAGTTGCTGTCTGTCCTCGGAGCATTACATGCTTTCTGATTTTAAATCTACAGGCAGCTGGTGTGGATACAATCCGAAGCAATCTCCTGAAAACCAGCAAAGCCCTCCGTCAGCAGCTTGGCAACGATCCTGATAAGGAAATCAAAGTCAGAGAGTACGAGACGCTATTACTTTCCCAGATAGGTTGTTCTGATAATTGTGGAATAGATTGCTGTAGTGCTGAAGAGATTGCCTTACCAAATTCTCTTGTGCAGTAGTGGAGGAATTCACTAGTGAACGCTTTCCTACATAAATAACAATTACCCTTTGTTTTAATTTTCAAGGATAGCTTTGCGTAGTGGTGTGTACCACCTAGATAATATGCTGAATGTGTAAACAACCTTGCAAAATCACTTTATGTTAATCTGTTTTACAATGTTTGTATACTGCTTTTGATAGGCAGATATCACCCTTGCACTAACAAACCAGAATACCAGTCATTATCCATGGTATCTTAACAATAACGTGTGCCTCATGCTCAGCTTTTAGGAAGATGGTGGCAGCAAGGAAGGCACCGGTTGGAAACATTTGTAGCTCTTCCTGCTGCTAATGTTGCTACTACAGTGGTACCTCGGGTTACATATGCTTCAGGTTACGTACTGTCAGAGTTGCCTCCAGGTCCCAGCTCACAGAGGACCAACGCTAGCCAGTAATAACGTATAAAAGTCTTTATTGAAGGTTAGTTTCCATTTCCAAACCGCAGCGTGCAACTCTACATCTTAGAAGCTAGACCGGCGAAGCTCCATCTGAGTCTCCGCCTCCTAGACACCAGTTTAAGACTCTAGCTTTACTCCACCTCTTCCGTTGTTCTTTCCTCCTCTGGGTCCTTCTGCCCCCTGGGGTTTCCTCCTTTCTGGACTCTTCTGACGCTGACCCCCCTGAGTCTTGCCCCTCCTTCCGGCGGGCTTTAGGACGTGGCTCCCTATCCGGGCTGCCTGCTGTGCCGCTCGCCTGTACATTTGAACTTGGCGCGCGCGCCCAGCCGGTAACTTTCCTCTTGACCGTTTCCCCGCTCTCCGATGGAGGCGTGGTCAATCCTGACTCATCTCCTCTCGCTGGTGGTGAGAACACTGGTCCCGATGCCTGGGACTCCTCCCCCCCACTGCGCTCTGGTGGGGAAGCTGGTCCTGATTTCCAACTGCTGCTCTGGGAGTCCCCGCTGGCCCCTTCCTTCTGGGGTTTCCCCCTTGGCACCCCCCTTGCCCTGGCCATCGGCGCTCCCTTCTGTGAATCTTCCGATTCGCTGGAGAGGCTCATAGAATCCCTCGGACCACTTTCATCTCCTGTGCTTCGCTCGGATTCCTCCCCCTCGCTCTCCATTTCCTCCCTCTCCTGTGCCTCTGCTCCTGAGCCCCTGACACGTACGCTTCAGGTTACAGACTCCGCTAACCCAGAAATAGTGCTTCAGGTTAAGAACTTTGCTTCAGGATGAGAACATAAATCGTGCTCCGGTGGCGCAGCAGCAGCAGGAGGCCCCATTAGCTAAAGTGGTGCTTCAGGTTAAGAACAATTTCAGGTTAAGAGCAGACCTCTGGAACGAATTAAGTACTTAACCCGAGGTACCACTGTACTCTCAGGAGGTGATATAAAATTAGCAGCAGGGCATACCTTCTCTTCCATTCATATTTCCCTCTCCCTCTCTTTAATAGGTGTCAGCTTCAGGTCTATCTGCGCCTTGAAATGTGCCTGCAGTGTCCTTCTTTGCAAAACAGCACAGATGGGATGGAACAGCTTGTGGAAGAGGTAGATGAACAAGCCTTGCCTCTGGGTTCCAGAAGATGAAAACAGCAATTCTCAGCCAGCATGTGAAATCTTCACATCTCAGTTGCTGTTGAGCAGCAACTATGGTCTTGGTGACCCGGCCAGCATATAACATGGAACCAAACAATAGCTTAGCACAAATGAACAAAAGTGCTGCTTCCTGGTGTGAAGATCACTGCCATTGCACTCTTTCCCTGGTCTTGCTGCTGCTGGACTTTGCAGGGATGAGCTGTTGTTTGTCTCAGGGTTAATGTCCAAACCCGGGCTCGTGGTTTATCTCATTCCAGACAAGTCACAAGCTTGTAACCAAAGTTTGTTCTTAGTGTACCACTCTTCGTTTGTCTGTTAGGTTTGGGATGCACTGCTAATTTAAACATTGACGTAACCATGCCAATCGATTAAACATGTCAGTTGACATGTTTAATTGGAGATAAGTCATTGTTAACATTTGTTAAAGACTATTTTGCATGAAAAAGAAAGTAAATTAATTAAATTTGGATTTGACGAATGAGGATAAGGTTTGTTTTTTAGAAAGTGGCTTTGTTGGGTGTTATATTGGAGTAGATGAAGTGAATATTGTTTATATATAGCTGACAGACGAAGTCCTCTACCTTCTGATTTATTTATTTATTTTAATCTATTTTCTATTTCTTTTCCTTTATTTCTCTCTTTCTCTTTCTTTATTCCTTTCTTCCCTTCCCTCGCCACTTCTCTTTATGTTTTTTATTGTAAGATTTAAGTCTTAGTTTGGACAAAAAGAGGAAAAAAATGATACTAAGTTTTTTATTTTTCTTCATAAGCCTCGATAAAATGTATTCAAACAAACATTGACTTAGCCCTGGATCGCATGGGTCTAGGAAAGGAGCACAGCAACCATAGTGTTCACTCCAGGAACCTGCATGTTTGCTCATTTGTGCTTAAGTCAAGGTTTGGCTTTAGGTTATATCTGAACAAAGGTCAATGAGGCCATAGTGGAAACAGCAGAACTGCACATTTGTTTGTTCACGCTAAATCATGCTTTGGCCTGGCATTACATGTGAACTGGCCTGCTATCATTAACCCTTGACCAATTTTTTGCCACTCAACTTGCTTGCAGATGACAGAGATGCTGCGGATTTTGTGTTTGACTGAAGACCCAGGATACCTCGCCAGGTTTTTGGAAGAAGTTGTAGAAACGTAAGTGCTCTTGTGTGCTGGATAATTTTATTCATTCATTTACAAACTGATGAGTGGAGCAGGGAAGGCTGAACAAATTCTGTTATGCAGAGGACTTGAGAGCTGCATGACTATTAATGCAGAACATGAGCTAAAGAGCTGGTTGTCTGAATTGCCAGTATTTTATGTTTACCATTCTTAGGCTCATTGCAGCCTTCCTGAACCAGAATTAAAACAAAATTGACTGTATTTCAACTTCTCACTATTTAAATAGCTGGGGATGTTTCAAATTAAGTTTAGGGTGTGTTTTTCTTCTCTAGCTGCTACAAATTTATTTGGGGTTGCATCCAACGTTAGTCTTACTCAGAGTAGGTCCACTGAAATTAAGAGACATGACCAATTTAGGCCCATGAATTTCACTGAGTTTAATCTAAATAATACTTTGGTTTCTTTTGGTTGATGTTTGTTTGAAGTTTCCAAATATAGACCAGAGTACTTGGGCAGTACTGTTACTTGATAGAGTGTAGTAAATTTGTTTATTCACTTGTAAGCATATTTATATACCATCAATTCATTAGAGATATCAGAGCAGTGTGTAACAAATCTGTAGGTGGTATATTGCTTTATTTCACTGGTTAAGATTTCTACTCATCGATTTCAATTGGCCCTACTTTTGAGCAAACATACAGAAGATCTCAGGTGGCACAATGGGTCAGTGTGTCTGGCTTTTAGCCAGAAGGTTGGTGGTTCGAGCCCACCCAGGGGGTTGGACTAGATGACCCTCAGGGTCCCTTCCAACTCTATGGTTCTATGATTCTAAGATTGCACTGTTAATCCACTGAAGGCACAAGAAGTATTTTGGTTGCTCAGCTGGATACTTGGTTGTGTGAAAACTTCCTGGCTGGGCTAAATTGTCAAATGAAGGAAACATAACTCAGTTGGGAAAGGGGAATGATTGGGCTGGTAGTGAGTGAACATGCCTTCTGATTGATTTATTTTTATGGCAGATTTGTATGCTTTCCATTATTGCCACAACCACCCCTCTTCTTCAACTGAAACCATAGGCTTAAAAGCAAGAGCTTGCAAGTTTAATAATAAAGTCGGGTGCAGAATCTGGTAACAAAATCTCACAGAGGTTAGAGTCTTTGGTAAGTAGCATGTCTGATGCATGCTTGTGTTACGATGTCTCTGTAGGTACCTGGAATCTATGCCAAAGACCCTTGGGGATTTGTACTACAGCCTGGGGACACAGATTCCCCCAAAGCTGGCCTCTGTCCTGCCAGCAGACTTCTTCAGTGACGATTCCCTCAGTCAGGAGAGCCAAACTCCATCCCTGCCTCCTTCTGCATCCTCAGTTCCTGTTTCCAGAACAGCTTCCTTAAGTACCGATGCAGAACAACTGGAAGAACTACGCACCAGATCTGCCAAGAAAAGGTATTGCAAGGCGTAAATGGCATTGAATTAAAATTATACTGGGTTGCAGTTTCTTTCTAAATAAGGAAATTCCATCTGAGGTTTATCAAAGGAGATTGCAAACATTTCAAAGGTGGGTCCATGTGGGCTTCCTGTTGGTGTTAGATTACCTTGAGGGCAGCATGGGAGAATGTCACTTCGTGTTAAAAACAATGAACCTTCCCTTCAAGGTGGCTGCATGAAAAGCCCCAACTTTTTAAAAAAATTGTTGAAATGTATTGTGCGCCTTGCTCAAGATTTTACTTTGTACTTCTAGAAAGAATACGCTGGCCAGACACCGGAGTGTAACAGAAGCATCGCAGAACTTTCGCCAAATAGAGATTCCTCAAGTACCCAGAAACCGTACTAGGAAGGTAATGCCCCCCCCCCCCGGCAATATCTTTCTGGAAAACCAGAAAATGCATGTAGCAGCTGTAAAACTCCTGCATCTCTATGCCTGTTTGAATAGCCTTTCTGAAATTCAGTTGTTAAACACCTTTATATGGAAAGCTGTTGCACTAATTTAGTTTTCACTGGAACGAAGGGAAGTCCTTTTCTAAATAAATGGATTTCAGTTTCCGGCATTATATTTTCCCCATTTCAGTGGTGCCCGAAAGACAAACGCCTCGCAAGACGGAAAACCCGCTAGACGAAAGGGTTTTCCGTTTTGGAGGCGCTTCGCAAAACGAATTTCCCTATGGGCTTGCTTCGCAAGACTAAATGTCTTGCGAGTTCCTGCGGGTTTTTTCCCCTTTTTCCCCCCTTTTCCTAAGCCGCTTATCAGCTGATCCGCTAAAACGCTAATAGCGCTAATCCGCTAAGCTGTCAATGGGCTTGCTTTGCAAGATGAAAAAACCGCTATACAAAGAGCCTCACAGAACGGATTAATTTCGTCTTGCGAGGCACCACTGTACCTATAAATAGATGTAATTTTGAAATCATTCTAATACTATATTCTAATAATTTAGGACAGCTCTCATGTGTGCCTTGATGTGAAATCAGTACCATCTGTACAGAAAGTGGCAGTGCAAGGTAAGCTGCTTCTTCCTTCCTTATTAGAGAACTAGATGGTAGGGATGTGATCTGATTCAGATTAACCCCTTGGAGGGATTTCAGGCTTGTCAAGAGGTGAAGCAAGAGGTCTGTATAAAGTGGCATTTATCCACCTACTCGTGGACCTATTAGTTTGCAATTTGGTGAGTTTCTTCCCCAGAGGCATCTCTCCTGTCCTCAATTTTCAGACCAATTGCCCACAATACACTAGGAGAAATTCAATTATTCCTTTTTTTTAATCCATCCCAAAACTAACCACTAAAGCTGACTTTCTCAAATTTGGCACAGTGCTTGCCCTTTATTGGTTTATTTAAAGAATATCCATATATATGTTTTAAAAGCTTTGTCCAGGCTTATGAGGATGGAAATAATTTTATATTTACCAAACTTTTGATCCAACAATAAGTGCCATGAAATGTGTATTTATTGCCAGAGTCCCTAGTGTCTATCGATAGTAATCCAGAATGTATCACTTAATTCAGGTTGTGCATTGTGAAGTATAAATGCTGTGTAAAATCTTGCTGGAATCTGAGGAGAGAAGCAATTCGTATTTCCACTGCGTTCAACAGGATATGTGATTCAATTCAGCAGCGATGCATTTGGGCTCTGTGTGATTCATATTCTGGATCTTCTTAATTTCTTGAGAGTTAGATCCAATGGTAATCCTACTCAGAGTAGAGCCACTGAAATTGATGTACATGACTAACTAAGCCCATTAATTTCAATGGGTCTACTTAGGATAGAATTTAGTTGGATACAACCTAGCATCTCTCTTTTGGTTCTCTGTGTGTCCAGGATTTAAAACAAAGAAAAAATATTTAAGTATGAAAAAAATTAATCTGACTGTTTATATGAGTTCTTGGATTTTGAACTGCACAAAAAGATCATATTTTCTCCAGAGTGTTTTGTCTTGTGAACAGCAATCAAAACTTCTTTTGGCTTTTTGATGCTTCCAGAAGTGACAAAGGTACGAAGGAACCTCTTCAATGAAGAAATGCTTCCTCCAGGCAAAAGATCCCTATCAAAGATTCCTCGAAGCCAGTCTGTATCAGCTGTAGAAGGTTTAAAAAACAGGCGGAAACGAGCTAAGGAGTGTGCAAGAGGTGAGAGGTTAGATAGATAGGTAATTTATTACGGTCGGAGACCAGTTTATAAAACACTCTTGGGGTACAGTCACAGAAGGAAAACAAGCAATTAAAACAATGTACAACAATAAATTTAAAAACAATGTACAACTATAAACTACCGCAGGGAGCTGACCCAGAGTCACCCATAGAACCGAGTTTGGGGATTTTCTTAATGAACTAGTTTGAGATGAGAGATGGTCTGCGCCTACAGATCTGTACACAGGATCTGGTGACCATCCAGGGCGTCTTCCGATCTTTGCCTAACAGGAGAAGGTTGAATTTTTGCTTTTCCAGGAGGTCAGCGAGCCTCAACAGTAGGGGATCAGTGGTCTTGCTACGTGCCTCTTCATAAAAGGGACATCTAAAGAACAGGTGCTCTGGGCTTCCTACCTCCCCCAATGAACAGGCGCAAAGTCTCTGAGCTTATGGGACTTTTTTAAAGGCTCCTTCCAGGACCGGCGAGGGCAGAGCTGGGCTTCTGGCCAGTGTAAAGGCCCTTCTTGCATTTTTAGATATGAGAAAGAAGAGATATGCTGCCAGGGCAGCTATATCTCTCTCAATTTCTCCAATTTTATAGTCGGGGCACCTTGAGCAGTCCCGTTGTCTCTCGGTGTCAATGACTCTAGGTGAGAAGTTACTTAAATGAGTGCTTTGCTGTACGGGCAGCGACTGTTGTGTGTGCGTCCCATCTGTGTGCAACACATTCATTGCTCCAAACCCAGAAGTGACCCAAAAACATCAAAAAGGGGATGAGGCACGGGCAGAACAGGGTGTTTGCAGGCTTTTTCAATAGTATTTCAGATATACACAATTTCACTTAAATGTGTGGTGCCTTGGAATGTAAGTCCCACTACTTGTCTTGGCTTATGTAGGGCAAAAGGAGTAAGTGGGAAAGTATGGAAAAGTATGGAACACCAGGGAAGGGAAAAACCGGGGGGGGGGGGGGGCTGAAGCTGTTTGCAGTCTGAAAAAGTACTTCCTTCTAAACTTCAAACCTTAAATATGTTATCCTCACCTGGCTTACACAACACAAGTCATTGTGCAGACTTGCTACCTTACAATAATTATTCTTTGGTCTTTTTCAGGTAATCTCAAACTGCTGACCAAGAGTGTGGCAGAAACACCGTTGCACAAGCAGATCTCCAGGCGGCTGCTGCACAAGCAGATTAAAGGCCGGTGAGTGAAGGCACCAGATTCACTGATCAAGCAACTTACTGTTTTTGGTAGAAAGTGGAACTTTTTTGGGTAGCTTTCTGCGCTTGGATGTCCTTTGTCATTGTGCTTGAACTTCTAAAAGCGGTGTTTCCTTCATAGGAATTCAGACCCTGGATCTGAAGTTGGCATTGTAGAAGAATCTCCTGAAAAAGCCATAGCATGTAGGTATTGATTTTATGTGACCTTTTTATTTGCATGTTTGGGCAGCTCCGGCTCCTTTGGCTGTAGCTTAAATTCACTTGTTAACAGAGCAGAAGGTGGCAAGAATTCCATTTTTTTTTCTTTTTTTCATTTTTATCCTACCTTTTGTTCAAGGAGTTCTGGACAGTGAGTATGGGGAACATGTTGGATTCCAACATCAGTCACAGCCATCCAGCATGGCCAGTGGTAGTCCAGCAATATCTGGGAAGATCACTGATTCTCCCTCCATTTTATCATCTCAACACTCGGACACGACTAAATGACTAAACAACAACAACAAAATGCTGAGTTGCAGCACCAGTTCTTAGATTCCCCTTTATTGATGGCACTGACTTGGTACTATATGGCTGTGAGTTTAAAGACAAACCTTGTTTCTCCCACATACAAACCCAAAGGTGGATTAAGAAGAAGTCCACGGATCAAGCAACTTTTACAGGATAGAGCAGTCTCTGGTTCCTTCTACTGCTCTCAACCCAGCAAGAAGAGTGTACAGCAAATGCAGTCGGAAGCACCTGATGTACAAGACAATTTAACAGGTATGGAAGCAAGCAACAGATTGCTTTTGGTTCCAGGGATTGATTACAAGATTGGCTTGAAAACACATGAGAGTTCAGTCAGAGGCAAAGTAGATGCTGCTTTATTTTACCTGAGTGTTCCTACTGTGCTATTTGTGCTACCTGCAACTTTTCTATTGTTTATTTGTCTGGGAGATTTTGTACTTTTCTTCTAATGCTTGTTTGATGTTGTACTGTCATGAAAAACTCTATAAATAAAAGGTATTTTTTAAAGGCAAAGTAGATGTTAATCTACATCTGCTGGATGTTCAAGCTCCCTTATCTTTCTCCATCAAAACAAATTGATTAGCCAATAATAATAAAAAATGATAGATGCTCGTTTCTCAAACAGACTGATTTTCGCACAAAATCAGCAACACACAACAACGTGTGGTGAGCTTGCTGAATCCTTTCTTTCAGAATATTTAAGGGAGAGGTAAGCAAGCCTCCTTGGGTAGGGTCTTCCACAGGTACGGTACCACAACCTAAAACTACTCTCCCTATATTTCCTTGGAGGCAGACAGCCCCACTTCTCAGTGGTAGATGGATTGGTACAGAAAATGACCGTCTATCGAACAATCAACTGGGTCCTAATCCTACTTTCATTCCTTCTACAGGCCTCCTAGTCCGCTAGTGATATTCATATGTCTGCCATAAGACCCGTTGTACCTCAGATTAAGAATGTAATTCGTTCTGGAGGTCTGTTCTTAACCTGAAATGGTTCTTAACCTGAGGTACCACTTTAGCTAATGGGGCCTCCCGCTGCCATGCAATTTCTGTTTTCATCCTGAAGCAAAGACCCGAGGTACTATTTCTGGGTTAACAGAGTCTGTAACCCAAGATACCACTGTACATGATAGAGGGCAATTTGAAGCAGATAGTAAAAGGGAGGTCTAACCTGTCCCTGCATGCTAACTTGTCCTTCCAGTTGCAGTTGTAGGAAATACCTGCCACTTCTTGTTGTTGCTGCTGAAAGTAATTATTCCACTTTGTCACCGCAGAGACCAAGGTTTGTATGGCATGGTCTCAGTGTAGCAAGTCAGTCATACATTTAGTCAGACATCTACAAGCTGGAAATGTTCGGTTTGTCGTTACTAACTAGTTCATGCCAATGTGGGTAGCCAGGAACATGCTGCCTTAAAAGCTTGAGGCTACAGCAGCTGACACTTGTGTGGACTGTTTGCTATCTTTTTGTTTCACAGGCTTGGCATCTCCTCTTGTGAAAAAAGCCATCCAGTCCCCAAAGAGCCTTCTCTTTGGAGCAGTTCTTGATGTGTTTGGTTCTGAAGGGATGATGGGCTCACCCAGAACAAGAAGAAAAACTTTAGCCTCCAGTGAGCTTGTTTATCAGGTAAAATTGTTGCCTTATGTTTCTTTCCATACCTACTTATCTAGTCTACATGCCTTCTTAATTTCCCACTACTAGTGTACAGCCTTAATATGTAATGTCAATAGTTAAATACATAAGTGATTTTGTAAGTAGAAATGATATTAAGCTCAATATGTAGCCTGTTCTGTTACTGTAGTCCTAGACAAAAGCAGTTACTCATTTTCACTCTCCTTCCACAGACACCAAGGAAAGTATCCCTTCGGTCTTCCCTGAAGCTCTTAAGTCCCCCTAATAACACACCGAGAAGAACTTTTCTGGAGAAGCTACAGCAGACCCCCCAAAAGAGCCAAGCCCCAAAGCATAGTACAGCCAAAAGTTTGGGAAATCTCTTCTCACCTTGTAGACAGAAGAGCAAGTCCTTGCCTGAAGCCACTGAAAAGAAAGGGGATGGTTTTGCACGCACGGCTCTCATGAAGGAAATATTTTCTTCCCCACACAAGGCAGCAGAGCTGAAATCTTCTGGAAGGCAGGCAGGGGATGAGGGGCCTGATGATGTATTTGCTTCGCCTGCAAGTGGTTCCTGTTCGGCAGCTGCTCTGCTCTCTCCATTGCCATCAAATTCACCAGGAACGTGGCTCTCACAACTGCCGTCCCCAAGGCGCTCCTTGAGAGTTGCCTGGAGAATTGCCTCTCCAGCTTCTGTTCAGAAACAGCCTCTTGAGGCAGAACAACCTACAGAGCCACTTTCAGCATTGGAGCTGGACTCTCCGGTGTCAGAAGTGACACCTGCGGTATTCAGAGGCAGACTTTCAGAACCGTCTTCAAGTCCAAAGAACACCAAGCTTAGTGAAACCTTTTCCCCACCTGGTGATCCTGTTTTGATGCCCGATGTTAACTCATTGCCATATAGCCCACCCCCAAATGCCATAGCCACATCCACACTTTCTCCTGCTGGGACTTGGGATCTGCGCAGGAAGTCTTATACTCCCCAAAAGACTCTTTTGAAACACCAGAGGGTCACAAACCTGTACCCAGCCAAAGCCCTCCAGTCACCTGCCTGCCTGCCTGCCGAGCAGCATCCGTGCTATACCAACTTGAATCTTTCTGCTAAAACCAAAGCAGAGAGCACCCCCTCTGTGAAGAGACGTGGAGTGAGGACTCCAAGTAAGAGGAGGGGGTTAGAAAGACACCTGCCTCCTGAGCTCTCCACAAAGGACCACATGCTTCTCCCAGATGCTGTGGTTCTGTGCGAGCGCCTAGATGCTTCTTCTCTAACCAGTGTGTTCGCCACTGGCAGTTCTGAAGCAGAGGGTGGCCCAGGTACAGTTTTGCCAGGGGAGAAGGCAGTAAGTCTGCAGCCTCTGCTCCTCCAGAGCCCTCCTGCGTGTGACCAGGCCTCCTTGCCTGAAACCCCAAAGTCTGGTTCGAGTGCCTATTCACTGCGTCACACCCCAGACAGAAGGCAGCGGGAGGCTGCAGCGCGGCTGGGGAAGCCCGAGAAGGGGGCAACATTCAGCACACCTAGGACTGCTCACACTCTGCCTCTTGCAACGAGCCCACGAACTTACGAGATTGAGCTTGAGATGCAAGCTTCTGGCCTGCCCAAGCTCCGAATTAAAAGGGTTGGCTCTGGGCCAGCTTTGGATCCTCAGTCTCATTTGCAGTCTGGAAAGCCCAAAGGAGATGAAAGCAATCTTGCTGCAGGGGATCTTTCCGTGACCAGGTGCGGCAGGCACTCTGGGAAACTGGAAACCGTCTCCATCTCGCCATCTTGTAATCGATCCGCTCACAGTACCCCTGCGAAGTTTGGGGGCGGGGGGCAGACCTATATATGTCAGTCGTACACTCCAACTCATTGCACCCCCAACTCCACTTCCCCATCCCAGGGCAATGTAGGCCTTCCCTGGACCCCTTCTCCAAAGCATAAAGGGAAAGTGACCCCTGAAGCAATCAAGGACTGGCCGCGAAGGAAAAGGGCCACTGTGGGCCGCAGCAAAAGCGAGAGGCATGTGGAGGTGGCTGGGGAAACTAGAGCTTCTGACCTTCTTGGCGTCAATAAAGCACTGCCTTTGGGGGACTTTGAACTTGAAGGCATCTGTAGGCTTGAGGACCAGTCGCCTTGCAGCGATGCAGAGCCCAGTGGAGACGAGAGCAGCTGCAGAGGGACCCCTGGCCTTAAGTTCAAAAAAAGGCCCTTTGGCCATATGTCTCCTGAGGAGGAAGTCAGCCAGGAAGTGAAAAAAAGGCACTGCCCAAAGAGAGGCAACCCAAACACGGCAGTGTATGCAGCCGAACTGCTGAGTACAGGAAAAGGTGTAGCATCCTTAAACAAGACAATACTGGAAGACCAAGAGGAGGTCTTCAGCATTTCAGGTAATTTTGGACTGAAATTCAGCTACAGTGAAAAGGAAGAGTAGAGGATGCAAACAGAGAAAAGGCTCCTTTGCATCTTTCCACACATACCTTTATTGCTCTAGAATTACCCTCTGGCCAGCCCTACCAACACACCAAGCATGGCTCAGTCTTTAAAAAATCCCAGCTGCAGGAACCATTCAACAGTGTACCTGCTTGGTTGTGGCATGGTAGATCCAAAGGTCATGCCTTTGAGAAGGGCCTTGAATCAAAACGTAATCTCTTCCAGCTCTGCTTTTATGAACTTTCAACTTACTTACTACTGTCTTTTTTTAAAATTAATATTCCCACTATTATGCCAAATTTATACAGCACCATTAATCTGCATTGCAATTTACAGGGTTGACAAACAAGTCTAATTGCTTCCCTAATGAGCTAGTGGTATTTCTTCCCCCCCAGCAGTTTGGGAGCAACACACATCTTGTGTCAAGGGCTATCAGTGGATCAGATGTTTTTAAGGTGCAGTCCTATGCACACTTCATTGGAAGTAGACTCCATCGAGCATAGTGGGACTTATGAGTAAACTTGCATAGGATTGTTCTGTTAATTTATTAAAGGCAGATAACTAAACAGTCAATTTGCATATTACCAAAATGTCGACCAGTCGTTTAGATATGTCTTAACTTTCCTTCAGTATTTTAGAATTTAGTAAACAGAAGGTTGCATTTACATGCTCAAAGGAAGGATCAAGCTGTAGTTGATTAATCTATTCAACTTAACCCAAGCCCTGTTTTTGCCATTTTGCACATATGAATACTACATAGCTACCAGAAGTGTTGGAACCTCCGACCAGGGTTTGTGTCTAATATCTTTTGTCACGTCTCCTAGGTATGACTCCACCAACGTCTTCAGGGAAGAGCACAATCTCTGCTACTGGACTTCGGGCACTGACGCAGTCCCCGCTGCTCTATCAAGGCCACACCACATCCCTGAGGAAATGGCCCACAGGTAAATGCAGTTTATTTGAACCCCTGAGTGGTGTTTCAAAAGAAGCCTGAACTGCAAAGAGCCAAATTGCCCACACATATCTAGTCCAATGGTTCTTGTAAGACCTTCTTGTAGCAATAAAATACCCAGTTCCCTTTATAGCCTTCATGTCCTGTTCTGTGAGAACCTATTCTTAAACTGCTTTGGGTTCTTTCACCATCTATTTGATATTTTGCTCTCTCACGGAAAGTTGCTATTCCACGGAGGGAAATAGCTGACTTACAACTGCTTGCCTCTCCTGTCTATGCCTGCCAGTATTTTTCATATTATTGCTTTCCTCCACAGGAGACAACAGTGATGCATTTGGAGCTGCAGCTGAAGACCTCTCCCCCTTTCACAGTACAACCATGAGACAACATTCCATCAGGAGGACCTACTCACGGAAAAGGCTGCTCAGCTGAGCCTGGGGAAAAGATGATGAAAATACTTGGGAGCCTGATGACAAAGCCATTTTGGAGGACTTTAAAACCAAAATGAAGATAATATTGCCAGCCACAATGGAAGCACCTCTTGCTCATGAACTCACAGTTGTGTTCTGTGAGGAAAAGCTGTACTGTCTCCAGATAAATTTAAGCTATAAGCGTGTCATCATAGGGCTCCTCCCAGGGTTTAAGCACTAAAGGATATAAATGATGGGTGAAACTGACTGCTTTTAAAAAGTACTTTTGTAAAATAAATTAATATGATAAGTTGCTTTTATGGTACTGAAAGAATGTTCTTTATTTGTGCTAGCTAAATACTAGGGAACTGAATATCTTTTATGCACCACGCAAAAAGCAATTTCACATCTTCCTTGCCATGAAACGAAGGAAACTAATATTTATTGTTAGGTTTTAAAGCTCATAAATTAACTGAAAGTAATTAGCATCAGTCTACCCTCCAAAGCTCTATGGTACTTGAATACTGCTAGGAAGAGAGTATAAATAGTAATATTTTTGTGAACAGGAAGGAAACAATGTATTTCAAGCCCTTATAAAAGTTACTCTATAGTTTATTAGAAGCTACAGTATAAAAGGCTAGTTAAACTATTTACATGTTTCTAGGCCTACAGCAGCAAATATTTCTGACTTTCCTATCTCTCCAGAGACAGGCATTTTGCCAGAGGTAGTGGTCTTCCCTCTGGGAGGTACTGCAGCTAAATACAAAGGTCACTGCTGTAGAGGAAAAAGTCTGACATACTGCTTTTCTGTCCTCCAAAAAACCCCTCTAAGTGTATGACAGAAGGCTAATTTGCACCTTAAGTTAAGCATAGCCATCAATTACTACTTGTAGCAACTTGTAACAATACACTTGTTCTGTAGGCAATACCCCTCAAGCTTTGAGCAAGAGTAGCAGGCAGAAGCTGGAACCTAGAAAGGGTTTTTCCTGACATCAATGATTTCTGGGTATGACAGCCCAGTCCTGTACAGTTCCATGTGAGACTTCAGCAGAGGAGCTAAGCTCAGTGGCAGAGATGCTTCCTTGATCTGGCCACCTCTGGATAAGAAGTCTGTCTCTTTCTGGCAAAAGTCTTCTGGTACTAAGGTGTTGGCACTGGATAATGAAGACCGCCTCCAGGTAGATGGCAAGGCTGCATGCACCAGGTCCCGGGGTTCATCCCCGCTTCTGTGGGTTCTTTCAGAGAGCTCTATCTGCACGGGATCCAACATGCTACTTGCACTAAAGTCGCCATGTATTCTAATCGAACCAGGTCTGTCCTCAGCTGCACAAGTGATTCTTTCCATACCTATATGAGAAGAGAAGAACATTTTAGACAGTAATTTCCTAGCGTCTGTGCTGTGTAATGAACAAAAATGGGTCGAAAAATTGGCAACTCCCTGTACAGAGAAAACCAACAGGAGTATAGTAAAATTAAGCCATTTGGTCATTGAGCTCAACACTGCCTGCTTTTCTGCCCACCTTTGGGTACTGCAGGAGAGACCTCTGGGTGATATGAAGTAGATCAGCAAGGGTTTCCAAATCCCACTTTTTTTTTACTACCATTAAACAACACACCCAAATTTGTGTGGTTAGCTTGACCTAACCAGGAACAATCATCGTGCCAGGGTATGGGGGACCATTCCTGGGCTTAGAATTCTTTTGATTTTTAGTGCATGTCTTTTTGCATTTGTCTCTGGATTGTGGATCTTGGGAGCTAATAAAAGACCCAAAGTAAGCCTGAAGTCTGTCCACCTCTGCGATCTCTGTTCACGTGCTCAGAGAAAAAGCTGCAGAGCAGACAAGAGCATACATAGATTTTTTTCTGAAGGCAGAGATTTATAATGTGGCCCTGGTCAATATGGCTTCAGAGAGACTGGACCCTATCTCTTTCATAAATACAGTGCTGGTGTGCTCAACTGGTTTCCCCCTGCAAATGGCTTTCATAACACTGCTGGTTTTGAGAATGCCAGGGCCGAAGGGGAAAAAATATATTAAAATGGGTTGTGTTGATTTCACCTTTTCCCTACCTGGAGATTAAAGCTGAGCATTTTTCCATGCTGGGCATATATGCTACAGCCCTTCCAACATCAGTGTACATCTCTCTACAAAGCAGGTTCCAAAACATTTTAAGATTGATGGCCCACAACAACCACGTAGAGCCACCATCTGAGCAACTTGCCTTCAAAAGCTGCTCCAGTCCATAACTCCATTGTTCTCCAAAGCCTAATGATCATTTCCAACTGTAACCAAGTAGGTGTAACAACAATGGTCCCCATTCACTCACCTCTACTTCCCTGTTTTCAGGTTTATTTTATTATTATTTTATTATTATTTTTTGGCAGCAGGCACCAGTCTATTTTGGCCTCTGTTACTTTTAAGACACGGGTAGGTCTAAGGTCCAAATACAGCCCTCCTAATCCACACCACACAGTGGCTCAGCTTCACATTCAGTGTTTTTGCCCAGCTGGCATGTGTCCTTGAATTCTGATAATGTATATCGTTTGGATGGAGAGCAGAAAATGCCTGCAGGAACTAGTTTACAGTGTTAAGGTGAAATTTACTCCAAATGCCCTGCCCACTTTTGCCTGACCCCACTCAACACAGGAATTTGGGCCTCTGAATGAAAAAGGTTGCTCACCCCTGTTCTAAGGAACCCAGTCCACCGCTTTGCCTTTCAGACATGCTTGGGACTCTGTGCTTGGCTTGCTGTGTAGAATAGTCACATATGAACTGTCATCAGTGGCGGTGATAAAAAGACTTAAGCCTCCAGAGCCGAGGTTATCCTCACCTTTGCCCTGTCCCAACAAATCGCTCGCACTCAGCTTCTGAGTCAGCTCGTGGTTGGCCCACTTGTAATGCGCCAATTCTTTTTCCAATGCCTGGATCCTTCCTTGGTACTGAAGCCTGCTGTTTGCCTGCCCCTCTTCCATGTGCTCTGTGTGAGAGAAGGGAATTAAATACGCAGTCTGCTGCGCAGTCCAACTGGAGATTTAACATGCCAAGTGATGCGCCAATGACTACAAAGGCCCTTTGTTACCCCGGCTCTGCTGGAGCAGAAGCTGAATGTTCTGCTCATGCTCCTTCTGCTGCAAGGTGAGTTGGCGGTCCATCTCCAAGCACTGGCGCTCCAGTGCTACTTCCAGCCAAAATACCAGCTGCAGCTGCTCCTCCAGCTGCATCTCCAGTTCGGAAAAGGCAATGTGCTGCCTGTGTTGATCCTCTCGCAGAGTCACCACCTGGCCAAAAACACAAACTTTCTGCATGGTCTTCTCGCAACTAAGGCATCATCTTGTTAAGAGAACTGAAACAACGTATGTGTATGGCACTGACAGATTCATGAAGGTGAAAAAGGTGACCCAGTGACAATGTGGGAAGCCGTGTAATCCTACTTTACTTGGGTCTGGACTGGACAGCCACTGCAGATGGAGGTTGGAAGCTCCTCTGTGCAAAACATAATGAAAAATCCCTTCACACAGAGCATGGGTATTTCAGGGAGAAGGGTTCCAGTCTAACCCCTGACATCCTAGTTTTCTATGTGTAGGGATGCCTTCTTGCTCCCTTCCTATACAACCTACTGCCCAAAATGGTGGCAGTCTAAATGTGGGTTTACGGTATTGTGCTTGTTTTTACATCTACCTCCCTGAAGCTCAGCACTGGCACCCCACAGGGATGTGTGCTGAGTCCCTACCTGTACTCATTGTATATATATGACTGTATTTCATCTGATCTACCTACTGCAATTATTAAGTTTGCAGATGATACTATCATAATGAGTCCAATTACAGGTGGAGATGAATCAGTGTACGGGGGGAGGTTCAAAAAGTATCTACATGGTGCCTAGAGAAAAACTTGCACCTAAATATTAGCAAGACAAAGGAGATGGTGTTGGACTTTCAGAGGAAGAGAGGGGAACTAGTCCCGTTGTATATTGGGGGGTTGTGTGGAGAGAGTCTTTTCCTTTAAATTCCTGGGAGTTTACCTTAGTGAGGACCTCACTTGGAAAATCAACGTAACTCAGATGGTCAGAAAGGACTAACAGAGACTCCATTTCCTCAGGGTCTTGCGAAAGAACAATGTTAAACAACAATTGATGAACTCCTACTGGTCCACAATAGAAAGTGTCCTCTCATATTGTATCACAGTGTGGTACGTTGGCTTGACAGCCACGGACAGAAAGTCTTTACAGAGGGTGGTGAATACAGCACATCATATCATGGGCTGTCCCCTGAGCCCACTAGATGACATTGCAAGGGATCGATGCCTCAGGAGAGTGAGAAAAATTCTCGGACGATTCACACCCCGGCCAGCACCTCTTTAATCTTCTATCCTCAGGCAGGAGATATAGAAGTATAATCAGTCGTACCAACAGGCTAAAAAACAGTTTCTATCCGTGGGCTGTTAGGCTGCTGAATGGAAAATAATATAGTGCAACTGACTTTCGGGATTGGTGTGCTGTGCGACAAGCACACAGAGTGCAATGAGATCGAGTGTTTGCGGGGGGGGGGGGGGGAGGCTCAGTTAATTTCATTGTACACAGGTTGTACATTGACAATAAATGTATTATATTTATTATATTTTAAGAACCAGGAAAACCATTGAGGGAGCTTTGTTCTGAAAGCTGCACGGAGGAGCTGGCTTGGAGGGAAAGAGAGAGACCTAAGTTTGACTACAAGTTTTGCACCCCTGGGTAAGGGCCTGGGCCTCTGATGTGCTCATACTAGACAGTGCATTGCTCCATGGACACCTGCCTTATCAAAATACTTGCAAAGCAGTGCCCGGGTCTCGGAGGATGAGAGGTAGCTGAGTTTGGCCATCAGGTTCATTTCGCATTGGGATAGGAGACTGGCTGAGGACCGCAAAACACGTTGCCGGCAAGTGATTGACTCGTTTTTGTATTCAATGGCAGCATCTAGAGCCTCAATGGCTTCATCTAGCTGGAAAAGGATCCGTTCCTCCTGAATGGAGAGGAAGAAAGCAAGAAAACTACTGAGAGGGAAAGGATAATTTCAATTGTTTTGCAGCTAATAACGTTTAGTTCCGCTGGGCAGAAGTTCCCAGTCCTTACATTTAGCTGCTCTCATAAACCTGAAATATAGTTTTAGTGTGACTCCCACTTTGCGTACAAAGGCTGATCATAATTTGCTCGAAGCCTTTTTGCTCAAGTCCTTGGCCAAGCAGGGACCTGAGTTTAAAATTTAGCATCTAGGAAAGAAATAGGATGGCACTCATGGACACAGTGCCCCAAGGGTCAAGACCAGATATATTTTCATTTTATTAAACTTACAGTGGTGCCTCGCAAGACGGAAAACTCGCTAGACGAAAGAGTTTTCCGTTTTGGAGGTGCTTCGCAAAACGAATTTCCTATGGGCTTGCTTCGCAAGACGAAAATGTTTTGCGAGTTCCTGCGGGTTTTTTCCCCTCCCCCCTTTTTCTAAGCCGCTAAGCCGCTAAGCCGCTTATCCGCTAAGCCGCTAAAAGCCGCTAATAGCGCTAATCCGCTAAGCCATCAATGGGCTTGCTTCGCAAGACGAAAAAACCGCTAGACGAAGAGACTCGCGGAACGGATTCTTTTCGTCTTGAGAGGCACCACTGTACATCCCACACTTCCTCCCAAATGAACCCAGGGTGCCATGTCCCAGTTCCACTAATGACCTAGTTTTAAGATTCCCGCACTCCACAGAGGCTCATTTGTTCCACCTTATTGATCAGTTGTGTTCTGCACTCATGGCAATCGCACCCTTGTTTAAAGATGAGAGGAACTGTACAGCATAAATTAATGAATAAACGAAGATGCACACAGGTCATTTTCAAAGCACTTTAAGAGAAAGTTCCCTCTGAAATATACCTGTGTAGACTGTTTATAGTAAGAACCTACAAATCACAGAAAAACAAACAAATAATCTCTAGTACATCAACTATATTTGCAACAAGAAAAACTGCCAATTAACCTCTGGGGACAGCAAGGTGCCCTGGCGTAGCTTGTTGTCTATCTCCAGCCTTTGTTTGAGCAACTGGTCCTTCTCTTGCCGCAAGTTGTTAATTTCTTGCCGGATCTGTTGTTGATCATGCGTGCTGCTGTGGCAAAGCTGCCCATTCTTCTGCGTCAGTTCCTTTTCCAGGTACTCCAGGCGGCTGGACACCCGCATGATGTCATCATTCAGGGCCTAAGCCAGAAAGAATCGAGGGATGGGGAAAGGCGGGGGGAGGGAGAGATCCTTAGGATGGCAAGTCCGCCGGTTGCAGCTTATGTCCTTGCGGTTTACCAACCATCGCTTGGTTTTAATTCCTCAGGGGTGGGAGCTAATAGAGCTAACCCTATTCAAAGAAGGAATAGCATAGCAACTATAAGGGAAAGAGGGGACACATCTTAGCATAGAATAAAACAATTACAGTGGTACCTCAGTTTACGAACTTAATCCATTCCAGAAGTCTGTTCTTAAACCAAAACTGTTCTTAAACTGAGGCGAGCTTTCCCTAATGAGGCCTCCCACCGCTGGTGCCCTTCCACGTTCAGATTCCATTCTTAGACCGAGGTAAAGTTCGCAAACTGGGACACTACTTCCAGTTTTGCAGAGTTCATAAACCAAATTGTTTGTAAACAGTACTGTTCTTAAACCGAGGTCCCACTATATCTTCTTGAAGGGAGGATGGCAGCTAGCATTGACTGAGTCCCCTGTACCCGAAGGAGGACCCAATTTATTTATCCTAAGAGGGAGGGTCACCTCCCTTCAACCCTCAGACAATTTTCTGATTTCATACAGATTTCAGCAGAGAATTCTCTGTCGTCGTCCCCCCCCTCAAGTGGAATGAGTTGTGAAAGGCAAAAACCAAGAAGGAACTCTCTCCTCAGGTCTCGTCCCCAGCAGTAATGGGGAGGAGTCTCTGCACAGGCCTCACTCTGCTAGGTGGGCCCCAAACAATGACCAAGGGAGTGAACTGGGCTGCTTCCACCACACAGCCACCTTTCCCCACTGCACCTCTCCTAAGCAGCAACCCCTACCCCTCTCTTCCTTCAGCTTCCTTCTGCCAACAGCACATTTTGGTTGTTACAGCCCAATCCTATAAATAAAGGTAAAGGGACCCCTGACCATTAGGTCCAGTTGTGACCGACTCTGGGGTTGCGGCACTCATCTCACTTTATTGGCCGAGGGAGCCAGCATACAGCTTCCGGGTCATGTGGCCAGCATGACTAAGCCGCTTCTGGTGAACCAGAGCAGCGCACGGTAATGCCGTTTACCTTCCTGCTGGAGCGGTACCTATTTATCTACTTGCACTTTGACGTGCTTTCGAACTGCTAGGTTGGCAGGAGCAGGGACCGAGCAATGGGAGCTCACCCCGTCGTGGGGATTCGAACTGCCGACCTTCTGATTGGCAAGTCCTAGGCTGTGTGGTTTAACCCACAGCACCACCTGCGTCCCCTAATCCTATAAATATTGACTTGTAAATTAAGCCCCCCCCCCAAAGTCAATGAGCTTTAATTTTGCAATGAAGTGTTTCCTCCTCTTTCTCCTTCTCCATGAACAGATTCGTTAATGTAAGCTTCATTTTTGTACTCCCCCACCCCAGATTTACTAAGAAAAAACATTCAGAATGGATTATGTTATACTTGCCACAAAGAAAACAAGGACAACAAGGACCTCACCTTCCACACCCAAGGCTCACCTGGCTAGAGCGGAGCCTCTTGTTTTCAAGGCCATTCTTCTCCTGAAGGAGCGCTTCCTTTTTGGCCACTATGGCTTCCCGTTTGGTCAGCTCGTCTTCCAACTCATCCAAGGCACGGCGTTGCTCAAGGACTTTTTCCATCTCAAGGTCCAGCCATTTCTTCTGCTCTTCGATTTTCTGATGGGAAGGCAAGGCAGAGGGAGAGACTGTCAGAGGGACTCAGGCTGTCAGAGGGTCCAATCCCTGGCATCTCCCAAAAGGGCTGGGAAAGGGGGACTCCTGCCTGAAGCCCTAAACAGCCACTGCCAGCCAGAGTAGGCAATACTAAATGAAGCTATGGTCTAATTCAGTGTAATGCAGCTTCCTGTGTTCCCCCAATTTCAGGACATAACACAACTGAATAAAATAAAGACAAGACTTGTAAACCCAGGAAACGATTTAACTATTATACAGTCGTACCTTGGAACTCGAAGGGAATCCATTGTGGAAATATGTTCGACTTCCAAAACGTTCGTAAACCAAAGCGGGGCTTCTTCATTGGCTGCAGGAAGCTCCTGCAGCCAATCGGAAGCCCCATCGGACGTTCGGCTTCCAAAAATAGTTCGCAAACCAGGGCAGTCACTTCCGGGGTTTGCGGCGTTTGGGAGCCAAACCGTTCCACTCGCAAGGCGTTCGTCAACCACGGTACAACTGTATTAACTCTTCAAAAAGCACCATCTCTTATTGCTCCCAATCCTGCCCTTTTGAAGGGCATTTCACACACCAGCCTCAAGCTGCTGAAGATGAAAGGCACGTCAGCCCTTGCCCCATTACCTGCTGCTGTTCTAAACTGATCATGGAGTCGTTGCTGCCACTCCTGCGCTTCCTTTGGAATGCTGCTATCTCCTCGGTCTTGATGCGCAAGATCTTCTGGTGCTGCTCATGCTGCAGCTCCAACTCCTGAAGGTGAGTGGAGGCGAAATTCTCAGACCCGCAAGGTATCATTTATTTAAAGGCATTTCTATGCACAACCCTTCATAGCAACATATACCAGGGGGGCTCATGGCACAAAATGCAACTATGCAATTAAGATGCAATACCAAACAACAGACCACCTTCTAAAGACTCCATAACATCAAAACATATTCAGAAAGCCAAATGGGTAACTCAGTTCCAGGTAGTTATATTTATTATGTATATTCTTCTCCAGTGCTGTTTTTCTAGAAAAAGAGGTGCCAGAAAAAGCCCGGTTCATCGCCATTAAAACTAGAACTTCAATTGATTTAAAATGCCCCCGAGAATAAAAAAAAAGTCTTAACCTGGTGACAAAGATAACATGGGTACCAAATTATAATTGGGTACCAAATGGGACGCAGGTGGAGCTGTGGTCTAGACCACTGAGCCTCTTGGGCTTGCCAGTTGGAAGGTCAGCAGTTCAAATCTGCGTGACAGGGTAAGCTCCCATTGCTCTGTCCCAGCTTCTGCCAACCTAGCAGTTCGAAAGCACACCAGTGCAGGTAGATAAATAAGTACCGCTGCAGCAGGAAGGTAAACAGCGTTTCTGTGCCCTCTGGAACTCATCACGGTCCTCTGTGTGCCAGTAGCGGTTTCATTATGCTGGCCAGATGACCTGGAAAGCTGTCTGTAGACAAACACCGGCTCCCTCAGCCTGAAGCGAGATGATCGCCGCACCCCACAGGTGCCTTTGACTGGACATAACCATCCAGGTGATCCTTTACCTTACCTTTATATTACCTTTTATGGGTACCAAATGAATGGATTACATAGCAAGAGTGTCGCCAATGAAGGAGCCCTCTCCTGTTTCCACCTGCTTGATTACTGGTTGTGGCACTCAGAGGAGCCTCAGTGGAAAATGTTATTCTCTCACAGGTTGATACAAGGGGGCCCTGGATCCCAAAGCCTTGAAGGGCTTTCAAGGTTAAAACTAGCCTCTTTAACCCAAGGTCAGAATATGCCAGCAACCAGTGTACAGTGGTACCTCGGGTTACAGATGCTTCAGGTTACAGACACTTCAGGTTACAGACTTCGTTACCCCAGAAATAGTACCTCGGATTAAGAACTTTGCTTCAGGATGAGAACGGAAATCACACAGCAGCAGCAGGAGGCCCCATTAGCTAAAGTGGTACCTCAGGTTAAGAACAGTTTCAGGTTAAGAACGGACCTCCAGAACAAATTAAGTTCTTAACCCGAGGTACCACCGTAATTCTCTTTAAAACGGTCCCTTCCCACTCTACAATTCTGTCAACAGCTAGGGCCATCACTGCTCCTGAATACTCTCTGGCCTTGGCACTGAAGCCCAGCCACCCCTACCTTGACACGGTGCTGCCCTTTGTGCATCTCTGTCTCCAAGCGCCGCTTCTGGTCCACCTCCTCCCGCAGCCGCCTCTGCAGCTGCCCCTGTTGCTGCCGCATCAGCTGCACGTTCCTCTCCAGCTCCTGCAAGCGCTTCTCATTCTGAGCAGAGAGAGAGGCCAGCTTCTCCGTCGCTTGCTTCTTCTCTTGCAGAATCTGTTGCAGGATGGACAATAAGGCAGGACAGCTAATGCCAGGGACCGAAAGGAGGCTCTCAAAACGGAAGAGGCCTTTTTGAGACACCCTGGCATTCTGCCACCCCCACCCCCCAATATAAGTAGTGCTCCAGGGCTCACCTTTGCCTTGCTCTGAGCTGCTGCCACTTTGGTACGGTATTCCTGCAGCTTCCGCTTCTCTGCGGGGTTTCGGGGCTCCTTGCCCTCCAGCTCCCAAAGCTGCCTTTGGCCATCGTTTAATTCCACTCGCACCAGCTCTGCTTCCTGCTCCAAGTCGTGGATTTTCTGACAATACTGCTTGTTCATCGTCTGCGCATGCTTCCCTAAAAAACACAGACACTTGGCATCACCACAAAAGGCCAGTCTGGCACCTGGGGTGGTCTTTGGGGGGGGGGGAATCAGTGGTGGTGGTGGGGGAGTGGAGCAGCAAAAAGAACATCATTTTAAGGAGGGGGGGGACTTCATGGAGATCAATTGCAGGTCAAAATCAAGACACTCCAAGACAGACTTCAGTCTCTTCTTCCACTAGCAATTAGGAAGAGGAAGACATGACAGCAGCAGTCTTATCAGCTCAGTGTTTGGTAAGGATGTAATAGTAACTGTAAGCCAGGATGGGAATAAGAGAGAAGGAATAACTCTTGCAATGTTACAAAGACTTTGGATACTTTGGAGGATTGTAATTTGGATGAACTATAATATGCAGTTGATTAAGCTATACAAAGGACCCACGGAGGGGAGGGGAGGAGAGATGTCCTATGATTCAGAAGAATCACCTTTTATTTTATAATTTAATTTTATTAATTGTGAGATTCATTTTGTCAAACCAATAAAAATCAATTTTTTAAAAAGGGAATAATAGAAATTAAAATTAGACCAGAAAAAAGAGAGGACAAGCAGAAGTTGTGCTGGGGAACAGGAAAGGAAAGGAATAAGAAGGCTGAATGGCAGTAAATATTTGTTATTGCAGCATGACACAGATAATAATTAATTATCCCTTTACCACAGGGGGTGGGCAACCTTTTTTTTCTTATGGGGGCTGCATGCTGGAAGGGGCAGAGCCAGAGGCAAAATTGTTCTGGATAAAACCAGAGTATTTTAAAAACTTGCGCACCACTTTTCATGTATAAAATATTGACACACACACACAAAAAAAAACACCTTGTCTTGCTTCAATTTTCACTAAGAATACCTCAGATAAGAATTTCCAGTTCATTGCAAGCCTGTTCAGAAGTTAGTCCCTCTGGGTTTGATGGAGAGGCTCTCAAGTAAGTATACAGAGGATACATTTATTTTGGGAACACAAAACAATACAGCTACTACTCTTGAAAGAAAACCCAAGTAATTCCTTTCTGGCTTTATGTGCTGTAGACATACACACGGCAGAAGACTGCCAAATGGCTCTCATTCGGCTTGGAGAGAGGTGAATGCTTTTCCTCAAGCCATACAACCAAGATTTTTTTATATATAATTTTTTTTAATCAAATATAACATTGCCCCTTCCAGTTGTTCTGAGAATATTATATAAAGGGGGAAATGCTTTCAAAGTAAATAAAAATATGGAGGACATAGGAAAGAAGGGTCTCTGCTGGGATACAAAGATGCAGTAGCTTCCTGAGGCCCTGGGGTTGGCCAGGCAGAGCCCCAAAACTCCCCTCTCCTCAAGTCAATCACCCAAGCTACATCTCTACTTAAGAGTCCTCCTCACCTGTCTTGATGAGTTCCACAATCAGGTCTTCCTTCATGCGGATGTTGATTGCCAATTCACGGATCTTCTGGTGGGCTTGAAGCAGCCGCCACTCTGAATCCTTCCCTGAAAAGCCTTCTCCAAGGCTGCTCAGCTCTGGCCTCCTGCAGTCCTCTGTTGAAAAATAGAAGCAAAAAATGGAAGTGCCCTGGCAAGAATCCAATCCATATAGGTGAAGGGACAGAAGGCACCAAGGCAAGAGTTGCTTAAAAGAGATACTGGGAATAATATCCAATTTTCATATTAGGAAAAGTTATGAAAGAAGGACTTTAAATTTTCGTTGAAAGAGAAGTATATTAAAATGATGTACCGTTGGTATTGAATTTATGCTGGAGAAGGAAGGCACGTTCTACCATATGCAGTGGATGTGCAAAATAACAAAGCTTTCTGGGAAATGATATAGAATGAGTTGAAAGGGGGGGGGGAGAAGCATTTTTTACTAGTAATTTTAGATGCAGAGATACCAAAGGGGCAGAAACTATTATTTATGCATGCAATGACAGCAGCGCTGATACTACTGGCCAGAGATGGAAAAAAGATAAAGTCCCGACGAGACGATTGATTGATGAAGATGATGGACTATGCAGAAATGGCAAAAAATGCCGGGAAAATCAGAAACCAGGTAGAAACTTTAATAAGGAATGGGAAAAATTTACAATTTACTTAAGAGAACACTGTAAACAACTAAAAACTTTGGCAGGATTTGAGTAACACTTGTTAATGTATTGAAAACTAAAGTAAATATGGATTATTTTAAGAAAAATTGAGAAAATATATGATGCAGTAGAAAAAGTTTCATACTGGAAACCACAAAAGGGTGGAGGGAAGTCTAAGGATTCAGGGAATCCTAAATGTTGATGAATATGATTAATTTTTGAAGTCAAATGTATAGCGTAAAATTGAATTTAATAAAAATAATAATAACAACAAAGAGTTGCTTAGTCCAGGTACAGCTTGAAGCATCAAGGGTGACCTGATTTTATATTGCTATCAGAAGAAGAAGAAGAAGAAGAAGAAGGAGGAGGAGGAGGAGGAGGAGGAGGAGGAGGAGGAGGAAGAAGAAGGGGAGGAAGAAGAGGAGTTTGGATTTGATATCCCGCTTTATCACTACCCTAAGGAGTCTCGAAGCGGCTAGCAATCTCTTTTCCCTTCTTCCCCCACAACAAACACTCTGTGAGGTGAGTGAGGCTGAGAGACTTCAGAGAAGTGTGACTTGCCCAAGGTCACCCAGCAGCTGCAGGTGGAGTGGAGACACAAACCCGGTTCCCCAGATCACAGGACTACCGCTCTAAACCACTACACCACAATGGCTCCCCATTAAGAGTTTTGAGAGGAGCAACTGAATCTCCTCTTACCTCTCGAGGGTTCTGGAGGCTCCTCCTGGATCAGGACTGGATTGCTCTTATTCCATTGTCTGCTGCTCCTCTTCTCCGGAACCTCCTCCTGGCTGCAGCTGTAGATCCCATTTCTAGAACGGCAACCAAATTGATTGCTTTATCCAGAGGGCTTGCATAAATAATGCAGGAGAGAAAAGTTGAAATTATAAAGCACACACCCCACCCTGAGTCCAGACAGAAGTAAAGCTGGTGCCATCTCACTCAGTTTCCCCTTCGTTGTACGGAATTCATCACCTTTGATGAATTAAATTGAAGGGATCACACAAGAAATAGAATTAGGCAGGTAGCCGTGTTGGTCTGACATAGTCAAAATATATATTAAAAAAATAATTGTCCAGTGGCACCTTAGAGACCAACTAAGTTTGTTCTTGGTATAAGCTTTCGTGTGCATGCACACAAAAGCTTATACCAAGAACAAACTTAGTTGGTCTCTAAAGTGCCACTGGACAATTTTTTTATATATTTTGACAAGAAATAGAAGATTTTGTGCACAGAGCAGCATCCTTTCTGCAACAGGGCTAATGTTCTATTTTATCATCTGAACTGCCCTGTTCCAAGCTGGCAGCATTTGCATACCTGCTCAGCCAGTCAGTAACATTCCCCTATATTGTTAAGGGCAGTTCATGCATAAAATGTTCTCCCACTTGTGTTAGCTGGGTGTTTGCAAGAGGTGGGCCTCAGACATTCCAATTTCAGACACTGATACAAGTAAGTCGCTGAGTCTGGCAGAAAGGCAAGGAACCCCACACAAGCAGTATCCCTCCCAAACAGTGTTTCCCAAACTTGGGTCTCCAGCTTTTTGAACTACATTTCTTTTATATATATATTTATATTTATTAAATTCTGTTTTACAATTTAGAATACTCATTTAAACATCCTTAAAATATCAATGACTTCCCTTCTTCTCTTTCTATGGTTCATTTTTCATATCATAAATCCCTGCATATTTTACAAACTTAAACCATTCAGTAGTCTATTATTACATCCATCATAACTTATTTACGCGGTTGAATTTATCTTAATGCTGCCAACATTTTCATGTGTACACAATTCCCCCCCCCCCATATATTCAAGAAACATTTTCCAGTCTTCTCTAAACGTATGTTCTTTTTGTTCTCTTATTCTATATGTTAAGTCTGCAAGCTGCGCATATTCCAAGTTGCCATTCTTCTTTAGTTGGGACCTCACTCATTTTCCCTTTGGGGGCTGCAGTAGTGGCATACATAAATAACCTTTTTTGACACCTGGGAATTTCCATCTGAAAAAAAGAACTCTGGTTGTTTTTTTTAGAAAGTCTATTTAAACATTTTCCCCCAACTCATTATGAATTATTTCCAATTCATTATGGATTATTTCCCCAAACTCTTTTACCCTTTTATACATAAGAAAGAACGTTCCCTCAACCTCATCGCATCTCCTAGCAATGAACTACAATTCCCATCATCCCTGACCACTGGCCCTGCTAGCTAGGGATGATGGGAGTTGGTAGTCCAAAAACCACTGGGGACCCAAGTTTGGGAAACACTGCTCCAAAGTCTCAGGAAGAGATAGCCAGGTGGAGATGCTAGAGACTGAACCAGAGTTATGCGAAGTAGGTGGGTCTGTAAGTCCAGCATCAGGCTTTTCACTCACCTGCGTCGGTAAAGGGACCTTATCTGTTCACGGTTTCCCTTCTCCACAGATGGCTCCGCTGCCTGCTCTGGAGTCCTGTCAATCTCCTGTGTTTGTATCGTATTGTTAGCCTCCAAGCTGTGCATAAAGCCACAAGGCAGTCTTTGGCGGTACACCAACAAGTTCTTACCATTGAGGGTTGGGGCACTGCACAGCTGTTCAGAGAGAAAGAAAGGAATACTAAGTGAAATACCCCTGACGTGTTGCCTACACCCTGAAATTATTTGTCCTCTGAAGGGGAAACTTCAGATCCTTAGCTCTAACTCCTTCAAGGAAGTCTGAAAGAGTAACAGGTTCACCAGATTATCTAACCCGTTTTCTATCCCCGACACTCCCTTACCTGAAGATGCAATTGTGGCAGATATATCCAGTAAAAGCACACACAAAATACCTGTGATCCGCAAATAGCTTCTTAATATTTCTAGGCAAAAAAGTAAAAGGTAAAGGACCCCTGGGTGGTTAAGTCCAGTCAAAGGTGATTTTGGGGTTGTGGCGCTCACCTCGCTTTCAGGTCGAGGGAGCCGGCGTTTGTCCACAGCTTTCCAAGTCATGTGGCCAGCATGACTAAACCGCTTCTGGCGCAATGGGACACCATGACAGAAACGCTGTTTACCTTCCTGCCACAGCAGTACTTATTTATCTACTTGCACTGGTGTGCTTTCAAACTGCTAGGCTGGCAGGAGCTGGGATAGAGCAACGGGAGCTCAGCCCGTCGTGGGGATTCAAACTTCCAACCTTCAGATCAGCAAACCCAAGAGGCTCAGTGGTTTAGACTACAGCGTGGTCTTACATTAGACTTACTGTGCTATTAATTCTTTTCAGTGGGTGGACAAATGATATACTGGGTGGCTCCTCCCACTCACTCCAGAGTTATGCTAAAACTGTGTGAGGAAGCACCTCCCAATTTTACACGAAAAGTTGTTGAGAGAAGAAAAGTAATGAAGGAAAAGCTCTCCCAAAAACATTGCATCAGAAATATTTCCTACACACAAAGTCTACGTTGTCTTCTCTGCCTCACCTCAAATAAAAGCAATATGATATTTACATCACTCACCACTTTAAATTCAAATCTCCAGGACATCCAGCTTGCTTAAATTGATGGGCTGGGGGAAGGTGAAATAGGTTGTTTCTAGACAACACTCAAGAGGAAGCAAAACTCAATGTATCATGATAGAATACCCCAGGGCAGCTCACAAACCTTGCTGTGCTTATCACGGGCAAGCCTAAGCCGGTGGTGAGACTGGGCAACATCCACAGGAGCTGTGTGAGGCCTCTGGTCAAGCTGTACCAAGAAGACGTTCTGCAGCAGTTCAGGAACACCAAGTCTGGGCATCTCTGTCTGCAGGTATGTTTGTAGTTTGCAGATGATGTCATGTTGCTCCTGCAGCTTGTCACTCTGTGGGGGAAGGGGGAAGCAAGTTTTGGTTGCCTCACAGGGTAGTCAATGTGGTGCCCTCCAGAAGATGTTGAACTGCAGCTCTCATCATCCCGGGCTACTGGCTAGGCTGGATTCTCACAGCATCTGGATAGACCTACCTTAGAGTAAAGGTAAAGGGACCCCCTGACCATTAGGTCCAATCGTGGCCGACTCTGGGGTTGCGGCGCTCATCTCGCTTTATTGGCCAAGGGAGCCGGTGTACAGCTTCTGGGTCATGTGGCCAGCATGACTAAGCTGCTTCTGGCGAACCAGAGCAGCACACAGAAATGCTGTTTACCTTCCCGCTGGAGCGGTACCTATTTATCTACTTGCACTTTGATGTGCTTTCGAACTGCTAGGTTGGCAGGAGCAGGGACCGAGCAATGGGAGCTCACCCCATCGCGGGGATTTGAACCGCCAACCTTCTGATCAACAAGTCCTAGGCTCTGTGGTTTAACCCACAGCGCCACCCACATCGCTTTACCTTAGAGTAACAATACGCAAGATGATAGAAGATGGACTCTTCCATGTATTAAGAGCCCGGCAGATACTGCTGGGCACCCCATCCAGTGACAGCTTAGCTGAACAAAGACTGCAAGCAAAAATCCCGAAACTCAAAGGTTGGAAAGGTGACCTGTAAAAATGCTGGTGTGGACTCATTTTCAAAAGATGAACCAATTGTCTTCCTAGTGGAGTGAAGGGAAGAAGAGAGCACAAAACCTTAATGAAAGTAAAAGGGAGGACAAGAAGAATCTGGCTGCAAATATGGATTTCTCTGTCTGAAGATCACCATTGTGCCCACAAGAGAGGAAGTCTGCACATGGCCTAAGTGATACCTGCAGCTTGTACTGTTCCATGGCATCCTCAAGGGCGGCTAGAAAATCCCGATTCTCCTCCTCTAAACGCTCCACCTGCCTCTCCAACCTTTCCATGTGTTCTTCTCTCACAACTTCAGATCCTTCCATGTGGTCTTCTTGCTTCTGCCAAAGAGAAAGGAGGGTGACACTTGCTACCTAAGGTACTGGAGTCCTGAGGTTTTATAGGTCAAAAACAGCACTTGGCATTGAATCAGGAAGTTAGAAGGCAGCCACCATTGTCAGGGTTACATGATTGGTGTTATATGTTACATAGATCGGTGTTATATGATCAAACCTCCTACTTCCAGCCAACAATCTGGCCACTGAACTCTGCAATAGTTTCTGGCCTATCTTCAAAGGCATGCATGTGTATAATGCATTGCTGCAATTTAACCTAGAGGTTACTAGGATGTAGACAACAGAAGGTAGCCTATTCCTGTCCAGAGAGGGTTGCAGCTGAGCCACCAGCCACAACTGATGGAAAGAATTCTGTGCCACCAAGGCCATTTGTGCCTCCAGGAACAGTCATAGATCCAGAAGTATCCCCAAAACTGTGCATTTGCTCCTTTAGGGAGAGTGCAACCCCAACCAGGACTGGTTGAACCCCACCTATCCGGTTAAAGGATCTACCCACCATCAGTGCCTCAGTCGTATCCCCATTGAGGATCAGTTTATGGGCTCCCATCCACTCCATCACTGAGGCCCTACACACCTACTGCCACATCTGCCAACGTAAAGGAGAACAGAGTGTTCTACCACTAAGCATCACTCTTCATTGGCAATGTCAACAAATTGTACTGAAGTCTGTCCTGGATCTGGCATCTTTGCATACCCTAAAAGGGGTCCAGATTAAGACAACTACATGACCAGCTGACAACCTTTGCAGAAGAATCTCATCTCCCATGTGAACCCCCCCCCCAAAGGACCTGAGGATTCTTGCCCGCAGTACAATCCTTTCTTTGTAATAAATAAATATTTAGAACCTACTTTACTTTCTTGATTGTAATCTATTTTAAAGTGTGTGTTGTTGTTTTTTAAAAAAATGGGATTTTAAAAAATGGTTGTGGCTCACCCTTGTGGCTAAGAAATCTGAAAAAATAATAGCAGCGAATAATAGTACCTGAGACTTAGTTGGCTTGGAACTTGCCGCCTTATGGTTTTGATCTGCCACTGAAGTGCTCTCAATGCCACTGTCTAAGCCAGAGGCTGAGCTCAGCTCGCTCCTCTCGCTCTCCACAGCACACAACCACTCCTTCACCCGCAGGATCTGGTCCACAGTCAGATTGCCTTCCCCTTGCAATTCCAAGAAGAGCTGGTACGCGGCGTCCGTACAGGTTCTGTAGCGGCTGCACTCTGCATGCAAGCGGGTGGCATTATCCTGCGAAGGCCGCTTGACGGGAGCTTCGGAACGGTTGATGATACGTGTCTCGGAGCGGTGTCGCTGCTCTAGCGCCCTCTGCAGGCTCTTTATCTGTAGCTGCAGCTGCTCCATGTGCTCCATCTCCTTGCAGCAGTTCACCACCGCCCTGTTCTTGATATTCTGTGCACGGTTAGCGTAATTCAGCGTGGTCAAGCTTTCGTCAAAGTCAGAGGAGGAAGGGCTGAGGCAGGCAATCATCACGGTCTTGGCATTCCCACCAAGAGAATCTTTCAGGATCCTGAGGAATATGACAGGAATCAGTACAGTGGTACCTTGGTTGTCAAACGGCTTGGCTCCCGAACGCAGCAAACCCAGAGGTAAGTGTTCCAGTTTTTTGGAAGCCAAATGTCCGACGCAGGAATGTCCGACGCAGGAAGCTCCTGCAGCCAATAGGAAGCTGCACCTTGGTTTTCGAATGGTTTCGGGAGTCAAACGGGCTCCCGGAATGGATTAAGTTTGAGAACCAAGATACTACCGTACATCTATTAGCAAGGCTGAAGCTTAACAGACAAGGAGGACAATAAAAGTGAACATTCTGACTACTGAGCCTGCCTCCGAAGCAGCAATCGGGACAAAACTAGCAGAGATTCCAAGCAACAAATCCAAATTAGGAAACACAGAAAGAAAAGAACCCCCAAGTGGAAAGACAGCACAATCCAGACATGAGCAAACTGCTCAAGGATGACACACAGGACGATGCCGTAATGCCGGCCACTGTGGATAAAAAGAACAGCATACTACTTACCTGGTAATTTTGGAATCCCGGTAAGGAATGTGGCTGCCTTTCCGGCGGGGATCTCCTAATGCGCTGATTACGTTGCCCAGAGCCAGAAGGCTGCTGTTGATCTGGATGCTCTCCTTGAGCCTCTCCCCAGTGTTCCCCGTCTTCACCACCCGCTCGGAGCCTGCCAGATCCACAAAGTGAAATTTGGAGGAAAGAACCTGGCCAGAGGCTGGAACCAAGACCTTTTCTTGAAGGGTGAGGCGAGTAAGACGCCCGGCACTGCGGCGCTGCTCCATGGTCACGGTGAAGATGGAGTGCGAGCGGCTTGACTTTCTGTTAATGTGGGTGGCCCCAGTGTGCTTGGCCATGTTGCCCATTTCCAGTAGGCTCAGGACTTCGTCCAGGCCTTCCACTTCGGTCTCCTTCACCCCATGCAGCACTGCAATGAGAGGGATAGCAAAGAGGGAAAACCAAGAGCTAAAGGGAGCTCCAGCTGACGATGCTTTTCTGCCCCAGCTGATGAAAGCATCAAGGTGAGTTAAAGAGCTGAGCAACAAGAGGCTAAGTAAAACCCATTTAATTAATTAAGCAATGAAAGCAATAACTCGGGCTAATAACAGCACAGCAAGGTCACTGTGTACAGGGAGCCAAATCCTGAAATAATGTATGATTCAAGAGGTAAATCCTGGGGCAAGAAGCCTGTACAAGCCTAGTTTTCAGCCATACCAGGGAAGCTAGAGGGAACTAAACTCCAGTTTTGGAGAAGAGATAAAAAGGGAAGATTGTTAAATCCACAAAATGCAGACCAGGCAAACCAAAGTGCTACCTGCTCTATTTGCCAACTAGGAATGGCAAGGAAAAGGAGCAATTCCAACTACAAAGAGAAGTCAGGCTTTTAAAGATGCAGGGAGCAATAGCAGCAACAGTTTGTTCGTTTTTACCAATATTGCCCTTGTCATCTTCCCGGATCTGTATGTCCTTGCTAGCTGTCTCCACCTGCAGCAGGTCCCGAAACTCCTCCTTATACACTTCTAGATAAGAAATGCGGACCGTGTAATCCAGCAAGTCATTCTCATCCATGATCTTGAAGGCTTCAGCCATGGCTCGTGGGATTATGCCCTGCTCATCCTCATTGATGGAAGCTGGAAGCAACAAAGAAAACACATTTGTTGGGAGGAAATTGCAGGCTGTAATGGATGTGTGGGGAACTAATTTAATCACCAGGAAGAAAGTTATTATACCGAAGGTGGTTATTGTTTGCTTTTAACCAAACTGATTCAGAAGGCAACTTTGCTGGCAGAACACAGGTTTCAATAACAGTTCAGCATGAATTTAGCAATCCACTCCTTAAAGTGTGTCCCACACACTTTAAGGGGACACACATCTATTCAATAAACCAGACAGCCAAATCCCAGCAGATATTACACTGATTATCCAAGAGTCCCCAGTTGTCTCAAGTAAGACATGAAGCTGAAAAATGCTTCTGTCCCCACCTGAGACTGTACAGCAGCCTTGCAAAAGGAATCCACAAACATTAGTAACCCACAAAGTACAGTCATACCTTGGATCTCAAACGCTTTGGCTCCCGAACAAATCGCCTCCTGAACGATCAAAACCTGGAAGTGAGTGTTTCTGAAAAACTTTCAGAAGCCAAAAGTCCGACGGGGCTTCCTGCAGCCAATCAGAAGCTGCGTTTTGGTTCCCAAATGTTTTGGAAGACAAATGGACTTCTGGAACGGATTCTGTTCGACTTCCAAGGTACGACTGCGCTAGTGGCACAGTGGTATGGGTGTCGAGGGACCAAGCTTCTTCCAAAGTTTACCCTCTTAGCTCCCTTGGAGTGATTCATTCTTACGAAAGCTTTTTTAGAAACCTGATTGAAAAATTTCCCCCAAACATTTAAATCGGCTTCACATTTTTGGAGAGAGTAAATCAGCTACACTGGGTGCCTTAAAGTCTCAACTTCATTACTTGAAAGCACGCAATCACTTGCCACCACTGTGTCATCAAGTGATTGACAGGTGGGCAGCTCCACCCACCTATGAAATCCGGCCCTTGAGGCTGGATCCTTTTGTGAACTACAGTCCACTTGCTCAGATGGAGGTTATGACTTATCTTATTTGTTTAAAGAGTGGCTTACATGCAATACAGTCCCTGCCTTTACAATAACAAGTAATAGGGCTACATGTACCCTGGGTAGAGAGGAAAGGAGAATGCAGGACATGCTATTCATGCAAAAGATGGAACTCACAGACACTAGCTTCTCCAATGGTGTAGGTCTTCCCTGAGCCTGTTTGGCCATAGGCAAACACAGTAACATTGAAACCTTCAAAGAAAGCTTCTACCAGTGGCTGTACACAAGCAGTATACACAGACTCCTGGTCCGAGGATTCAGTGAAGACTGTGTCAAAGTGGAAATGGCGGCTGCGCCCAAGAGTAACTTCCTTAGTCTCTGGGTCACCTTGTAGGCAAGCCTGGTGCCCATGCAGTCGTTCCTTGGGAAGTAAAGGTCGAATGCGTACAGCCACCCTGACAGGAACCTCCACTGTTGGTGGTTGGAGTTTGGCTTTCAGACCCATGGCTAGTAGCAAATGAAGAGTCAGGACATCTGAAAACCAAGTAGGAGCGTCATCTCTATGTCTGACATGCTATGAAAAGAGGAAAAGCCAAGTTAGAGTAGAGAGCACAGCAAAAATAAAATAAAGTACTGGTTAAGGCATATGTTATGTATTTTTGGATATCTAGGTCACCTTTCAGCTAAAGTTTCCAAAACAGTTAACAATACAAATACAATACAGAATATAAAACGAGCCCTGCTGGATCAGGCCGAAGACTTAAATAGTCCAGAACCATGTTCTGAGTGGCCAAAAATGCAACAGAAATCTCCCCACTTGCTATTCCCAGAAACTGGTTGAATAACATTGCATCAAAGCAAGTGTTATCATCCCACACCTTCCAGTGCATCTTCCTGTCACTTTTCCTACTGCAAAATGTCAAGACCTCTCAATCAACTAAAATTGCGCAACCTAAATTGGCCGGTACGTGATTGAATCCCACCTGAAAATAGTGACAGCTTGAAAGCACCCATAAACAGCAGCCAGTTTCAAAGAAATCTAACAGGTTTTTAAATAAGTTTCATCATTTTAACCCTTCTCCCTTACCCCAGCTTTGCCCACCTGCAGCTCAGCACCTGTTTTTAAAGGAAGGCATTATAGTCAGTGTGATGCAATGGTTAGTGTGTCATACTAGGACCCTAGGAGACCAGGGTTCAAGTCCCCATGCAGCCGCTTCGCGGCTGAACTTGGGACAGTCAGCCTAACCTACCTCGCAGGGTTGTTGTGGGGACGAAATGAGGGGGCAGGAACAACGTATGCCTCATTTGGAGAGAAAAAAGGTGGGCTAGAAACACAATAAATGAATAATAGTAAGTGGCAACTTTAATTGCCCTATGCAAAAGTTGCACTAGCAGCAGAGCACGTAGAAATTATAGGCGTAACTTTTTCCGAATAACTTGATCCCAAAGAACCCCACGAGAAAATGTGGGGTGGGCACAGGTCGTATAAGCAAAAAAAGGGGGCGTTGAGGGTTTTTTGTTTTGTTTTGTTTTGGAGGGGGAGACAGTCAGGGTCGAGGAAATTAATAAAGGGGGGGGGACCTGCATGGGAGATGCGGCGGGACAAAAAAACGGCTCCATGCCCCCTGCAGGGAAAGAAGCCTTGAGCACACCAAGCCCGAGGCAGCGGGACACCGCGAACTCCCTGCACATGCTCAGAGGCACCCTTCCCAGGGAAGCCGCTGACGAAGCGCTGTGCACTTTCCCACCTCACCTCGCCGCCGCCGCCGCCTCCTTTTGAGCCTTGGCGCGGCGATACCTACCCAGAGTCGAGGCGTCGGCGCTGGGCGGGCCCGACTAGGCCGGCGCGGGGAAATGGCGTCGGCAGGCGGCTCCGCCTCTTTCCTTGGCGAGGGAGCCGTCGAGTGAGGGAGGCTTTTGGAGAGGAGAAGGAGGCGGCGGCGGCGGGAGATGTGGCTTTTAAAAGTGAGGGAGGAGGAGCCGCCGCCGCCGCCGCCTTCTTTCTCCTCAGGGCGCCGTCGAGGAGGCCTCGTTTCAGGCCCTGCCAGGGAAGCTGGCGCTCCCTGTGGGGTTTCGTTTTTCTCTCCAGAGGATGCTATGTTGTGTGGATGTTTGCAACCCACAAAAGTCCAACGACCCACGCACCAGAAATAGTTAAAAAAAAATAAAATCAGTCAATACATGCTTTGCAGAAGATAAGACATAACATTTTGCAAGCACAGGAAGAAACGCCACAGACAGAATAATTGTCACGCACAGGAAGATCAAGGATATATAGTTCGAGATCTTCACTCCTAAAATCATAAATCCAGTGCTTTTTTTTTCTAAAAAAAATGTTTGGAGATACTTTCCTTTTGACTCAAGGAAATCACCATTTTATAGTTCAAATCAGGGGAAATAAATAGTTCATGGATGGACAAATGTACAAAGATTCACAAAATGTTTAGGGGTATGCGTACCCCTGCACGCCCCCCCAAAAGCCCTGCATAAATCACTTAATGTGTCAACAGGAATAGAAGTTGTAAATACTGCAGCTGTTGTATAAGGGATTATGATGATGACTGGAACGTAATTGAAATCAATAAAAGTTTTGGAATGCAGAAACAAAATCATCAATTCTTGCACGCGGATTTGGGCCACCTTATCTAAATTATATAATTTGGTTCCATGATTGATATTGGTAATTGTATTATAAATTGGTATTGTTATAATGAGGCTACTATTGGATTATAATTGAAAATAAAGATTATTATATAAAAAAATAAATCCCATCATTTTGCACTCCGGGTGACGCCTGCTTCAACATCCCAAACAACGAAAGAGCCTTGTTCACCTCTTGAATGCTTTTTCTTTTATTCTTTATGAACGGTAATCAAAGTTCTGGCATGCCAATCACATGTTTTCAGTTGCACCTTGAAGCCTTATTTTACAGAGTCTTGTGGTTCCTTAAATACTGTTTTAGAGCCAAAAAACAGCAAAGTGGGGTTTTTGTGATACCACAAGAAAGACTTTTATGTTTTTAAAAAAGCAACTGGAAAGTGCTTGTTTTTATTGTATCACATTTGCTTATGAAATAAAGCAACTGTCTTTCCAGTGACATGTTAAACAAAGCAAATCCAGCAGCAACATGATTCCAAAATGAAAAAGCAACAATGTAGCAGCAGCAGAGATGAAAATCATTGGTGCTTCCAGATAGGGACGTAATACTGCAAATGGGTCATTCAGATATATTTGATGTTGCAAGCAGGTCATTGGCAATAGTTTTTTTTAATGTGTCCCCCCCCCCCCCGCCCCGCCCAAAGTTTCCAGTCTGGAGGAGCTAGTACAACCAAAGGGGGACAAAAATAAATCAGAACATTTGTGACATTAGAAGTTACGGGATTTCAATGGGAAGTTCTGAAATAGGCACTAATTGGAAATGAAGCTGTGTGGTGCCCCAAAACTTTAGCGGGTGCAAATGGTGTTAAGAGCAGGATAATATATGGCTGCCCCAATAGCAAAATACTGTAGAAAAATGTGACTCATGGAGTCAGGATTTTGAAAATGCACTAATATGTGGCCTGCAGCTCAAGATTCTAGAAATGCCAAAGTGGGGGAAAATTGCACAGTAACTTGAACTGTGGGGTCAGGATTCTGAACAATGCAGGAAAAACGGTCCATCGTTAAAGATTCTGAAAAAACACATAAAACTGTGACTAACAAATTGGGTTTTAAAAAAAATGCAAAAAAGGGTCAAGAGTGGTACAGATTGTGAATACAAGATGGTCTGTTGGAATTGCATGCAGATGAGAAGAAACAGCACCACAAGAGAAACAAATTTGCTGTATCGCTAACAGCCTGCAAATAAATACTTGGTGATGATAATGGGCATAACAGTAAGTAATGCTACCCATTGCACAAGGAGTTCTGGCAAGCCAGTCTAAAGAACCAGAATCAATTATGGGATTCTCACAAGCGGAGAGGACAGGCCGAGCTCAGATAGGTTTATGAACAATTTTACTTAACTAATTGATTTTGTGCTTGGGAATTGTGGAAAACAAGTGACTGGGTCAGTTACTGCAAAGCCCATCCCTAATCACCAGCTGAAGACTCATATGCTTTCACAGGTCTTTGTAAAGGCAGGGATAGGTAACCTTTATTCAGCCTGACGGTCACATTGCCCGATGGCCCCTTCTAGGGTCCGCATGCCAGGGCTGAGGCGATCATAAATGGAGCAACAGATGTGACTCCTACCTTTGTACATTAGATTACACAAAAGCCAGAAGTTTCTACACACCCCTCTCTCCAGTTGCTTTGAGACGACCTGTTTCATGAGCATTCATCTTGATTTGCTTGTGGGGAGATTAGTCAACATCATATCAAACAAATGTCATCTCACACTTTCTAGTACACATCGCCGTCTCTTTTCTTATCGCCCAAAGTCCTGTCTGTGCTGGGAAGTTGGTTTGTTTCGTAAGAGCTCTGCATTAGCTTGAATTGTGCAGCCCAAGTTTGCTGGGATGTGATTAAATCTCACCTGAAAATAATGATGGTATAGGAGTGCCCTCCATCCTGACAAGCGTGTGCTTCCAAATTGAATTCAAAGTAAAGGCTACTGCAGCTGTTTCAATCCATCCTTTTTATATATAGTTTTCCTTATTGCTATCAGCAATATTGCAAAGGCAATAGGTAACATTTTGTTAATAAGAAAGTAACACCATAACCTTATATCTTCTGGGGCAGGTGCTATTCTGGATGTGGGTGGCGCTGTGGTCTAAACCACTGAGCCTCTTAGACTTGCCAATCAAAAGGTCGGCAATTCAAATCCCAGTGACAGGGTGAGCTCCCATTGCTCTGTCCCAGCTCCTGCCAACCTAGCAGTTTGAAAGCTTGCCAATGCAAATAGATAAAGAAGTACCGCTGTGGCAGGAAGGTAAATGGTGTTTCTGTGCACTCTGGCTTCTGTCATGGTGTCCTGTTGCGCCAGAAGCAGTTTAGTCATGCTGGCCACATGACCAGGAAAGCTGTCTGTGGACACACACTGGCTCCCTCAGCCTGAAAGCAAGATGAGCGCTGCAACCCCATAGTTGCCTTTGACTGGACTCAACCATCCAGGGGTCATTTACCTTTACTTTTTTACCTATTCTGGAACATGCCACGCTTAAAGTGGCCTGCGACATGTTGCTGAAAAAGAGGACAAAAGAGGGCATTATTATTATTATTATTATTATTATTATTAATTTGCATAGCCTAATTTATATGTTGAGATGCAGATTTAGAAATAATTACGGTCATTTAAACAGAAATACAACAGATTATACCAGAGTGCAAAACAAGACTGTGCCCAGGTGACCTGGGTGCCAGCCTGCTCAGTCTACCCTTAGGTGCTGTTAACTGCTGATGGGCAACTTCAAGTTGCCTGCTCTCCCTTCCTAAGATTCATTGGGTGGTGTCCAGTGCTAGTTCTACTCAGAGTAAACCCATTGAAGTTAACGAACACCATGAAGTTAGGTTCATTCATTTCAATAAGTCCACTCTTGAGTAGAACTTAGCTGGACACACAACCCTAATTTTTTTTTTTTACCACAAGTGGTTCGCAAACTTTCCCCACCACGGACCACGTGAAAATGGTTGAAGACTCCAGAGGACCACTTCACGATTTTTCTGCTTGCTGCAACAACTGTAACACACTGTGCTAGATGCCGTGCAATTTTTGATTGCAATGTTATTGGTTCTCTTCTTCTTTGTATTGCAGTATGATGTGAATTCTGTAGAATTCATATTGTAAATGTTCTTCACAGACATGCCTGGGGTCACCTGGATGAAGTTTGTGAACCTCTGCTTGGAAACCCCTGGAACAGAAAATACCTTCAAACAGAGGCCTTCATGTGCACTTTGTTTTTGGTTTTTTAAATATTTTTTATTGGGTTTTTGATAATTTTATACATATAAAACATAACCATTTCAAACATTAAAATACAAGGTTCTTTTAACCTTCGGACCTCCTTCCCTCCCTCCATGGGTTCCATGTTTAAGTTTAAAATTGCTGCATCTTTTACCATTATCCATCTATTTTATAATCATAATTACCATAAGTAATTCCACATTACAAGTATCATTACATCCCTGCCAAAGGTTTTAACTGTTTACAGTGGTCTTTTAAATAAACTACAAATTTACTCCAGTCTTTAGAAAATACTTGATCTTCCTGGTTTCGGATCTTCCCCGTCAGTTTCGCCATCTTCGCATACTCCCACCAGTTTCATCTGTCATTCTTCTTTTGTTGGTATTTCTCCTTCCTTCCATCTCTGGGCTAGTAGCATTCTTGCTGCTGTTGTTGCATACATAACAAGTCTTTTATCTTCTCTTCGTAACTCTTCACCTATTATACCTAGTAAGAATGCTCCTGGTTTTTTTAACAAATGTATTTTTAAACATTTTCTTTAGTTCATTATATATCATTTCCCAGAAAGCCTTTACCAATGTACATGTCCACCACATCTGGTAAAAGGTACCCTCCTTCTCTTTACATTTCCAACACAATTTGAACTTGTTTTGTACATTTTTACTCAGTTTTACTCAGTGTTAGATACCAATCATATGCACTTTGAACACATGATGTGGTTCATCTTATCCCATATTGGGCTGTGTGTATGATAAATGGAAAATACTGGAGGTGAAATCTATATAGAAAGAATGAGCCCCACCCGGATTCTCCCACTACTCCAATGCCGGGGGGTCAATCTCACCACTAGTTCCTCTTGACAATTTTATTGTGAATAAAATTAGCCTGCTACGTTGCTGTCACGGTGTGTTTTTTTAATAGCTGGGGATCTGTTCACCTAGCAGCTCCCATGAGTGAAACCCCTCCCGTTCATTAGGAATGGTATGATCCATGCAAATCACTCCTCCAGCTGCAGTGAGAAAGGGAGTCATTCTCCTTCTGACTGAACAGAGGAAAGCAGCAAAGAGGCAAGTCCGTGGTTGACAGATTGGGTGAGAACAGATCCACCAATGGTTCTCCGAATCCCTCTGCGTAGAAGTGCCAGCTTCACCCCAGACCACCAGTCTGGGGTGGAGGCACCCACTCCTTCGCCACTCAAAGTGGAAGCCAATGTGGTGGTCCTTGGAGCAGACAGCGTGGGAAAATCAGGTGAGTTCTGTCACTGGGAGAAAGTAAACGAAACGATGGAAACCTGGAAACTTGATGCTGCGATACACCCCCTCAAAGACAGAAACCCTCTATTTTGGGGACTTCTCAACTTGATCTGCCTGCAAAACTTAAATTTAACGTGTGGAGAGTTCTCTTTTGCCTTTCAGAAAAGGTAACTAGGGTGGAACACAGCAATGTTTTGTGAGTTCCATATTTACAGCACACGAGAAAAGTTGCACGATCCCTTACAATCCAGTTGTATGAGCCAATTGCTAACCTCTCATCAGATTTGCTAAATTATGTGAAGTGCAGAGGGAAGATTGCAGTATTTCACAGCTCACTCAAATGTCTTCTTTTTTAAAATTATTTTTTGTTTCTTAATATATATTTCCAGTGGACTTCTGTGCATGTTTGCTCAGAAGTAGATCCTGCTGATTTCAATGGGACTTACTCTCAAGTAGATGTACAAATGATTGCAGCCTTACTTTAAAGAAACTCTAATCTGAAGCATAATGATTGCATCCATACATGAAATATATTCTATAATTTGTCAATAGCTGCATCTTTTTTTGTGTGAGTTTTTGCATACTAACTTGGATGTTAGGTCATTGAGGCATTGCTAGCAAATGGCCTGTAGGCAAACAAAGTCCCCATCTTGTCATAGCTAAGCAGGCTTGAGCCTGGTTAATGCCTGGATGGGTGACTGTGTGGGAACCATATTTATGTCACCTTGGGTTCTATGGTGGAAGAAAGGTGGAGCAGAAATGTAAGAAATAAAGAAAAAATAACAGCCCAGTCATATGCTCCCCAAGTGTTAAGGAACTCGGTATGAAGGAAATTCCACAAAAATTCAATTGAACTTAGAAATAAGGCTTCTATCCTGAGTACAATTATTATGGAGCAAGCTCCACAGAGTGCAGTAAGCTGGTGTGCATGTAACGCTAAACCAAACCATGGTTTAGTGCAAATGCACAAGTGTGAAGATTCCCAGAAAGAAGATCGTGTGTGCTCCTTGCCCTCCATCTCCTCCTGCTGCATTTATGTGAGCGAAGTCATAATTTGGCTTACTGTATCATTTGAGCCCCGATTCTTGATTTGTCTCCTCCAAACAAACCGTGAGCTGCGAACAAATGAACAAACCTTAGCTATAAATGGTCTGTCTAGAATGAGACAAACCACAGGCTCGGGTTCAAATGGAAAGCTAAACCAAACCATGGCTTAGGCCCAGGTTGTATGGTGGCAACAATACCAGGAGAGGAGTTCAGCAGGTTGCAGGTTTCCTCAGGTGTTCATGCTAAGCCATGGTTTGGCACAGCATTACATGCAAACCAGCTCAGTGGAACTAAACATGATTGGGATTGTGCTATAATTATAGATGTTTACAGGGGTAGCGACCTACAACTGTGCAAACATCTTTAATTGGAAATGGCCATAAGCACATAGTTATAAACCATGTGCAAAATTATGCTTTCGGCTCTGTAAAACTTAATATTTTCTCCTTGGTGAAAAAAAATAGCTGTCAGATCAGCTACAAATCCAGCAAACTTAATTTTGATAACTTTCATATTTGCAGGTTTGAGTTTGTGTCTGGGGTGGTGTGGTTTTGTTTTGTTTTTCTGAGAATAGAACAAAGGTCCCCCCCCCCATCTCAATATCTGTCCTACATAACAGTTACAACTCCCACTCTTTTTCACAGCTTTGACAGTGCGCTTTCTCACTAGAAGGTTCATCGGGGAATATGGAGACATGGGTGAGTGTCATAATTGCATCATTGCACGGACAGATTTGTGCCTGTTAATTTCATGTCACCCTTGGGGAGGCTGGATGGTTGAGAAAACAAGAAAAAAATCCCAATTGCAAAAATGGATGCTGTGCAAAGGGCTGGGTTGTTTCCTTCTGCTGTGAAATGTGGAGCAGGAAGGGATGGGTAGATGGGTAGATCGGAATACCATCCAGTGAGGGGATTCTATGAAAAACCAGTGCCAGCATATGGGATTCTCAGGCAGCTGCCAGAGTCTGTCTCTGCGCTGATGCCTGCTTCTCCAAACTTGAAACCAGCCCTGGGACCTCCGTGCTGTAGCTAGCACATCTTCTTTGCATGCAGAAAGTTCCAGATTCAATCTCCTGACATCTCTAGGTAGGGCTTGGAGACCCTAGTCCAGGGGGTCAGCAACCTTTTTCAGTCGTGGGCTGGTCCACCGTCCCTCAGACCATGTGGTAGGCCGGACTATATTTTGGAGAGAAAAAAATGAACTAATTCCTATGCCCCACAAATAACCTAGAGATGCATTTTAAATAAAAGGACACATTCTACTCATGTAAAAACACGCTGATTTCTGGACTGTCCACAGGCCGGATTGAGAAGGCGATTGGGCTGGATCTGGCCCACGGGCTTTAGGTTGCCTACCCATGCCTTAGTCTGCCAGTCAGTGTGGGCAGCACTGAGCTAGATGGGCCAATAAAGGAACTTCCTATGACCTCTGCCATTTTAGCATCACATGGTGGCTCCAACATAGCACTACTCCTGGACGCTATGGAAAATTAAAATGGCAGCTCTAAGCTATCCAGCACTGGTTGTAGCATTATCAACAGAGCCAGAGAAGCCCATCCAGGCCCTCCAGGACCTGGAGGCTGCTTTCCCCGGGGCCTTTTCAGTCCTCCAGCTGGTCCAGATTCTTAGCCTTTTGCTCAGCTGCCACAAGAAGGCCACTTATAACTAACACTGCATAGTAGCTGCCTCCACACAGTGCACCATTTTGTGTGTAGAATCAAACCTTGGTTGTTGAACGTAATCCGTTCTGGAAGCCCATTCAGCTGCCGAAATGTTCGACAACCGAGGCACGGCTTCCGATTGGCTGCAAGAGCTTCCTGCACTCAAGTGGAAGCCGTGTCAGATGTTCGGCTTCCGAAAAGCGTTAGAAAACCGGAACACTTACTTCTGGGTTTTTGTCTTTCGGGAGCCGAAACGTTCCAAAATGGAGGTGTTTGGGAACTGAGGTTTGGCTGTGTAAAGTTGCCACTAAAGAGGAAGGAGAAATCTTGATTCATAGAATTGTTGAGTTAGAAGGTACCCTGAGGATTATCTTGGCCAACCGCCTGCAGTGCAGGAATATGCCGCTGTCCCATACAGGGATCGAAACTGTATAAAACTTTTCAGTTCTCGTTTCTTGCTTTACGAGGCTGCCAGTTGCTAACACCTGGAGAGGTTGGAAAGGGAGTGGCAGAGGAGCAGACACAGAGAGGGGAAGCGAAAGAACAGAACTATCGGGAGTGGCTTTTTGGCAAACCTGAACTGTATGCTTTTCCCCCACCCAGAGTCTATCTACACCCACACTTTGGCAGCGGAAGGCAGAGAGATCCTCTTCCACATCTGGGATTTCCCTTGCTCACAGGTGAGGGGGTTATCCTACTCTATCACTGATCAGAAGGTTGGCGTTTCAAATCCCTGCAACGGGGTGAGCTCCCGTTGCTCTGTCCCAGCTCCTGCGAGCCTAGCAGTTTGAAAGCACGGCAGTGCAAGTAGATAAACAGGTACCGCTGTGGCGGGAAGGTAAACGGTGTTTCCGTGTGCTCTGGTTTCCGTCACAGTGTTCCATTGCACCAGAAGCAGTTTAGTCCTGCTGGTCACATGACCCGGAAAGCTGTCTGTGGACAAACGCCAGCTCCCTCGACCTGAAAGCAAGATGAGTGCTGCAATCCCATAGTCACCTTTGACTGGACTTCACCATCCACACTATCACCTTCATTCAACTTCCAGTACTTATACTCCGCCTTTGAACAGCTATGACAAAAGGTTGACAAGAGATTCATGGGCAGTGCGATGATTGTGGGGGGTGGGGATTTTTTTTAAAAAATAAGAAAGTAAACTATTTAAAACAAATGCAAAGCGAGCAACAGTTAAGAATATAAATATTCCCAGTTGTTCTCAGTTAGTTCCCAAAGGTCTGGCAGATGATCAGTACCTTTAAATTACAAGCTTTGTGCCAAATTCACCTCTGTGTGTGTGTGTGTGTAAAACTCCACTTTCTAAGGCCCCATCTGCCCTCTTATATCACTTTAAACAGCCGTGGCTTTCCACGAAGAATTCTGGGAACTATTGTTTGTTAAGGGTGCTGAGAGTTGTTCCCCTTCACGGAGCTACAATTCCTAGAGTGGTTTAACAATCAATCCCTCTTCCCAGGGAGCTCAGGGAATTATTGCTCTACAAGGGGAATAGGAGTCTCCTCATGACGAGAGTACAGAAAGTTTAAAAGCCGTGTGTGAGACTGTTGCACAGGATTAGTCTCTTGAGAAGTACCTGACTACCGTAACTATGGGAATTCCGGCCAATGGCGTTTGTTTCTTGACTTGAGCTGATACGGGATCTCAACCAAACTGAGGATGTAGATGATATGATTCTATGGTGCTCCTCTGAAAGACCAGCCTTGTTAATGTTATTTTATTGCATCTCCTGGGTTCTCAACTTATTTGTCATCTGATTAGATTAAATTTTAATCACATGAGCTTCAGCCAATAAACTGCATAAATCTGCATATGTGGAAAACAATAATTGTGATGAAGAAGATATTATTATTATTATTTCTTTCATATTGGGTTGGGAGGGCTCAATATGTTGCTGCAACTCCCATCATTCCTGACCATTGGCAATCCTGCTTGAGGCTGAGTCCAACAGCATTGCAGAACTGCAGGTTCTCCAATCCAGCTTAGAAGATACATCTTTCCTTCTCTCTCCCTGCCAGGGGAATGCTTTATATTTGCAGACCAACTGTTTAATAAGGGCATTGCTTTTATCAATAAAAAAGAGCAACCAATCAATAGACTAAACATGGGAACCCTTACATTTTCCTTCCTTTTCAGGAGCGGACAGATGAGAGCTCTTCTGAGGACAAGCGCATCCAGTGGGCTGATGGCTTTGTCTTGGTCTACAGCATCTGTGACCGAGCCAGCTTTAACAGTGTGCAACCCAAAATCCAGTTCATCAAGGCAGCCAAGGAAGGACCAGCCCAGGAGAAAGTGCCCATTGTCATTGTGGGCAACAAGCGAGACTTGCATCACCGGCGCACGGTCTCCAGCGAGGAGGGCAGGCTCCTGGCTCTCTCCTTAGACTGTGAGTTCTATGAGGTGTCAGCAGCAGAGGCCTACCACGGGGCCCTCGTGGTCTTCAACAGCCTGGCGGAACGCATCTGCGAGGCCAAACTGGCTGTGAAGAAGGGCACTGGCATCCGCAGCATCGTGAAGAGCGTATCTGCTGTGTTTGCCCGGAAGAGAACAGACTCCATGTGAGACATGGTGGAAGATGGTCCACCAGGGCGAACAGGGTACTGCCCCACCAACCTCAGTCTGCCGTCAGCCAGCTCCCGCCTGCCTGCCTTCTTATGTACGACCCATCAGCACAGGCTCAGACTGTCAGTGGCTGTGGCGCCACCTACTGTTGGTCTCCTTGCCTTCTGCCCTACCAGTCCCAATGGGGACCCACCACCACCAGTGAGATGGACTGAGAATATGAGAAACACCGTGGCATCCAGCCTTCACTGCCTGGAGTAGGGTATCTCATTCTTCTAACCCTGCTCCAGAGGCAGGAGTCTCCAGGGCAATGCGACTCAATAGGCAATAAAGTGATTCCTTGTGGTGTTGAAATACAAGAGGTGCCAGGCTGCCCTTAAGGGGGGGATGAACGTTCCCTTCCCCCTGAACTTTCACACAGTAGGAATTGGATCAGGGGCAGCTGGTTTCTTTCCCAAGACCCTTGATTTAAACTGGGGGGTGGGTCTGTATTTCAATCTCCTATATTGATGCACGAGAGCTGCTATAAAACCTTGGTTTTTGCACAGGGCCATATCTCTAGACCAACCTTTCTCAACCTTGGATTCCAGATGTTGTTGGACTACAACTCCTGTCATTCCTAGCCAGCATGGCCAGCATTCAGGGATGATGTGGGAGGTAGTTCAAGAGCCCCTGAGAACCCAAGGTTCAAAAAAGGCTGTTTTGGACCGATGGCTGAAAGAGACGACGGTTGCATCCACACCATATTTTTAATTCACATCTAAAGCGTGCCCTCGCCCTGCAAAGAATACTGGGAACTGTAGTTTGTCAGGGGTATTGGGAATTGTAGCTTTTTGAGAGGGGGCAACGGCAGCTCCCATGATTATTTGGGAGGGGGCCATAAAGATGCTTTAAATGTGTGGATGCAACCGTCCTACATCTTCATTTTACATCCCATGGCACAGATGGGAATTTCACTCGATGCATGGGATTGCAAATCTCATTGTCAGCTCTGGAATAGGAATAACACTGTACAGAGCTATTTTACACTGAGTCACCCACCTGGCCCAGTACATCCTAATTTGGCTTGCTGGCAACAACTCTTACAGAGGATTCCCCAGGTCTGCTACCCAGGAGCCTTTAACTGGAGAGGCCAGGGATTCAGGTGACTTCAGCACGGTCACCTCTGGTGGTCCTTCCTCTGCACAGGTGGCCCCCAACAGCTTATCAGCGCTGCTGCAGGCCCTGGGGCAGGGGTTGTGTGTGCCCCACCATTTTAATTTCCAGTCGTGCCCCTGAGCAACGTTAAGGGGCATTGTGGGAAATTAAAACCCAGCTGCGGTCTCCAACACTGGTGGGGCTGCTTGGTGATGCTGGACCTGAACAGTAGAATCTGGGACTTTATTCATGCAACGCATTCCCATCTCTTAAGCTCAGTGGAGGCTGAATGGGGCAAGCTTATATGGTATGATCTTAGCCTCTCCCTGTACACGTTGCTGTCGAGTCCTCCCTCCTCCCGCCTTGGTAAGAGCAGCTTGGAAGAAGCATACTGTCAGCTGCGTGTTCTGAGCAAAGAGGCAAGAATCTTTGCCAAGTCTTCCTCCAGCCTCCGGTTCTGTCTTGCTTGCTTTCGACTTGACTGCTTTACTGCTGAGCTGCAGCGATGTGAGTAGGTGCCTGGAACTCCATGTCCTAATCAGCCACCCCTCCCTCCTGATCCGTTGGCTGGCAGCAGGCAGCTGCTGTTCTTAAGTGATGTACAGCACACGCCTTTGCAAAGGGAGACATGGCTTCCTTCCAGGGCCTTGTGTGGGTGTGGTAGGTCTTAAATAGCCCGATCCCAGAGAGGAGCTGGAGCTTGTCTTCTGCTGGAAAATTGTCCCTGGGGCCCCTAAGAAGCGATGGAAAGTGCAAGGAATTGGGAGCATTCGACTCCTCTGGCAGAGAAAGGAGGTTGCAAGGAGATGATATGCCCTTTCACCCCAGATGCACAGGTTGGGTTGGGCAGTGGCTGTTCAGTGCAGAGGGAGACACACTTGATATGCGCTGTTAAATGCAGTCCTTTGCAAGCAAAGGAAACCAGCCCCCAGTTAGCAGCCTAGTGGAGAGAAGTTACAAGGTCTACCTGGAGTTGGTTTCTTTGGAATGAGAGCGCGGTATACATGGTGTTGAACTTCAGCTTCCATCAGCTCCATGGCTGGTCATCAAGAATTGGAGCTTTTGTCCAGCAATACCTTGGGGTGTGTATGTGTGCAGGATTCTCCACTTCTTTTCTAGTGTTGCAGCCTACAACTGTCATTTCCACAAAGCATAGCCACTTCCTGAATATATGTGTGTAATTTCAAGTCACTACCATGTGCTCCTCTTTCTATGGTGAGCTGAGAAGGCTGAGTGTGTAAATAAGATGGATGTGGCTGTTTCTAGACTCATTTCTGTGCTGGTACTTTGCTTTTGTGCACAAGGGAGTAAAATAAACACAAATGCACCTCTTGTTCAGGCAGTTTTGGGGTCATCTTTTGTTCTCAGCAGGGTGAGGGAAAGGGAACATTCCTGGAGCAGGGCAGCTGTCATACTGCCCAGAAAATGGGCAGAGAACAAGATGTTTATTTGTTTACCTGGATTTCTGTTTTTGTCCACGCTAGAAGAAGGAATACGCTGTAGGGCAGGGATGGGGAACCCAGTTGTGGCCCTCTAGGTGTCTCTATCTGGCCCTTGAGATTCTCCCCCTCCTAAGACCACATGATCACAACCTCCTTGGATGTTTTTGTACTCTGGTACATGCCTGGATGAGGGATGCGGGTGGCGCTGTGGGTTAAACCACAGAGCTTAGGGCTTGCCGATCAGAAGGTCAGCAGTTCAAATCCCCGCGACGGGGTGAGCTCCCGTTGCTCGGTCCCTGCTCCTGCCAACCTAGCAGTTCGAAAGCATCTCAAAGTGCAAGTAGATAAATAGGTACCACTCTGGCCGGAAGGTAAACGGCGTTTCCGTGTGCTGCTCTGGTTCGCCAGAAACGGCTTAGTCATGTTGGCCACATGACCCGGAAAGCTGTCTGCGGACAAACGCCAGCTCCCTCGGCCAGTAAAGCGAGATGAACGCGCAACCCCAGAGTCGGTCACGACTGGACCTAATGCTCAGAGGCCCATTTACCTTTACCTTTACATGCCTGGATGAAAGATAAGAGAGGGTTGTGTGTAGTAATCAGCCTCCTACGTAATGGTAAAATGGTAACACTGACATTTGATCTCCTCCCACTTTTGCCTCTGCCCCCCACTGGCATGAGGCCCCTGGAAGGTTGCATAAGAGCTAAAGTGGCCCCAGGTTGAAAAAAGGCTCCCTGCTGTAGAATTAAACTACACGAGGGAGGGGAGCAGGAGGGGCTCTTCACCAGCCTGACTCACATCTGCCTCTTGGCCTCCCTCTTCCCCTGCTTCAGCTTCTGCCTCTTGAGTCTGGACTGCTCTCTAGCACGGACTCACCCCCCCTCACTAAGCCCTGTTGCCTCTTCAGCTTCTGACACCAACTCCTCCCAGTCTTCTCCCTTTTCTTCCTCTGACCACTCATTCTCATCCCACTACCGATCCCCAGGCTCTGAGCCTGCTTCCTTGGGGGTTCCCCAGCCGGTTTCTCCCACCATTCCCCTGCATTCGAGCAGTCCATCACACTGGCTCATGCATGTCACACAAGTATACTATAGTTCTTTGGGAAGTATTGCACAACAAACTTTCCCCCCAAAGCTAATTGCAGTAAGGAAAGTGACAGGAAAATGCACTGGAACCTGTGGGATAATGCGTGCTTTGACGCAATGGCATCTAACCTCTCCACAAACAAATCAGAGTGGATGTTCAATAAGTAGCCAACATTTGATCTCCCTTCGAGTGTATCAGGATGAATGCTCAAGGACAACTTATCTGGAAGTGCCTCCCATCTTCAACTCTGTCCCCCTCCCTTGCTCCAGAACTCCCAGAGATATGAGGTCTGCTTCTGCTACTGTGATTCCAGGCAGGAATGTTCCCTGTTTTGCCCGTTTGTTTTCATCAGCACCCGTCGCTTTGCTAAGGTGGCTGTTTATATAGCTTTCTGCTTCTCCCTGGATAAACTGTTCTTTCCAGTCACTGACCACATACTAGGTGAGCCCTGGCTTAGATCAGAGCGAAGAAGACCTGCCAAGCACGTGTACACAAACACAACACACGCTTTGCTGCTGTAACAGTAAGTTTGTGCCAGATGTTGAAGATCCCCTTATTCAGAAATTAAAAATGGTTTTAGATGCAACATCACTTGTAGGTGGTTTCCAAAGCAAAGCAACGATATGCTGAGAGATCAAAACAACCCAAATTATGTGATGCATCATTCTGTCAGCCCTTTAAAATCACTGTGAGTCAGAAATAGGGATGGATGAAGCTGTCCATTCAATCCTCCCCCCGCCTCATATTCCTATTTACAATCAAACCTTGGTTGATGAACGCCTTACGACTTGAACGTTTTGGCTTCCGAACTCAGCAAACTCAGAATTGAGTGTTCCGGTTTGCGAACGTTCTTTGGAACCCAAACACCTGACACGGTTTCCGCAGCTTCCGACTGGCTGCAGGAGCTGGCTGCAGCCAATCAGAAGCCATGCCTTGGTTTCCGAACATTTTGGAAGTCGAACGGACTTCCAGAACAGATTCCGTTCAACGTCCAAGGTACCACTGTGTGTGTGTGTGTGTATTTGTATTCTCTTGCATCTTTTGCTAAGGATTTTTTTCTTTGTTTTCTTTATCTCACTCTTCTCTCATTCTCTTTTCCCTTTATTTCTAGCATCTTTTTCTCTTCTTTGTTTATCTCCAACTTTACTCTGGGAGCCAGCGTGGTGTAGTGGTTAAGAGCGGTGGACTCGTAATCTAGTGAACCGGGTTTGCTTCCCTGCTCCTCCACATGCAGCTGCTGGGTGACCTTGGGCTAGTCTCTCAGCCCCACTCACATCACAGAGTGTTTGTTGTGGGGGAGGAAGGGAAAGGAGAATGTTAGCCACTTTGAGACTCCTTCGGGTAGCGATAAAGCGGGATATCAAATCCAAACTCTTCTTCTTATGGGAAATGTTTTAATAACAACAGCGACAACTACCAGCCGTTTGTCTTCCTTGGGCTGGCTGTGCTCAGGATGCTCTTTTAGTGTCACATTTGTCCAACATTACAGGGGACAGTCTTCTTTTTGAAAGACTCTTCTATTTGAAAGGCTGACCACATACTGAACCATCAGAAGGGAGAAGAGGCAGCGCCAGATTTAGGGCAGTGTGCATGGTTCCCCCATACAGGGCACTGAGCTGAGGGGGCACAGAATGGAAGGCAAGAGGGAGGATGGCATGAAAATAAATATATATATATTTGGGGAGGGGTGCCAAATTTTGTTCTTGCTCAAAGCAACATATTACGAAAGTCCACCTGAAGGAGCGTCTCCACCCCCATTATTCAGCCCAGATGCTGAGGTCCAGCTCCGAGGGCCTTCTGGTGGTTCCCTCAGTGCGAGATGTGAGGTTACAGGGAAACAGGCAGAGGGCCTTTTTGGTGGTGGCGCCCGCCCTGTGGAACGCCCTCCCATTGGGTGTCAAGGAAATAAACAACTATCTGATTTTTAGAAGACATCTGAAGGCAGCCCTGTTTAGGGAAGTTTTTAATGTTTGATGTTTGATTGTGTTTTTAATACTCTGTTGGGAGCCACCCAGAGTGGCTGGGGAAACCTAGCCAGATGGGCGGGGTATAAATAATAAAATATTATTATTATTATTATTACTGGAAGAGGGGCCCCAGAAGAGCCCATCAACTCTTATCACCACATGAATGACAGTCAGGCACAGAGGTGACCTGATCGCATTATTTCACTTACACAGCTGCCCATCCAGATCCACTCTTGTTCAGAGTTAAAATTACAGGAGTTGGGGGAGTGGCCTCAGCAGGCAGGAATTGAACAGGTGACTTTTCCTCTCATACACTGATGGGAAAAAGCTGTATCACAAAGCTGTATCCATTTGTCACAAAGCCACAGAAGACAGCAGCCTCCTAGTAGGTGAAAGATTGGTAGCCCCAGCGGAGACAGCTTTCGGACTTATCTCATGAAATCTGGGAGAAGCCAGTAATTAGACCAAGCAGAAACTTCACATAGATGTCGGCAGTTATTATTTATTCCAGTTCGAGTGTTCCTTCCTCGCTGCTGCTGCTGTTGCTGCCATCAAGTGACCTGCTGGCTCCAAAGGCTTAGATGCTAATTTCTCTGCCAGGACCATGCAAAGCACAAATCAGCCCTATTTATAGGCATGGAGACAGGAAAGGGCAACAGAGCAACTCAGAGATTCAAAAGCTGTATAACAGACTGGACAGAATGCGCACAATGTTAGAACGTGTTACTTAATAGTGTCCACTTACACATAACTAAAAGAAATGAGAATGGCAACAGTACAATTTGCACATGCTAAAGGGCATGATACAAACTGAGAAATAAATACTATAATTTAAATAGGAAAAACAATACATCTCACCGTAGTCAGAAAGGCAGCCAAGAGGTAACTTCCTCCTTCAAGACTCCCCCAATCCCTTCCTATGTATTTTTTAACCTTATTTGAATGTGTTCCCTATTTAAAGGGCAGTTTGGTCCAAGTCTAGGGATGCGGGTGGTGCTGTGGGTTAAACCACAGAGCCTAGGACTTGCCGAACAGAAGGTCGGTGGTTCGAATCCCCATGACGGGGTGAGCTCCCGTTGCTCGGTCCCTGCTCCTGCCAACCTAGCAGTTTGAAAGCACGTCAAAGTGCAAGTAGATAAATAGGTACCGCTCCGGCGGGAAGGTAAACAGCGTTTCCATGCGCTGCTCTGGCTTGCCAGAAGTGGCTTAGTCATGCTGGCCACATGACCCGGAAGCTGTACGCCAGCTCCCTCGGCCAATAAAGTGAGATGAGCACCGCAACCCCAGAGTCAGTCACGACTGGACCTAATGGTCAGGGGTCCCTTTACCTTTACCTTGGTCCAAGTCTGGTCTAAAGTACCCTTTAAATAGGGGCATTTTCGAATAAAGGATAGTGCTCTGAAAAATAGGATACATAGCTACCATACTAACCTGTTGATATTCTTTCTTGGACTTTTGGGGAATGTACTGCATGCTTTCCTGAGTCCAACCAAGAAATAATTTACCTGTACTAGACCATTTGCCTGGAAGTCTTACACAGATCGAGACTGGCATTTTTATGCCTTTCTTGGCAGCTTGATGTGCTCCAAATTTCTGTCTGCCTGGGGGCTAATAGAACACTGAAAGAGGGCAATTAATAGGTTTTTTTAAAGTGACAATCCTACTGGCTTTTAGATTTGTTCTGCCCCCCACCCCCCACCCCCGCTTCTTCTCCTACTCCAGAGGGTTGCCAGAGTACACCCCGGAGACATGCAGTATATTTACCTTGACATTCCCAAAGGCAGAGGACACAGCATCTCCCACACATCAACCCTGTATACTGCCTGTTGTGTGGCATCTCTGGATTTCTGCTCATTACAGCAAGTGTGTGCATGTAGGGGAGTGGCAGGATAACAGTTAAAGAGAAATTCCAGCTGGCAAGGATTCATAAAGCTGGAGAAGGACTTGTTGGCTTGGTGCAGAAAGTCTACAGCAGGAACCTGTGGCCTCCCAGATGTTGCTTAACTACAATTCTCTTTTATAAATACTTTTATTAAATTTTACATAACAAATTTCAGTTTAAACACATTATTCACCATCACATTTAGGATTCTCAGAATCCCTTGACTTCCCACCGCCTTTCCCTGGTTTCCCCTTTTCCTTCAGCTTATCCTATTTTCTCTATCTTGTTAGAAATGTTATTAACCATTTTTCCATTGTATTTTGTACCTTACAAGTATTACTCTAATCCTGCCAAAGTTTTTAGTTGTTTACAGTGTTCTCTTAAATACATTATAATGTCTTCCCATTCTTTCTTGAATTTCTTCTCTTCCTGGTCTATGATTTTCCCAGTCAATTCCGCCATTTCGACATAGTCCATCATCTCCATCAACCACTCCTCTCTGGCAGTGGTGTAGCAAGGTCAGGTGGTACCCGGTGTGGAAAATTTCTTGTCACCCCCCCCCCACACACACATTGAAATGATTAAAAGAAGGAAAAATAAGATATGGTTGCAGGTATTATTTTCTGGTTTATTTACTTAACATTGTGAGCATAAGCACTTAAAACCATTTTTTCACGATGGAAATTTCTTATAATAATAATAAATAATTTTTTAAATTTATATCCCCCCCATCTCCAGCCGAAGCCGGGCTCAGGGCGGCTAACAATAAAATAATACAACATTCTAAAATCATTTCATTATAAAATTACCATATTTTTTGCTCTATAAGACTCACTTTTTCCCTCCTAAAAAGTAAGGGGAAATGTGTGTGCGTCTTATGGAGTGAATGCAGGCTGCGCAGCTATCCCAGAAGCCAGAACAGCAAGAGGGATTGCTGCTTTCGCTGCGCAGAGATCCCTCTTGTTGTTCTGGCCTCTGAGATTCAGAATATTTTTTTTCTTGTTTTCCTCCTCCAAAAACTAGGTGCGTCTTGTGGTCTGGTGCGTCTTATAGAGCGAAAAATACGGTAATTCAAACCATTGGGCTAGAGTTCTGTGAAGATTGCCAAAGGAGGGAGTCAGGCTGTGCCCTGGCCAAAGGCCTGGTGGAACAGCTCTGTATTGCAGGCCATGTGGAACGATGTCAAGTCCTGCAGGGCCCTAGTCTCTTGTGTCAGAGTGTTCCACCAGGTCGGAGCCACAGCCAAAAAAGCCCTGGCTCTGGTTGAGGCTAGCCTAACCTCTCTGTGGCCTGGGACCTTCAAGATGTTTTTATTTGAAGACCGTAAGTTTCTCTGTGGGGCATACCAGGAGAGGCGGTCCCGTAGGTACAAGGGTCCTAGGGTGTATAGTGCTTTAAAGGTTAAAACCAGCACCTTAAACCTGATCCTGTACTCCACTGGGTGCCAGTGCAGCTGGTATAGCACTGGGTGAATGTGATCTCGCAGTGAGGACCCCGTAAGGAGTCTCGCCGCGGCATTCTGCACCCACTGGAGTTTCTGGGGCAGTCTTAAGGGCAGCCCCACATAGAGCGATTTACAATAATCCAGTCTGGAGGTGACCGTCGCGTGGATCACAGTGGCTAGGTCAGGGTGAGAAAGATAAGGAGCCAACTGCTTAGCTTGGCAGAGATGGAAAAATCCCGCCTTTGTTATAGCTGCAATCTGTGCCTCCATGGAAAGAGAGGTGTTGAAGATTACACCCAAACTCTTAACGGACGGTGCTGGCACTAATTGCGCCTCTGCAAGAGATGGCTCAGGCACGCTGCAGGCCCCGTGGCGTGACTCCCAGTATCCCCCCCCCCGCCTCACCTAGCTATGCCTCTGCCTTCATGCTCACCTGTGTGGATCTCCAAACTCTTTCCCTTCAGTTCCCTAAGCCCTCCCCCTCCATAGGAGCCAGCGGCTGGACTGTGGATGGACGTATGCTGATGGTGGTGAGAGGAATGCAGTCCGCTTATGGAGAAGGGAAGAAATGGGGCTGGATGGAGGGTTTCTGGCTTTCTGCAGAGATTCAAAAGCCACTTTTTAGGGCAATGAGCCTCCAAAGGCAGCTTCCACCATGCAGTCATAAAACCCAGAGCAACCCAGACCCAGCAAAAAGTATTAACTCACTTGAAGATGATGGATTTTTCGGAGCTAGCCAACCTAACCAGAAGAGTCCGTGACCAGAAGGAGGAGGAGTATCAGGAAGAATGGACAAAATTTAACGATTATTTAGTTAAATTTGTTAAACTAATTGGAAATGCTTGCAGGTATCAGATTGGCTTAGGAATTTATACTAGTTAAGTGATGTTTAATATGTTTAATTTCGAAATGAAAAGATATAAGGATGTTAAATGATTACGTTAAGTTTATAAGAACTCTGATTTGGAAAACCGTTAAAAGGATATGCATTGAAATTCAACCAAGGGGAAGCGAGGAAGTCATTTAACAATGTTAATAAGTGCAATTTTAATAAGGTTATGATTTATGTTTGTTTGTTTGTCTGTTTGTTTATAATTCTGTGAAAATCAATAAAAAAAATTTTTTTTGGGGGGGGTAGTATTAACTCACTCCCACACCGCCCTCGACAATACCAGAAAAGCCCTCGTGGAAACCTGTCCCAAGCAGCCTCAGCCCATTTCAACCTGACCGAGCCTTCGAAACCTTCCAGGCAGCTGAAACCTGGCAAGAATATCCCCGCCGCCCCTCTTGGCCTCCAGGGGGAGCCTCGCTCTCTTCCCAGCTGGCTGCGCTGGGACTCTCCCGGTTCCGTGAAGACTTACTGTACCAAAGCGAGCAGGTGAGGAAGATGGAGAGGAGAGGGCTGTCAAAGGCTACTAGCCATAAAGGCTGTGCTCTGCCTGCAAAGTTGGAGGCAGCAATGCTTCTGGTTTCTGGAAATCACTCGAGGGGAGAGTGCTCCCGCAGTGGTGTAGGAAGGGGCGTGCGGTGGGTGCGGGAGTTATTTTTTGTCTCCCCCCTCAGGGATGACACCCGGGGCTGCCCGCACCCCTCTTCCTATGCCACTGCTCAAGAATGTAGGACCCGACCCGAGTTATAAGAAAGGATGTTTTGACTAAACACCAGGAAGAACTTTCTGACTGAAAGAGCTGCTCAACAGTGGAACAGACTAAGAGAACAAGAAGAACACGTATTTAGAGAAGATTGGAAAATGTTTATTGAATACATGGAAAATAACTGTGTACAGCTGAAAACGCTGGTAGCATTAAGTTAAATTCAACAGTGTAAATAAGTTATGATGGATGTAATAATGGAACGCTGAATGGTATAGTTTCTGTAAAATATGCAGGGATTGTGAAATGAACCATGGAACGAGAAGAAGGGAAGTCATGGATATTTTAAGGATGTAAAAATGAGTACTTTAAATTGTAAAACAGAAAACTAACTCTCTCTCTCTCTCTCTCTCTCTCTCTCTCTCTCTCTCCCCTTTTAGCCGCTCTGATAGGGTAGTGAAATGCTTAAAAGGGAATAATGCGTAGCAAATTATTTTATTTATGGAAAGTAGATAAAAGCTTCCAAATATAAAATAAGTGTTCATATTATACATTTCTGACACTAACAATTCATAGACACTAAAAACACACAGACACACGTGAGCTTGATGGTGGGGTTTTAGATGCTCGAAGGAGGTGTGTTTGCTGGCCAGGGATAGCTCAGTTTGGTAGAGAATGAGGCTCTTAATCTCAGGGTTGTAGCTTCGAGCCCCACATTTGGGCAAAATATCCCTGCATTGTAAGAGATTGGACTAGATGACCTTTGTAGTCCCTTCCAACCCTACAATTCTATGGTTCTATGTTTCTGTCGGCTAGGAGGAAATCACTGATTTGCCATTCGTTTAAAGCCCCAACTGGGAATGTAAGTAGCCCAACCAAGTACAGAAGGTTGTCTTTAGCTATGGTTCTTAAGGTCAAACAAGGCATTATGTTAAGCATGTCAATGCGTTTGGCAGGGCTGAGGAATGTGTGGCCCTCCAATGTTCATCATTCATGACCACTGACTGTGCTAGCTGGGGCTGATGGAACTTGGTGTCCAACAAAACTCAAGAGGGTAAGAATGGGGAGAAATTAAATTCAGTTCGCATTTAAAGATTAACATGCCTTATTCACACTTTCCTAAACAACACGTGAGCCAAAACTAAGCCGTCCCTTGAGATTTGCACATCTGCAAACTTTGCTGTGTCGTTCTCCAGCCAATTAGAGTGTTCAAAAATGCATGTGCTTGGGTAAAGTGTGCCTAGAAATGCATGTTAGTGAAATTAGCTTACAAAAATGCATTATATTTGGGGAAATTCCTTGGCAGAAATGTGCATATTAGGCAAAAATCATGCATTTGTTAAGAGAAATTGGCCCTGAAATGCCGATTAATTTTCACAAGGTTTTTTTTAAAAAAAGAAAAATTGAAAACTAATACGGAACTAATCCCCCGAGAGAAACGAAATTGACAGAGTCACCCATCCCTACCAGAGGGTCACAGATTCCCCATTCCTGATTTAACATGTCTGGAGGTTTGTTTTGTTTGTTTGTTTTAAATACAAGATTAGGACTGTGACACAGTGTGGAGTGATAACACATAACTCCTCAGGTTGTGGCCCTGATAAAAATTGTCAAAGCTATTTCTCTTCATCACTGGCTGAGGAATAGAAGGTTTGGAGGAGAATATTTTTTCTCCGGTGTGGGGAAATGGGTTACTAGCCTCACGTACTGTGGTCCTTATCCTGATCACACACTCCTGTGGGGTTCCTCACCCCACAATGTTCTTTTTGAGGAGGCCGGGCTCTACCTGATATATTCTAATGTTATACAGCTTGCAAAGCCAGCAGGAGCAGTAGACTCAAGAGACTGAACAAGATATTAAGCAGAGGGTTTGGGCCTCTTATTGGCTTAGTCTTTCTTGAACGTGGTGCTATAGAGGCTTGTATGAGCCCTGGTGTACACAACCTGCGAACTGGGGCGGCACAGCCCTTCGCTCAATCTCCTGCTGCCAGCCCAATTCTTGTAAGGGGAGAAGGCAGATTTGTGGGATCCTGCATACTCAGCTTCAAAGGCTGGGCTCCGATGTTGGGAGGGGGCTGGCTGAGGAGGAAGGGGCTCATCAAGATTGAGGAAGGAGAGGGGATGATGACCTCGGCTAGACCGCCGAATTCCTAGGAGCTGATACGCGAGCCCCCTCTTCTCCTCCTCAGCATCTGTGCTCACAGGCTGGGTACCTTCCTGGTCTTGACTTGACTCAGAATTAGCCACGGGCACGCTTGCAGTCTCCTCTTGCTTCACCGAGATCTTTGGAAGCTAAACCAGGGGTGGGAGAGAGTGGATATGGAAAGAGAGAAAGAGAGAGAGGTGTGAATTTTGGATGGGTAAACCCAGACCCTATAATTTTTCAGGAAATTCCTGCCAACTCAATCTTTGGAGATTGGTTTCTGCAGGATGGGTTCAAGCACTTACGACAGAACTTTGCACAAACATTCTTACTATTGGCAAAACCTATTGGTGCTTCCAAAGATCTAGTTGCAGGACCTTAGCCAGACCTAGCAGAGTACACGCAGAATCCACGGAAGCAATTGGCAACTTGGCTGCAGACAGGATAGATGAAGCAGGAACCAGGAACTTGTAGTTAGGTGTTTATTATATACAGTGGACAATTTACAGGAAGGGGGACGCGGGTGGCGCTGTGGGTAAAACCTCAGCGCCTAGGACTTGCCGATCGTCAGGTCGGCAGTTCGAATCCCCGCGGCGGGGTGCGCTCCCGTTGCTCGGTCCCAGCGCCTGCCAACCTAGCAGTTCGAAAGCACCCCCGGGTGCAAGTAGATAAATAGAGACCGCTTACTAGCGGGAAGGTAACGGCGTTTCCGTGTGCTGCGCTGGCCCCCAGCCTCTTAAGTGAGATGGGCACGCAACCCCAGAGTCGGACACGACTGGCCCGTACGGGCAGGGGTACCTTTACCTTTACCTTTATTTACAGGAACAGAACACAGATCTTTTGTTAGCTCTCTCATACACTACTCACAACTCCTACACTGACACACAGAACTCTAAACCTCTGAACACTGAACTCCCAGTTAGTAGGCCATTAATTATCACTCCCTTGAGAGAGCTTCACCAATCAGGGAGTTGTCTCCATGTCTCTGTTATCACCAGGCAGACTTACTCCTTCAGACTGCCTTCTGGCTATCTGCCAAACCTTAATCGACTCTGTGTGAGTAGCTGCACGTATACAGTTTCCCAACACTTACGATACTGGGGCACGCTACTGATGCCAACAACAGGTGTGGCCTCTGAACAGGAGTGGGGAAGTGTGGCCCTCCAGATTTTGGTGGACTACAGCTCCTATCACCCTTGACCACTGGCCATGCTGACTGAGGCTGATGGGAGCTGAAGTACAACAAGATCTGTAGGGTACAGGTTCCCCACCACTGCTTTAGAGATCTCTGCAAAGGCTGCAGCCCACACAGATATAGGCCACATCCTACAGTCTTCAACTTTTGGCATTGTGCTGTATGCGCATGACCATTGCACCTGCATGAGCAGTGCCTTTCTACCCAGTATGTCCCTGGCCCAAAGAGGGTGTGTGTGTCAGCAGCGTGGGAAAGACCCATTCAATGAGCTACATCCAGGTGGTTGTGGTATTTACATCCACATAGGGTAGAATCACAGGAAAGCTACTCCCATTTGGCCTGGGCACACAGGGAAAAGACCTAAGGCAACCAGCAAGTCTGTGTCTCTGTGTATTTGTGTTTGTGAAAGAGAGATGGATGGAGAATGGTGACTATGTCAATATCAGTTTCTCATTCTTCAATTCAGTTCTCCATGTTACCACATCAATCTGTATTTTTTTTAAACAAATATAATTCCTCATGAAAATTTATCAGCATTTTCGCACAAATGTCTCCCCAAAGAAATTTTTGTATGCAATTTTGCCTAGTATACACATTTTGGCAAAGCAATTTCCCCTGATACGTTTTTGTACGTGTAATATACGCCATTGCTGTATGCTATAGATGCATTTATCTGCATTTTTGTACCTATTACCTGGCTGGAGAGCTGCATTGCAACATTCGGAGGGTTGCAAACTTCAAATGATGGTTGTGTTTTGGTTCACACATTGCTTTGGGAAAATGCCAGTTAGAGGTAGGTCCACTTTGAGATGTGAAATGAATCAGATTTCGCCTCCCCATTCTAAATGACAAGCTAGTTTGTGCATAGGCAAATGGTTCATGAAGATTCAAGCTGCAACACCCCCCACTCCAATTATGCAAATCCAAACTCCAAATATGCCCACCACTCCACCTCTCATCCTACAGGAGGGAGATGTGACTTACAGGTACATAGGAGGAGAATGTTCCCAGCAGGTTGCCTGTGATATTATGAAAGGTCTCTTTCAACAGGTCCACTTTGTCTCCTGCCTCAGACATGGCCCTCTGTGGAGAAACCTGCAGAAGCTGCCCAGCTGCATTCCAGACAGTAGCAGGGGCATCCTTCACCCTTGAGGCGATGGAGAAGCACGACGTCTGCAGGTTCTGAGACACACTGCCCACCAAGCTCTGTGCCTCGACTTGCTTTGCTGTCTAGAAGCAGAAAATAAAGCCAAGGATCTTGGTTGAGCAAGCATGACTTTCCCATATGAGTACCCATGACCACATCTGCACCATTCATTTGAATGGTTTCATATCACTTTAAATACTACTACTACTATATTGACACCCCACCCATCTGGCTGGGCCTCCTCAGCCACTCTGGGCAGCTCCCAACAGAATACTAAAAACACTATAAAACATCAAACATTAAAAACTTCCCTAAACAGGGCTGCCTTCAGATGTCTTCTAAAAGTCAGATAGTTGTTTATTTCCTTGACATCTGATGGGAGGGTGTTCCACAGGGTGGGCACCACTACTGAGAAGGCCCTCTGTCTGGTTCCCTGCAACCTCACTTCTCGCAGGGAGGGAACTGCCAGAAGGCTCCCAGAGGTGGACTTCAGTATCTGGGCTGTATGATGGGGTTGGAGACGCTCCTTCCGGTATACTGGGCAGAGGCCATTTAGGGCTTTAAAAGTCAGCACCAACATTTTGAAATGTGCTCAGAAACATACTGGGAGCCAACGTAGGTCTTTCAGGACTGGTGTTATGTGGTCTTGGTGACCACTCCCAGTCACCAGTCTAGCTGCTGCGTTCTCGATTAGTTGTAGTTTCCGGGTCACCAGTTCCCCATAGAATCCTGGGAACTGTAGTTTGTTAAGGGTGCTAAGCATCATTAGGTCTGGTTTGTGGAGCAATAGGACCAGAAGCAGGGTGAGCCATGTGTGAATCTGAGAACATCTTGGATCTGATGGATCCCAAACTCTACTGTACCCCTGACATAACCCCAAGAAGGATGAAAAACTAGTGTCAACGGGACCCAGTTAGTATCAATGAGGATTTAAACTTTTTTTTTTTAAGGCTGAACCAGGTCAGGGTGTGCTACAAATAAAATTATCCCCCTCACCAACTCTTTGCCCTGGCTGGTGTGATCTCACAGACTTTAGGGGAAGTGATGGCATCTCTCCCACAGAATCTCTCCCACCACTAGGGATGGAGAATTCTGGCAATTTTAATTTCTCTCAGTTTCACATTTTCCCAATATTACCATGTTTCTGCAGTAATTTGAAAATGTTCTAGCATTTCTGTGCAAATTTCTCTTGACCAACACATTTCTTAATTCTGTTTTGAGTAATATGCACATTTTTTCAAGCATTTTTTCCTGCTACGATGCATTCTTGTATGCTGTTTCCACTAACCTATGCATTTTTACACACGTTTCCGCTCAATATGTGCGTTTTTGTACATATTGGTTTGTTGGCAAACTGAATTGCAGAATTCGGAGCAGTACAAATTTAAAAGCATAACTGTGTGTCAGCTCACATCCTGGGTTTGCAGAAGGGTGAATTAGGTAGTTTTTCATTAAAATGCAAACAAAAATAAAATCACATTTCTCCCACATCCCAACCCTTCTGCTCTCAATACACACTAGCACATTCAATTTTCTCTGGGTAAACATGTCAAATCAGAGCTCCATCAATTTAGGACAATGGAAAAATTGTAAAATTAAGTTTTCCTGAAAGCCCCCAACACTGAACAGAGGTTGTAATAGTAATAACATCAGAATTTCCAGGGTCTTTGATTATATCAAAGACCCCGTGTGTGGCTTTTTAATGCCATGTCCCCTTGGGAAAGAGCTCCCGCCATTTCCTTCCCCTGGCTGTTTGGATAGAGGATGAATTTCCTGTGGAAATTTGGCCTCTGGTTTGACTCCCCCAGTTGCACCCAATGGAGGAAAAAAGCACAATGCCTGGTTACCTCAAACCCCAAACAGCTGGATTCAACAGGTTAACACCATTTATTTACATGCCAAAGCTAATCTCCTAAAAAGCTAACTCTGCTTCTCCAGTGCAGAACAGAACTCTGGTGGATATCATATATCTCCACATTTTAAGTTTTCTCTGTGAACATGGGAGTTTGAAAGATTTGGAAAGCTGCTCCCCTTTTGCATAAAACTAAAAACTACTCTTCTTTGTTCCTGAGGTTTTCTTTTAAGCAAGATGAAAGTCTTGGTGGGGAGTAATTATTCTATGTAAGGGTGGAAGGATCTGTTCATTTCAGCTCTCTAAGTTTCTCGTTTCCCCAACATTAAATTCAATCCACCACATATCTGCAGCATTTTGTGCTTAAAAATATTCCCCATGAAAACTCATTAGTATTTTAGTGCAAATTTATCTTAAACACATTTTTCTATGCAGTTTCCTATAGGCCCACCTGGACAAGGCAAGGATTGAATCTGGGACGGTCTGCGTGCAAAGGATGGTTTCTGTCATTGATCTATGTTCCACACACGCACCACGCACATAGTCCAAGAATAATGATTTCAAAAGTTGTACCTTTCTTGCAGTGTCATCTTTCTTGGTTTCCTCCTCTTTCTTTGGCACCTTCTGAACCTTCTTGCTTAGCCAGCCAGTTTCTGTGCTCTGAACACCAGTGATGATCTTCAGGACCTTCTTTGAGCTCTGTCGGGCCAAGACAACCTGCACAGAAGAAGATGGTGAAGAGTCCATGCATTTCCAGGCCCAAAGAAGGCATGCGGATTAAAATTAATTGGACATGGGTGAGAAATGATTTCTTTGTCACTTTGGGCACCTCAAAGTCCAAATTTCAAAGGGTCTGTCAGACGCTGATGGTGGTTGCTCGTGAGTAACCAGGCAGGACTCCGACCTGTCTTTTACAGGTTTTATTGTGAGTCCCATGGACTGCAAGAAGATCAAACCTATCCATTCTTAAGGAAATCAGCCCTGAGTGCTCACTGGAAGGACAGATCCTGAAGCTGAGGCTCCAATACTTTGGCCACCTCATGAGAAGAGAAGACTCCCTGGAAAAGACCCTGATGTTGGGAAAGATGGAGGGCACAAGGAGAAGGGGACAGCAGAGGACGAGATGGTTGGACAGTGTTCTCGAAGCTACCAGCATGAGTTTGACCAAACTGCGGGAGGCAGTGGAAGACAGGAGTGCCTGGCGTGCTCTGGTCCATGGGGTCACGAAGAGTCGGACACGACTAAATGACTAAACAATAACAATTGTGCAAACTATTTACAGTGCAGATCTACAAAGTTCATGTCCGTCTTAGTTACTTGCAGAATCCGGGAGTGGCCCCTTCCGGCTTCTCCCCCAACATAATAACTTTGGCACCCCAAGCCTCCTCCTCCCCTCCTTGCGTTTCACCCCTCTGCGCAAGCTGGGCGACAGAAGTGGTGTGCATCCCTCTTGGCCAGCCTGGCGAGGTGAGGCGCTGGGGCTCTCAGCAGCATCCTCGAGCCCTTTCCTCGCTTGGCTGGCCCCTTCCCTCTCTTCTCCACTGGAGGTGTGGCTTTTCCCACCGCTGGAAGAGGAACTGCTCCTCAGGAGTTTCGGAGGCTCTCTGTATCCCAACAGCCCCCCTGCCTCCCTCCCCTGTTCCGATGTCAGTCCCCTGACAGGGTCAGTGATTTCTATGTATTGGTGTAAGTGTAGAAATCAGAGAATCATAGAATTGTAGAGTTGGAAGGGACCACAAGGATCATCTAATCCAACCCTCTGCAATGAAGGAAAGTTGCCCAACATGGGATTCAAATTCATGAACCTGAGTCTCATGCTCTACCAACTGAGCTATCCCTGGCTGGCAAACACACCTCATTCAAGCATCTAGAACCCCATCATCAAGCTCAGGTGTCTCTCTGTGTTTTAACTGTCTATAAATTGTTAGAGTCAGAAATGTATAAATTGAATACGAAGAGTTATTTTTATATTTGAAAGCTTTTATGTACTCATAATGAACACTTTCCATAAATAAAATAATTTGCTACACATTATTCACTTTTAAGCATTTCACTACCCCACCAGAGCAGCTAAAAGGAGTTCTTCCCCACCTCCCAGTATGACTCATGCTACAGGAAAAGGTCACCAGGTACAAAGGTTGGTGGTTAAGTACTGTATCTTATGTAGGAATACAATACACCTCACCTTAATGGGGAAAACTTGTGCCCAGGTGACCGATGTTTTTGTGAACTTCAACATCCCTCCTGCTCTCCCTTCTTAGAGTTCTTTATCTTTTAACCCAGCTTGGCTTGGGCAGCCCTTCAAACAGAAGACTCCTAAAAACATGCAGACCTTCAAATAGAGGAGTTTCCTCTATAAAGTAGGTCATGTGGCCACTACTTTATCTTCTCATCAACCTTGTAAAGTAGATTAGGCTAAGAGATAGCAAGTGACCTAAGTCCAGTGGTTTTTCCCCTGGGGGTACGCATACCCCTAAACATGTTGTGAAGCTAACGGGAGAAGAAACTAAAAATGTTAAAAATTTTAGTTTCTTCTCTAGCATGGTGAATCGTCTGTTCCATTGCTACCCCGTGTTGGATTGTAATACTTGGCCAGATAATCCTCCTTTAACCTTTGGCGAAACAGAAATAATGAACTGGTGTGACAGATTTGGACTTCTTGTTAGATAAATCCTAAAGGGTTTTCGAGAGTACTTTTCAGAAAAGAAGATTCCATCGCCTCTTATGCCTCTTTTAAACATAATCAAGAACACCCCAATTTCAACAGGTGAATGTGAATGTGGCTTCTCTCAGATGAATTTAATACTGACTCCAACAAGAGCTTCATTGCATTTAAACTCTGTAGCCAACTTAATGTTTATAAAACTGGTAGGCCCTCCTTTGAGCCTTCAAGTGTATGTAAATTCAAGGTTTTTGAAAGGACGACATCTGGCGACAGACACCAACAGCAAGCAGAGGAATCGAGAAGATGCTAGTGCACACAACCTCATGCCAATGTGGAAGTTACTGTGAGCTGGCAGCTGTGTAATATGAGGTAACGCATGTTCTTTGTACTTTTGTCCATTTTCTGTATTTATTTTCCCTGATTTGAACTATAAAATGCTGGTTTTCTTGAGTCAAAATGAGAGTACCCTTAAACATTTTTTTAGGAAAAAAACCCCACTGCCTAAGCCCATCAACTGAGTGTGGCAGAGGGGCAAATTGAACCCAGGTTTCCCTCTCTGCAGTCCTAGTCCAACACCCTAAACTACTACACCACATGAGCTCTCAAGAGTGAAAGCACTCTTCAGAGTATTTGGTAGCTTCCTCCAGAAGCTGCACATGCAAATCCCAGCTCAAGAGAACCACAACATGTTCTGCTTAATCTTGGGCACCCAAGACATCTCTCTATATTGGGACTGGAGCCAGGAGGACCCAGTCCTTGGGGAGGGGTCACTCCATGGGGAGTGAGGGGAAAGAAGGTCTTGGGAGGGGAAGTAGCTATGTGATGGTTCCCAGGCACAAACTCAACAGGATGTTGGAAAGGAGGTACCAAGGGGGATAATTTGTGTGTCTTCCTCCTCCTGTTCAAAACCCATGCTCCCATGACTCCGCGAGGGAGAGTTCGTGGCTTTAGGAAGGATGTTAATCAAAGTCATGAATCAATACAGAGCCAGTTAAAAATAAACCAGCCTTTTCATCTTCATTTGTGAACCTAGTGCTCAGAGATAAAGTCTTTACTGGAGATCAGAACCCCACATTAAAAGAAACACAGGAAACTATTATATAATCCTAAAAATAAATTAGGAACAGAGTTAGGAATTGGCTTACTTAGGAACGTAGGTCAAATTATTTGTCTATGTAGGCCAATAATGTAGTGCAATGGTTAGACCAAGGGTGGAGAACCTAAGACCAGGGTCCCCAGGCCTCTCTATCAGGCCCTCAGAATCTCCTGATATTACTCTTGCCAGAAAGCATCTCCAAAAGAGACCAAGGACCAAAGTATGGCCCTTTGAACTGTGTGTGGATGGGTTATTTTGTTTGTTTGTTATTATGTTGCATATTTTTGTATTCTTATATTGTAAACCATCCTGTGATACTAGGGTGATGAGCAGTAAAATTAATAATAATAATAATAATAATAATAATAATAATAATAATAGTAAGTTCTGAGTGTTTTGGTTCTTTCTTAAAGTTCCACGCTTGACATGCACCAGATGGGCTTCATGGCATTTCTGTTAACTTCTTGTTTGTTTACTTTATTTTTATGTTTCCAGTCCTCATGAGCACAGTGAGAGCATTAAGAATCGAGAAGGAAATATGGTCTAAAGAAACAAAGGCGTTACGATTTTTACGACTGTGTCCTGACGATGGCTCGTTTAATTTTGGGCAGGGAATTCAAACGGTCCTAGAACAGTGGGAGCCATGGGGAAAGTTATTATGAGTGATGCTTAAAATAGAAAATGAATGTGTAGTTAAGCCCTAAATTAAACTATTACATGCTAAGCCCTAAATTAAACTTTTACGTGCTAATCCAGTACTTGGTACAACAGCCACGCTCATTTTAGCCAAGGGAATTCCAGGCAGAGACACTTACCAGACCTGGGATCCACGTTGCCAAATCCTGCCCTTTGTCTCTTACGTGCTGGATGTTTTGGGTGGTCTTTTTGTATGCACGGTGGAAAGCAGTAACAGCTAAAGATCTTATCCTCCCAAAGGTGCTCAACTCATACCTCCCCGGAGGCTTGTGTACTAGAGAAGAAAAATGTGGGGAAATGAGAATATACATGCAATCAAGGAGCAAGACCAGCGATATTAGACAAAGAGGTTAAATGCCTCTGCACTTTCTAAGACATCAGAGCATCCTTACTAATAAACAGGAACCCAGGTGGCGCTGTGGTCTAAACCACTGAGACTCTTGGGCTTGCCAATTCGGAAGGCTGGTGGTTCGAAACCCCGAGATGGGGTGAGCTCCCGATGCTCTGTCCCAGCTCCTGCCAACCTAGCAGTTCAAAAGCACACCAGTGCAAGTAGATAAATAGGTACTGCTGTGGCAGGAAGGTAAACAGCATTTCCGTGTGCTCTGGCTTCGGTCATGGTGTCCCGTTGTGAAAGAAGCGGTTTAGTCATGCTGGCCACGTGACCCAGAAAGCTGTCTGTGGACAAACGCCAGCTCCCTCGGCCTGAAAGTGAGATGAGCGCCACAACTCCATAGTCACCTTTGACTGGACTTAACCATCCAGGGGTCCTTTACCTTTACCTACTAATAAACAGGCCAGGTTATAGGCAGCTGATGACTAAAAAACCCACATTCTCTTTTTAGTTCCATCTTTATAAATATAAGTAAGATAATCTCTCCTCTTTCTGCTTCAATTTTCTTTCAAGTAGCAGACTCAGGCCTGCTTTCTCAAAATTTAAATAGAATGGCAAGACAGTTTGGTGTGAGTATAAGCTACACCTTACACTTCCACAATAGCTGTCAAAGGTGACAGTTTTAAAGTAAGGTTAAAGAAGTTTTAGGCTGCAATCCTACACACGCTTTCTTGGGAATAAGTCCTATTGAACTTGAAAGAATTGACTTCTAGCTAGACGTGCATAAGGTTGCATAGTTAACCAATCCATCAGACTAGTTTTAATGAACTGATCAATGAATGACATCTGCATAATCTTGCCCATTCATTAATTCCCCCAGCTTTTTAGGGCAGTTCACATAAAAACTGGCATAGGGCATACACTCTCATTCCCTCTAGTTCCCTTTGGACAATCTGTTTTTTGCACAAAGTTCCATAGAGGTTAGAATATGTCCATTCTTTACTGAGCATCCATCTTTATGTGTTTGCTTGGAAGTTCTACATCTTTCCATCAACAAATTGTTTATCTCACACTTTTTTTAGTGCATTTCCCAGTCACTTTCCTTCCTGCAAAAAGTCTGTTGTAGATGTTGTCAAAAGTGTATTTGTTGTGGCAGAGACCATAGTATTGTTTCAGAAAGTGTGAATTAGGTAGGTTCATCATTAAATGTGAATGGAATCAAATTTATCCTGTATCCTTACTGTCACCCACAGTTTTAAAAACAACTCATGTTAAAAATAATTTAGATAATATGCTGCTGGTTAATCATGAATGTCTTTTTTGGTGTCCAGTTATAAGGGATTGTCTTGAAACCAATGGTGTCCTTGTACTGGAAGAAAGGTTCCATTGTTTCTGTGGAGGTTCCCATCAGTGGAACAGGGAGGGTGGCTATTTTTCCAGATTCACCCTCCCCTCTACAGCCCTATGCCAACTCCCATGATGCCCTGAAGGGTAAACTCCCCCTCTCTGGAACAGGTTGGAGGAAAGGGGGGTGAAGGGGGTGCAGAGGGGAGAGTGAATATGCAAACATTGCCTGCCTTCCCCATTCTGCTGATAGGAGGTTCCACTAGAATCAAAGACCTTTACATCATCCAAGTGATAATATTGGACACAACTCCTAGTTTTTAATTAGTTTAAGGGTTTAACCCTTTACCTTGACCTAATGACTTGCTGCTAAGCAGAAAAAATGGTGCATGTAATTTCAGCTAATAATACTCTGTCTGAATGGCCATTTTACCTCAGTTCTTTTTATTAATTTCAGATGGGACATGTTAAGCAATTTGCAGTATGAGTTTCTGTTAAAAAGAAATAATAAACTGTGGTTTGAATCCAAATAGTTCCATGAAGTACCCGAAGTACTGGAAACAGAAGCATCTCCAGTGCCACCTTGTGGAAATTACTGAATTCCCATATGCGATACCTAGTAGGAAAGGGCTGTAGCCCAGTGATAAGAGCATCTGCTTTGCATGCAGAAGGTCTCCGGTTCAGTTCCTGACATCTACAGGTAGGGCTGGGAGACAGCCCTGCCTGAACCCCTAGTGAAAGTCGTTGCAAGCTAGGTGGACTTTCTAAACAGTAGAAAGCAGTTTTCTTTGTTTCTATTTGGAGATTGGCAACATTGAGGAAGATGGGTAGACAATCCACCACAAATTCACCATCTCCGTTTTTGCAACAGAGGGGCTGCTTTGTTCTCTTTTGGCATATCTGCGACCTAACAACAGCTAGGGTTGCCATATGTCCTCTTTTTTCTAAGACACGTCCTCTTTTTCAGGGGCATGTAAAATGAGAATCATCCTAGTGATCCATAGTTCAAAGTAGAAGTTGGCAAATGCGTCCTCTTTTTTGCTCTTCAAAATAGGGCAACCCTATGACCCACCCACAAAATCAGGTACAGTGGTACCTCAGGTTACAAACACCTCAGGTTACAGACTCTGCTAACCTGGAAGTAGTACCTTGGGTTGAGAACTTTACCTCAGGATGGGAACAGAAATCATGTGGCGGCAGCGGGAGTCCCCATTAGCTAAAGTGGTACCTCAGATTAAGAACGGTTTCAGGTTAAGAACGGACCTCCGGAACGAATTAAGTTCGTAACCATAGGTGCCACGGTAATGGTACTAAGCAGCGCTGGGTTTAGAGTGGTGCAGACAGTTTCCCCACACAGGGCATTGCAAGTTGCAAGTCTGAGAAGATCTCTAACTGAGAAGATCTTAAATTTTGGCTTGGCACAGGGTGCTGTATTACGAAAGATTACCAAAGTCTGTCCCTGTACTAACTAACCTGACTCGTTCTCAGTTTTTGGTAAGAAGAAGTCCACCAGCTTCTCCAGTTTGCCAATGGCCACGTCTACTCCGGCTTCAGCCAGCTGGCTCACTCGACTGGTCCTGGCATACTCTGCTGCATCCCTCAAGTTACCCTTGGGCTGCTTGCAGCTTTTGACACCCAGTCCCATGACTCGCTCCAAGGTGTGCACAACTGAGCGCATAGCACTTTGCATGTAAGTTACGATGGAGTCCTTTAGATCAGATGTAACCTAAAGCAGAAGGAGATAACAGAGAAGAAGATTGTTCTTTTACCTTTTTTTAAAAGGGTGCTTACCTGTCTGTCACTATAATGTTTTAGGGCAGGTTACAACAACATAATGTATACTGTTCTGAAATCAAATAAAACTATTACAGTTATAAAGGTAAAACACAGAACTCTTATAATGGCCGAAACACAACAGAATAGATTCAACTGAAGAAGTGCGTCCCAGATCTACACACATGCAAGATGAAAACAAAGAAAGAATTAGTATCAAAACAACAAGTAAGGATTTAAGGGGGAGAGGCAAGGAACTGGGACACCTCATTTGTTTTTGCTTTTGCTGCATCAGATATTGCTAAGTATACGGGCAGGAATTGAAAACTAGATAGCTGAGGGAGAAGGAGAAAGAATTAGATTGGAAGATGTGAAGTTCAAGATTAGATATAAGGGTTGAAAGGCCGCCGGGACCACATAACACCGGTTCTGAGAGATCTGCATTGGCTCCCAGTACGTTTCCGAGCACGATTCAAAGTGTTGGTGCTGACCTTTAAAGCCCTAAACGGCCTCGGTCCGGTATACCTGAAGGAGCGTCTCCACCCCCATCGTTCAGCCCGGACACAGAGATCCAGTGCCGAGGGCCTTCTGGCGGTTCCCTCTCTGCGAGAAGTGAGGCTACAGGGAACCAGACAGAGGGCCTTCTCGGTAGTGGCGCCCGCCCTGTGGAACGCCCTCCCATCAGATGTCAAAGAGATAAAGAATTACCTGACGTTCAGAAGACATCTTAAGGCAGCCCTGTTCAGGGATGTTTTTAATATGTAATGCTGTATTGTTTTTAATACTGATTGGGAGCCGCCCAGAGTGGCTGGGGAAACTCAGCCAGATGGGCGGGGTATAAATAATAAATTATTATTATTATTATTATTATTATTATTATTATTATGAAATGTGAATTGGAATATAAAGCAGTAAATAGGAAATTATAGGGACAGAACTACCTGAAATGTATAGAAACTTATTCATGTACGCAATTACAGTGGCAAGAATGTTACTTGTCCCCAGATGGAAAGAAGCAGAAGTCCCAGCAAAGGAAGAATGGATACAAAAACTTATGGAATATGCAAAAATGGCAAAACTTACCAGAATAAGAAGAAATCAAGATAACAATTTTTTATATACAAAAGAATGGAAATTGTTTATTGAATATTTAAATTATAAAGCGATAAAAAATTGGCAGGATTATTGTAATAACCTGCAGTTTTATAAGAGTATATATTTAAGAAGATGAACAAATGAGTAAATCAAGTCACCGTATTTTTCACTCTATTAGACGCACCGGACCATAAGACGCACCGCCCGCAAAAGCCAGGGATAGCCACGCGAAGCCTCCGCAGGGCAGCGGGATGAAGCTAGGCAGAAGCTAGAACAGCTAGAGGGAGCACTGCACAGCACTCCCTGTAGCTGTTCTGGCTTCGCAGGCTGCCCCAGAGCTGCTCAGGAGCATGGGGCATCTGAGCACAGCCTGCCTGCTGCTCCCAGGGCTGGAGGGAGAAGCCTGGGTTTCCCCCGCCAACCCCAAAGGGCAGCTCAGGAGCGTGCCGCACTCCGGCAATTTAGCTCCAGGGGCCCCACATTCACTCCATAAGACGCACAGACATTTCCTCTTAGTTTTTAAGAGGAAAAAAGTGAGTCTTACGGAGCAAAAAATACGGTAATTTGGATATGCAGAAGGTATTAAAAACAAATTTAAGGAACTGCAGAAAGAGGGGGAAGTCAAGTTTTGAAATGTCAAAATGATTGTAAAGTTAGTGAAATGTATAAAACGAGTAAAATGTATGAACTTGAAAAGTATAAACAAACAAACAAACAAAAATGGGAAAAAAGCAGTAAATAGGGAGAAGTAGGGACACATCTAGGAAGAAGAATGGGAGGTCATCATATTTGGGGGGGAAATGTAGTAAATTTGATGTAATTTGGTATTGATTGGTTAAAATTTGGAGAATGAATAAAAACCATTTGGCAAAAGAAGAACTGGGTCGTGCATAACAAAATATCTTAACTGTCAAAGGCTGGGCAAAGAGGTGCAGCATAACAACATTTGAATGAGCTGGCTTTCTACATTTTTACCTATACTTTAGGCCTCATCCAGCAAAGCAGTCTCATAACTTACTTTCTCCACTGGCTGGTTGAGGGCAGGAATCTTCTGTTCCAAATGGTCCAGACCTCGACAAGTCAGGATGTTGGCGGCTGCAACTGAATCAAAGAGGATACAGATACTAACACAGTTCTAGGGCAGAGCCAGGCAGAAGGAGCAAGCTGTAAATTGTTTGATTCAATCAGTCCATGCAGAACACACACTTAACGATTTCCAAACAAGCCAAATTCCAAGTCCAACATCCAAATTCTCCATCTCTGCATCATACCCTCCAACATTTCTCATATGAAAACAGGGACGTCCCATTCCATAAAGATAATTTTACTGTTCACACCCCACACATCTTACTGGGTTGCCCCAGCTACTCTGTGCAGCTTCCAGCATATATAAAAACGTAATAAAACATTTTACATTTAAAAACACCTTCCCTATATAGGATTGCCTTGAGATGGCTTGGGAGTTGAATAACTCCATACCTTCCAACATTTCTCCAATGAAAATAGAGACATCCTAAGAAAACCTGGGATATTCCGGGATCAAATCAGAAACTGGGACATCCCTGGAAAATAGGAACATTTGGAGAGTCTGTTGCATACTGTGAATAGGAGGCTTTTGTTTGACTGGGGTGCCTGGGTATAATTGCTATATCTCATAAAGGTAAAGGGACCCCTGACCATTAGGTTCAGTCGTGGCCGACTCTGGGGTTGCGGCGGTCATCTAGCTTTATTGGCCAAGGGAGCCGGCGTACAGCTTCTGGGTCATGTGGCCAGCATGTGGCGAACCAGAGCAGTGCACGGAAATGCCATTTACCTTCCCGCCAGAGTGTACCTATTTATCTACTTGCACTTTGACGTCCTTTCGGACTGCTAGGTTGGCAGGAGCAGGGACCGAGCAACAGGAGCTCACCCCGTTGCGGGGATTCGAACCACCGACCTTCTGATCAGCAAGTCCTATGCTCTGTGGTTTAACCCACAGCGCCACCCGCGTCCCTTCCTATATCTCATACTTGCATGTTAAAGTTGAAAGCACAAAGCAGGTGTGTGTGTTGTAGTTGGACGGAGACCCTGCACACAATTCCTCACTCCCAGGGTCTCCCTTCCACACCCTCAGAGCTATATAAGAAACATGTGGCAGAGAAGCCATCTTTGTTTTATCATGTGTTTTCCTGGTTCATGTACAAAGCAAGGTGGCAGGGGAAGATCTAATTTTATAATGAAAAGAGGGAAGTGAAAAGCACAATCCTTCTGCTCTGCTGCCTGACCTTCCATGACACATTTCCTCCAAAAGAATTTCAATTATAGCTGAGCCAACAGAGCCGGCCCTATCATTAGGTACAGAGGCGCAAATGCCTCGGGCTGCTGATTTTGGGAGTCATGAAAGGAGAGAAATTTTTATTTCATTTAGCATTTGTGTGTGTTCTAGTGTCAGACATGTAGCGAGGTGCTTGTGGGACATTTTCCCTCAAAAGAAACTTAGCTGAAACTTATGCACCTTGATTTGAGCAGATGTTTGTCTGCGCACATGTGTATCACTGCTTCTCTAACCCAGGCAGCAAAATTTGTGGGCTTGCTGCCCTTAGTTACAGTGGAGGAGGCTGCTCCCTCACCATTGTGGAAACTGGATTCAACTGCCATTCCTGTTGGCTTCTGTCATGGCGCCATATTTCCCTTTCCCTGGCCTTGTCATGGTGAAACCACACAGGATTTTGTGGTCCCATTATCCGCCTGAGAATGTATGGAGCCAATCCAGGCCAGGAATTAAACAAATGCACTTGTTTCCTTTGTGTCATTTCCAGCCCTCAAACAATACAGTATTTACATCAGGGGTGGGGAACACTTTTCTGCCTGAGGGCCAAGTTCCCTCCAGGGTAACCTTCCAAGGGCCACATCCTGGTGGTGGAAAAGGCCAGAAACAAAAATGGGTGATGATGTGAATGTAAATTTCACCTTTGTAAAAGGTAAAGGGACCCCTGACCATTAGGTCCAGTCATGGCCGACTCTGGGGTTGCGGCGCTCATCTTGCTTTATTGGCCGAGGGAGCCAGCGTACAGCTTCCGGGTCATGTGGCCAGCATGACTAAGCCCCTTCTGGCAAACCAGAGCAGCGCACGGAAACGCCGTTTACCTTCCTGCCAGAGCGGTACCTATTTATCTACTTGCACTTTGACGTGCTTTCGAACTGCTAGGTTGGTAGGAGCAGGGACCGAGCAACGGAAGCTCACCCCGTCACGGGGATTCAACCCGCCGACCCTCTGATCGGCAAGCTCTAGGCTCTGTGGTTTAACCCACAGCGCCACCCGCGTCCCTTCCCCCTTTGTACAGTAGGGCTAGTTTCTACACCCAACCATACACTCCTCTCCATCCTCTACCCAACCAAGCAAGAGGTGTTAGAAAGGTTCAAGGCCAAATTACAGCCAGGCAAGAAGCGTCAGGGTGCAAAGCTGTGGGTGTGGCTGAGGGAGAGTTCCGGGGGCCAGATAGAGATGCCTGGAGAGCCACATTTGCCCCCCCCAGGCCAGAGATCCCCCACTTTTGACTTACGTTGAGGTTCCAGCTTCTTTACCACAGGCTTCACACTTGATGCAGCGATGGAGCCGGCATTCTGGAGGCCTCGCTCATAAGCCCCGCACACGGACGCCATCAGGGGATGAACTTCTTTGGTGACGGAATATGCCTTCTGGAGGTTGCTGCATGCTGAATTGACCACCGGTAGGTGCAAGACCCTCTGCAATGCACTATCATTTCCCTGTTGGGGAAGGAAGGTAAGGGACTAAGACTGGGAAGGCTTCCAGGTTCAATTCCTCAAACACTCATCCTGGCCTACCTCACAGGGTTGTTGTGAAGCAGTCATATACGCTGCCTTGAGTTCATTGGAGAAAAGGCAGTAAATACAGTATTGACCTGAATATAAGCCTCACTCCTCCCCAAATTCCAACCGTGAAAAGTTAAAGTGCGGCTTATATTTGCAACCTTGATGTATGCATCCAGGAGCGCTGGGCAAACAGTGCCAGGAGCTCAGCAAAGTGGCGCCCGCCCCGCGTGTAGTCTCCCATCCTTTCCCCCAAGGCTGGGAAGGGAGAGAGCGAGGAAGGGGAAAGGCCGCCGGCAACACAGCGTGGCTCCCCCCACCCCAAGTATGCAGCCAGGAGCAGCAAGGAATAAAGTGGCTTCTATTTGGGTATTATTATTTTTCTCTCTCTCCCCCTCCCTTAATTTGTGGCTTATATTCGGGTGCAGCTTATATTTGGGCCAATACAGTAAACACAATGAATGAATGAATGAATGTAGACGGTTGAGGGCAGTTTAAAAGGTACAGTGGTGCCTCGCAAGACGAAAATAATTCGTTCTGCGAGTCTCTTCGTCTTGCGGTTTTTTCGTCTTGCGAAGCACCCCTATTAGCGGCTTAGCGGCTAAGTGGCTATTAGCGGCTTAGAAAAAGGGAAAAAAGGGAAAAAACTCGCAAGACTCGCAAGACGTTTTCGTCTTGTGAAGCAAGCCCATAGGGAAATTCATCTTGCGAAGTGCCTCGAAAAACGGAAAACCCTTTCGTCTAGCAGGTTTTTCGTCTTGCGAGGCATTCCTCTTGCGGTGCACCACTGTAAAGGTAAAGGGACCCCATTAGCTCCAGTCGTGGCCGACTCTGGGGTTGTGGCACTCATCTCGCTTTATTGGCCAAGGGAGCTGGCTTACAGCTTCTGGCTCATGTGGCCAGCAGGACTAAGCCGCTTCTGGCAAACCAGAGCAGCACACAGAAACGCTATATACCTTCCCGCTGGAGTGGTACCTATTTATCTACTTGCACTTTGACATGCTTTCGAACTGGTAGGTTGGCAGGAGCAGGGACCGAGCAACGGGAGCTCTTGCCGTCACAGGGATTCGAACCGCCGACCTTCTGATCGGCAAGTCCTAGGCTCTGTGGTTTACCCACAGTGCCACCTGCGTCTGAGGGCAGTTTAGGAACAACAATTGTCCCACAAGTGACTGGAGCTTTGTCAGGCCAGCAGCAACATTTGTGGAAGCTGCTTCAATCATTCTGCAGACTTTGAAAGTTCAAGGTTGCTTCTGAAGGAGCCTGTGTTTCAAAATGCACTGAGCCGTCATAAATCCTCTCACTTTAGGGAACAAGTTTCTCCGTCTTGATTTCTGCCCACGCACTTACCTTAGGGGTTCCGTTCTGCATTAGCTGCTTGCTTTTGGCTGCCATCATTGCATTAGCCTGTAAACTAAAGTGCAAAGAACAAATTAATCCGCAGCGCAAAGGCAAGAGATTCTTCCCGTGTGGTTTCTTAGGAAGCCCTCAGAAGAGTCTAAGCTTGTACAATCCTGGAACTTCAACCCTGACACAGGAAAAGCGGCTTTGGGTGCCAGGACTCAATGAGGAAAACAGCTGTCTTGGGGATCTTTACATATAATTACACATGCAATAAACGTGCAATTATCCCTTGAACAATGTGGGAAACACAGTTTATTTTTTTCTCATGCTCTCAAGACACATTACATTTGCATTAAGAAATTTAAAGTTGCAGTTATTCCCTGTTAATAGAATCAAAAGCAGCCCTTGGGGAGGGACAGCTGTGTTTCGTTCATTTCTTTCTTTTTAAAAATAAATATATATAGCTTTACTTATTTCCAATATATAACAACAATTACAAAATACATACATTTTAATTCTACCTTAATAGATGTATTTTTTTGCAACCATTACTTGCACTGCAAAATACAGAGCAGTGAGAACGCTGAAGGAAAGCTGTGTTTCGTTTTGCATGTTATTTCAGTAAGTGAAATGCAATGCAAAGCGAGTAAAAAATTCTCACCCATTCCTGCTCACAATTTTTGCTTCCTTCCTGAATTTTGATACAATCAACATTTTACCTTTCTTTTCTTTTTTTTTAACCACTCAGTGCTGAATTTGTGACAGGCTAAGTTCTCAAACATCTTTTTTATTTTATTTTAGTGGAATATCTAAATAAAAAGATGCATCTGAGCATAAGAAAGTAAGACGATTCTGCTGGATCAGACCACAGCCACATATGGTCCAGTATCCTGTTTTCATAGTGGACCACCAGATGCCTCTGGGGAGCCTGAAAAGATTGCAGCCTTAATCTACATTGCTCCAGGAAAGAGTCTCCAGAAGTCACATACCGTATTTTTCGCTCTATAAGACGCACCAGACCACAAGACGCACCTAGTTTTTGGAGGAGGAAAACAAGAAAAAAATATTCTGAATCTCAGAAGCCAGAATAGCAAGAGGGATCGCTGCGCAGTGAAAGCTGCGCAGCCTGCATTCACTCCATAACACACACACACATTTCCCCTTAATTTTTAGGAGAGAAAAAGTGAGTCTTATAGAGCAAAAAATAAGGTATATCGCCATCTTCACTATATAGGAGTCTTTTTGCAATAACTATATTAGAACGTTACTCACCGGCTTCACAAGTCAAACCGCCTTTAGCAAGGTGCCAGAAGTGGAGAACGTGCAGCAGTGCTGTCTCAACTCTGGCAGAGACAAGTCTTGCCCCAGACAGTAACTCAAGCAAGCCCCACCTTCCAGCTAATAGGGTCAGGGGTCTTGCCAAGCTGCTGTGGAAATTGGGCAAAAGAGCCTCCTTGGATTCTGTAAAACTCAGGCGGATGCCCGAAACATTGCCCAACTGTGATCTTCAAATGGCCAATTCTGCAAGAGGCAAATTACACATCCAAAGGGACAAATTATATCCCTTTGGGTCAGAGTCTCCAGATCTTCAGAAAGCACCTAAACATTTTTTTTTAAAAAAAAAATAATTCAGGTGCTTTCAGGGGATGCACTGCCAGTTGCCCTTCTGGGATATCTTTCTGTCTCTGGCTTCCTTGCTTAAAAAGTGCTCAAGTTAATGTGTACATTTTTGGTTACATTCCATAAGCACCTGAAGCTCAAATTGCATTCTAATTGTGCCTTGTAATATATCAACGGCTGACAGTGTGATTATGAATATATGTAGGAGTAGTAAGAGCTGAATTATATTGCTGCTGTTGTGCACAGGGGTGGCCCGTGCATAAGGCAAAGTGAAGCCATTTGCTTCAGGCGGTGGATCTGAGCCCTGCTCTTGCTGTTGTGCTGCCAGCCCTGCTGCGGATTCATCCAAACCAGGCATAGGCAAACTCGGCCCTCCAGATGTTTTGGGACTACAATTTCCATGATCCCTGACCACTGGTCCTGTTAGCTAGGGATGATGGGATGACATCCTGTGTGCCCTGGGTACTTATGGAGTAGTTGGGAGATGAGGTTAATATGAATGTCTCTATAGTATAGGCACTGGAGAAAATAATAATAATAATAATAATTTATTCCCTGCCCATCTGGCTGGGTTTCCCCAGCAACTCTGGGCGGCTTCCAACAAAATATTAAAAATACAATAAAACATCAGATGCTAAAAACTTCTCTAAACAAAGCTGTCTTCAGAAGCACATGCTCTAGCCAGTGTTTCTATTTGTATACCACTTTAAACAGCCATGGCTTCCTCCCTCTCAAAATCCTGGGGAATGTAGTTTGCTCCAGGTTCTGAGAACTGGTAGGAAGACCCCCTACTGCCCTCCTATAGCTCCAGTTCCCAGAGTTTCCTGGGAAAATGGATTGTTAAGTCACACTGCAAATGGTAGCTCTGAGAGAATAGGCGTATCTTACCAGTTCTCCAGAATCCATAACGAACTACAGTCCCCAATTTTTTGCAGGGAAGCCAAAACTGTTTCAAGTGGTATGATATTGCTTTAAATGCATAGTGCAGATGGGACCCTAAATCACCACCAGTGGTCTCAGACCTGGCATTTCGGCAACAGGGCCTAGAGTTTATTTCCAGCGTCAACTGGCCCTTCAAACCAGCCCGTGTCTCTGCATGGCTTTCTCCTCCTCCTCCTCCTCCTCCTTCCCCAAATCTATTGTTGCCACAAATATAGGTGAAGAAGCAAAGCTGCTGCAACCAAGTGGAAATTCTTTCCTTAGGTCTGGGAATTAATCATTCCTCTTCGCAGACAGAAGTCCAAAGTGCAGCAGTTGCTCCCCAACAGCGGGCTGGGCACTTGGCACTCTGCTTGGCATAGATGACTTGAGAGAAGAGAGAGAGAGAGAGAGAGAGAGAGAGACCAGCCACCATCCCACAGCACAAGTGCTCCTTGTCCTAGACTGAAATGGGGTTAAATCAGACCACTTGGTTTTCAGCCCAATGAAAGAAAATACACAGCAGCCCTAACTCCTGGCTTTGCAGCAGTAGCGTAGCGTGGGTTGTCAGCACCCGGGGCAAGGCAAGTAATTTGCGCCCCCTAACCCATGGATTTGTGCCCCCTAACCCTAACCCCCAGATGTTGCGCCCGGTGCGGCCGCCCCCCTGCACCCCCCACGCTACGCCACTGCCTTGCAGTTGGACTTGCGGGTGAAGCAAGTACAGTGGTACCTCGGGTTACATATGCTTCAGGTTACAGACTCCGCTAACCCAGAAATAGTGCTTCAGGTTAAGAACTTTGTTTCAGGATGAGAACAGAAATCGTGCTCTGGCGGCGCGGCGGCAGCAGGAGGCCCCATTAATTAAAGTGGTGATTCAGGTTAAGAACAGTTTCAGGTTAAGAACGGACCTCCAGAACGAATTAAGTACTTAACCCGAGGTACCACTGTAGCACCTATTCGCCACCTTGTTACACTTTCACACTCCCATCCACAGACCCACACAGGATAGCTATTTCCAGTGCTTTTTTTAGGGGGTGGGAAGAGACTCAAGGGTATGCATACCCTTAAACATTGTGTGAATCTTTGTACTTTTGTCCATTCTCTGTACAGCGATACCTTGGTTTACAACTGTAATCTGTTCCGGAGGTCTGGTTGTAAACCAAAACAGGTTGTAACCCAAGGCGCACTTTCGCCAATGGGGCCTCCCCCCCCAAAAATAAAAATGGGTTGCAATTCAAAAAATAGGTTGTAATCCAAAAAAAGGGACACACACTTCAGGGTTTGATGTGGTTGTAATCCAAAATGGCTGCAAACCAAGGTACCACTGTATTTATTCCCTCCGATTTGAACTATAAAATGGTGATTTTCTTGAGTCAAAATGGGAGTACCCTAAAGAAAAAAAGAAAGCGCACTGGCTATTTCTGATTCAAAATAGCTACCATAAGATCAAAGCGTTGTGGGTGATTGTATCTTCAGGACTGCCATTAAGGAAGTGTCAAGTGCAGGGTTGAGGGCTCCTGTTCAGCATTTCTGCCAGCCCTGCCCATTTCCAGGATACGCCATTCTTCCTCCCTCTTGTTATTCCATTCCCATTGAACCGTTGGTCGGTATTGTATGGCCACTGAGCATTCTCAGCCCTCCATGGGCTGCTGCTTCATCTTTTGGAGTGCGGGGAGAGGTTGCACCCAGTGGCGTAGCGTGGGTTGTCAGCACCCGGGGCAAGGCAAGTAATTTGCGCCCCCTAACCCGTGGATTTGCGCCCCCTAACCCGTGGATTTGCCCTAACCCCAGATGTTGCGCCCGGTGCGGCCGGCCCCCCCTGCACCCCCCACGCTACGCCACTGGTTGCACCCTTAATCTTTTCCCCTGAAGATGTTCTGCATTTCAGAGTTCACCAGGGCAAGCTGTCACCTCTCTCTCGTTTCTCCCTTTTGGCCACAATCCTGTCAGACAACCAGCCACAAAACCGGGAAAGTACAAATGGCAGGCAATTGAATAAAATAAACTAGGGGCTGAAAACAAAATTTATTCAGGGCTCAACGTGGTTCAGAACAAGTTCTTCCTCAGGGAGACATCTGGGCCTGGAATAAATTTCATGCCAAGCAGATGGGAATTACCTCTTCACTGTCTGTTTCTCCTTGCCTACAATTCTGCCAGTGCTCGCCAGCTAAGTTTACAGGAACACCAGAAGAAGCTGCAGGTCTCAGCCAGGGAGTTTTATCCCAACCCTACCTGGAGATAGGGATGCAGGTGGTGCTGTGGGTTAAACCACAGAGCCTAGGACTTGCCGATCAGAAGGTCGGTGGTTCGAATTCCCGCGACGGGGTGAGCTCCCGTTGCTTGGTCCCTACTCCTGCCAACCTAGCAGTTCGAAAGCACATCAAAGTGCAAGTAGACAAATAGGTACCGCTCCGGCAGGAAGGTTCTCCAGAAGTGGCTTAGTCACGCTGGCCACATGACCCGGAAGCTGTACGCCGGCTCCCTCAGCCAATAAAGCGAGATGAGCGCCGCAACCCCAGAGTCGGTCACGACTGGACCTAATGGTCAGGGGTCCCTTTACCTTTACCTGGAGGTACTTGGGATTGAACCTGCAACCTTCTGCATGCAAGGCAGACGCTCTTCCACTGAGCCATGGTCCTTTCGTGTGAAGGGAACTATTCAAATGAATGATGTGCTGCTTCTTTCCCTTCCAACATGCAAACACTGGCTGTTATACTGTTCTCTTGTTCTGTTTGAGACAAGAGCAGAACACTTGAGTGACTCATCTTATTGTACAACACTGCCGTCCTACACATTCTTGCCTGCTATTAGGTCTGCGAGATGGATGCAGTGAGACCTGCTAAACTCAAATAGTGGAATATAAACAGCTGAAGAATAGGCTTTAAAATTCAAGAGCTTCACAGGAGCGCTGCTAGGTGCCACATCACGGTTTATCAATGAAGCTGCAGAACAGTTAGGATGGGGAACCTGTGGCCCCTCCAGATGTTGCTGGACTCCAACTCCCATCAGACCCAGCAAACATGGTCATTGGTCAGCAGTGATGGAAGTTGTAGTTCAAGAACATCTGGAGGGGCCACAGGTTCTCCATCCCTGTTCCAAGGCCTGAATTTATAGGGGTGAGCTAGTGCTTAAACCACATTTTACCACCTAAAGTAGCCTTACGCAACCTTGGGTCCCCAGATCTTGTTGGACTACAACTCCCATCATCTGTAGCTAGCAGGGCCAGTGGGGAGGGATGATGGGAGTTGTAGTCCAACAAGATCTGGGAACTCAAGGTTGAGAAAGGCGGACCTACATTATTCAGTTCCAACCACCTTTGAATGTATGTTGCAAAGCAGGGGGAAGAAACAATCGAGGAGGACTGGGAAAAATTTAAAGACTATTTGAAAAAACATTACAAGTTGTATGAATGTTAAAAAATGCTCTTTTTAGAAATTCTTGCTTCAGCATTGGTAAATTAATGAAATGGAAATTAAGGTACAAGAAGTTAAAGGTGGAATAATGAAATAACTTTATTATGTTTAAGTTAAAACATATAAGATTTGGGTTACAATAGTTTTGAAATTAGGCAACATGATAAAATGAAAGATACAATAAGTTTGGAAATAAGTTAACAAATTGCTGATATTTTGTATTACAGAGAATGCAGGGTTTGGAGGATGTGGGGAAGTCCAATAGATGTGTTGGAAAAAAGGATTATGGAAATTTGTAATTTCTCTACTGTATTTTTCTATTTATGTCTTTATTTCTTTTTTCTGTACTTCATAAACTTAATAAAAATATTATTAAAAAAAAATGAATGTATGTTGCAAAGCTGAAAGAAGGCTGAAATGTCCTCTAAGATGGTTTTACAAGAAGCAATAAAAAATTGGAAGCAGCAGGGGAATCTGCTTTTTGATGTTACAATCTGGAGGCTGACAGACATCTTGCTGAATCGGATTGTTCTTGAGAGATTCCACAGGAATTCATTCCTCTTAAGGTCTGGTTAGGCTGCAAAGCCAGCAGCTGGGTGAAGTTTTATAGCTGAACAGTGAAGTACACATTGCAAGGCTCCATTCTTGTATTCCCTTTTTAGAAAGGAACAAACACCAATTTCTCTATCAGTGACTTTTTTCACCTACCATGTGCAAACCAAACACAAGACTCAAATTCAAACTCAGAAGTTTGCAATTGCTTTTCTTTTCTTTTTTTCTGGAAAAAATGAAAGTACAGTATAGCAGCTTTTATTCCAGATAATGTGATATTCAAGGTGATGGGTGCTCTTTAAAATTCATGTTATTAAACTTGTTAGTTGCTCATTGCAGAAAAAGGTCACAAAGCAACTTACAACATATTCAAAATATTAGCATAAGTTAAAATCTCTTATAATATAAACACCGTTAAAAAAATTCCCAATATGCAAGATTAAAAGGCACCAAGAAAAGGATTCCACCCTGTCACAAGTCACACAAATATGGCTTAATTTCATAGCTTTTAGAAATCCTAATGTGTGAGCTCCCAACAGTTTACTCCCAGATTTTAGTCTTAAAAATGAGCCTTTTCAATACAGTATCTTCTTTTGGAGGGCGATTCTGACGGCACCTGCTAGCACTGCCCAACAGCCCTAATCTCATGAGACAGAAATACATCTCATTACTTTCATCAGAATTCTGTTGAACACAAGAAGACAATGCATTTCTATGTCATGAGTTTATGTCTGTTGGGCTTACAGGTGCAGTCAAAAGCATCGTCGGCAAAAGGGAACAGCTACAAAATATTAAGAGAGTAAAAAGCAGGAAAACTAGAATCGTTGGGTTGGAAAGGACCCAAGGGTCATGCGGGAAGCACAGCTAAAGCATCCCTGATAGATGACCATACAACCTCTATTTAAAATCTTACAATGAAGGGGAGTCTACCACCTTCTGAGACCAGACAACCTAGACTCTTGTTTGCTTATTTCGTTTGCCTGTCCCTCCAAGAAGCTGTACACTGGATTGCCTCACAACAACCCTGCAAATTAGGGGTGTGTTTTTTTGGGCGGCGGCGGGGGGGGGGGAATTAATGACTTGCTAAAACTCAGAAACCTGCAGGCTTGCATTGGAAATGGAATTCCAAAGTCAACTTGCATTCTCTACACCAAAAGAGCCGGGCTCTTAAAGTATCCAAGGTAAAGGGACCCCTGACCATTAGGTCCAGTCGTGGCCGACTCTGGGGTTGTGGCGCTCATCTTGCTTTGTTGGCCGAGGGAGCTGGCGTACAGCTTCCGGGTCATGTGACTAATCTGCCTGCTTCTGAGCAGCGTAAACCAGAGCAGCGCATGGAAACGCTGTTTACCTTCCTGCCGGAGCGGTACCTATTTATCTACTTGCACTTTGACGTGCTTTCGAATTGCTAGGTTGGCAGGAGCAGGGACCGAGCTACGGGAGCTCACCCTGTCGTGAGGATTCGAACCACCAACCTTCTGATCGGCAAGTCCTAGGCTCTGTGGTTTAACCCACAGCACCACCCGCATCCCTATCTCCGGGTAGGGTTGGGATAAAACTCCCTGGCTGAGACCTGCAGCTTCTTCTGGTGTTCCTGTAAACTTAGCTGGCGAGCACTGGCAGAACTGTAGGCAAGGAGAGACAGACAGTGAAGGGATAATTCCCATCTGCTTGGCATGAAATTTATTCCAGGCCCAAATGTCTCCCTGTGAAGAACTTGTTCTGAACCACGTTGAGCCACAGCGCCACCTGCGTCCCCTTAATGTATCCTATTACACCCTTAATTTTCAAAACCAAACCAAAACCTACTGCCGCCTGGAAGTTTGTGTGTGTGTGTGTGTAGGGGAGAACCACGAAGCTCTGATAATGATAAGATTGCTTGCTCAGAATCTTACAAAATTGCTGGCAACATTGCACAATGTTCTCCCGTCTCAAGCCACCCAGCTTGTTCCTCGGGCCTTTCTCCAACTACAGCTGACCTATGGTTTCCTTTTGTTGCAAAGCAACCCCTTCCTTTTGTTGTAAAGCAAGTTGTGCCTTAACTCAGATTCATCTGTGTGCATACACTGCACCCCCCACATGCCCCCCCCACCACAAGGGGGCAGGGAAACACAAACAAAGCATTCACCCAGTGACATTTGGAAAAAGTGATTTTCCCACTACCATAAGCAACAAGAAAGGCAGTGCTATCTGAGGAAGTAAGGCATATTCTGTGCTAGGCCTGGCATCCCTATATGTTAGGAGGCTGGGAGTGAGAATCTGCAGACTGGCCAGGATAAATATGGGCCAGGAGGTAGCCCTATAAAGAACATGCACAGAATTCCTGGATACCTGCAATTGCATACAATTGTACCTTGGTTTTCGAACAACTTAGTTCTTGAAAGGTTTGGCTCCTGAATGCCGCAAACTCGGAAGTAACTGTTCCAGTTTGCGAACTATTTTTGGAAACCAAACGTCCGAAGGGGCTTCCGTTTGGCTGCAAGAGATTTCTGCAGCCAATTGGAAGCCGAGCTTTGGTTTCCAAACGTTTTGGAAGTCAAACGGACTTTTGGAACGGATTCCGTTCGACTTCCAAGGTACAACTGTATTTGGGCAGTCATAGAGTCCATAAAGGGACTCAGGTGGTGCTGTGGGTTAAACCACAGAGCCTAGAGCTTGCTGATCAGAAGGTTGGCGGTTTGAATCCCCGTGACGGGGTGAGCTCCCGTTGCTCGGTCCCTGCTCCTGCCAACCTAGCAGTTCGAAAGCATGAAGTGCAAGTAGATAAATAGGTACTGCTCTGGTGGGAAGGTAAACGGCATTTCTGTGCACTGCTCTGGTTCTCCAGAAGCAGTTTAGTCATGCTGGCCACATGACCCGGAAGCTGTACACCGGCTCCCTCAGCCAGTAAAGCGAGATGAACGCTGCAACCCCAGAGTCGTTCGTGACTGAACCTAACGGTCAGGGGTCCCTTTACATTTTTTAGAGTCCATATCAAGAGTCAGTAGCCACACTGTTTCCCACAACACATTTTTCTGCCTCCCTCCCATGCCTTCACATCTTTTGGGTGTGGGGAGAAGTTCCCCACTCTCCAAAGAGTCGAATGGTTTCCTCGTAGTATGCATACTTATATCATTATACAAAAGGTGAACTAGGTTTTGCACTTTTATATATTCTGTTTGACTGGAAGCAGCATTTGGATAAAATGAAGTTGTACACACAACAGTCTTGTTGTTGTTGGGTTTTTTTTTACAAGGCTTTGCTTTCCCACTATAGCCTCCAGTCAAACAGCTTGGCAAGTTTTTGAAGCGATTAAAAAACAAAACAAAACAAAACTTGCAAAACTAGATCAGATGTGAAAGCGCCCATAGCCTGAGATGTGACCCCTCTGATAGCTCAGTTGGCAGAGCACAAGACTCTTAATCTCAGGGTCATGGGTTCAAGGGCGAAAGAATCCTGCATTGTAGGGGCTTGGACTTGATGACCCTCATGGTCCCTTCCAACTCTACAATTCTGTGATTCTATGATTCCAAACCAACTTCAGTTCTCCAGCGAAAGATAAACTGGGTGGTATTCAACAAGACTTCAGTGTAAGGATTAGGGCTAGAGGATTCTACAACCCCCCCCCCTCACCATTCCCAAATCTGCTCTGGAAGGTTAGGGAAAGCCCCCAGAATAGGTTTCAAGGGTGAGCAGGGGAGGAGAGGGGGAGATCAGAATATCTGTTTAGTGCTACATTGGACATAACCCGCTGACTGCCCTCAGCCAAAGTCTCTTGAGGGCCACGGGCCATTTTTTTCTACATTCAGACCCAAATCTTGACTGTACAATTTCACATTCCTTGTTACATAGTTCCAAAGTCATTTCCTTCAGTCTTTCCTAGAGCTGGATTTAGGTTTGATGAGATCCTAAGCTACTGAAGGTAATGGGGCCTTTTATATGTCCAGCTGTCCTTTGTCAACAACAAATTGTCTCTGTTTTTTGTGCCGAATAGATGCTATATGTTAATTTATGGACCTAATAGGTATCTAAAGCCATTTGCACATAACAAAGTATGTATTTTATCAAAGTACACCCAGTGGGGTTTTTTTCCTATAAATTTTTTTGGGGCCCCCAAGAGAGTGGGGCCCTAAGCTATAGCTTGTTTAGCTTGTACATAAATCCGGCACACACTTTCTGATGCCATCACTGATTGATGCCTTCTCCCATCGAAGGGCGGCAAAATCACATGAGGAAAGAGGTGGAAACGAAGGCAGTGGCAGAGAACAAGTCCACTGACAGGACAGAGGAAGCCCACCCAATTGGGCTTGATATCCAAAAGGACTGCTCTGCAAAATGGAAGCCATCAGGGAAGTGTCCAAAGTCAATGCTTCAGTCTCAGTTGTGGGACGGCGATGGTGAGGATCCCCACCAAGGAGGAGATAAGGCCACAGAGCCCAATGATTCCGGGATTGGTTTTGTAGATTCCCAGCACATCCAACGGACTAGAGAGATCGCAAAGGTTCTTCACCGTGTCCAGAAGCAAAGGAGGATGTTTTTTCAGTGTGATGTAGAGGAGGAGGAGAAATGGCTGCAGGCCATTAGTTGCCAGAGAAGTTAAGCTCTGGAGCCGAGATGAGTCCCCTTGAAGCTTCTCTTTCCGTGCGGCCTGCTCCATGCGCCAGCAGAGCTCGTACAAGTCATTGACCAGGTTTATCAGCAGGGAATAGTAGTAGTATTTGGTCGCCCGGCTGCGCCACTTCTTCTTGTTGATATCCGAGATGAGCCCCACGCTCTTCACCCACAAGACAGTGTCGCACATGAAGTACAGGACACGGTTGAGGTTGGAGGCAGTCAGGCAGCAGCGGGGAACCAAATCTGGCAACTGGGAGGCGTGTCTGGCCGAAACGAAGGCATGCAGCATGTTACCAAGCCTGAACACTGCAAGAGAACCCACAATTGTTAGAAGGGCCTTGTTTCCAGACAGCCTGTTTACTGAGCTTTCATTCCAATTTGCTTGCTCAAAGTTTGCACAGGAGATTATACGACAGTCACCGTTCACTGAGCATACATTCTGATGTTTTTGTGGGGGTGACTGTACGACATAATGTAAAGCAATTATCTCCCCCCCCCACTTTTCAGGGGATTTTCCCATTACTTTCCTTACCACAAATATATGTATCTTCTGTGTGTGTGTGTTTGTGTGTTTGTGTGAATGTACATATGTGTAAGGAAAGTGCTTACAAAAACACACGCACACGAAGCCAGCTGGTTGCACAAGAGTGCCAAATCCACTTTAACTGCACATCTTGAATTTGCTGGTTTGTGAGTGAATCCCACCCACAAAATCCCACCTGGAACTGGCTGGAGTTAATCGCATTTATTATCCCAATTACACTCCATCACAGGGTCCTACGGTCTTCTAAATATCAGCTTCTTGGATATGGTTGCAGGCAAGCAAACAATATATAACAGCAACACATAATGCAAGTTAGGGTCTTTAGAAGAGTAAAGTAAAGGTAAAGGGACCCCTGACCATCAGGTCCAGTCGTGGCCGACTCGGGGGTTGCGGTGCTCATCTCGCTTTATTGGCCGAGGGAGCCGGCGTACAGCTCCCGGGTCATGTGGCCAGCATGACTAAGCCGCTTCTGGCGAACCAGAGCAGAAGAGTACTTAAAAACAAAACAGATTTACGGTACTACATGGCTTCAGCAATACAAAAGGTGATGAGATGGGTAGACTTGCACACCTATTGCACAAAAAGTATTCCGCCAAGGAGAACGAGGTGAAGAGGCTGGGCAGGCCTCAATTTATCCTCCAGGAGACCACACTTGCTGGCTGGGCACTCCCCACCAAGCCGTCACTGCCAGATTGTGAATGGGGATGAGGCTAGGCCAAAAAGCCGCCTGACCGTTAAAGGTACGGTAAGTGGACTTGTCAACAACAAGCAAATGATAAAGCAGCTTTCATTTTTTGTTTTCCTATTTCATAAAAGTTATACACTGTTTGATTGAAAACAACAACAAAACCCTCAAACCTCATCACCCAGTCAACAGACATGGATGCTTCTGGTATAGGAACTTAATCCAAGATCCATCAATATACCTCACACTGGGTACCAACAGCCCACCAGATAACGCTGGATATTGGAGGAGATAAGACTTATACAGGAAGAATTGGGTGCAGATCTCTGGAACAGGGCACATTTTCATGGCAAGCACAGCATCCTCCTTTCCCACGCAGTTTTAGAAGGAAGCTAACAGGCAAGATCTACCCTTGGGAATCAGTCATGGGTTTTAAAATAATAATAATAATAATAATAATAATAATAATAATAATAATAATAATAATTTATTTATACCCCACCCATCTGGCTGGGCCTCCCCAGCCACTCTGGGTGGCTTCCAAAAGAATATTAAAATACTATGATACATCAAACATTAAAAGCATCCCTAAACAGGGCTGCCTTCAGATGTCTTCTAAAAGTCTGGTAGTTGTTGTTCTCTTTGACATCTGGTGGGAGGGCCCTCTGCCTGGTTCCCTGTAACTTGGCCTCTCGCAGTGAGGGAACCGCCAGAAGGCCCTCGGAGCTGGACCTCAGCGTCCGGGCAGAATGATGGGGGTGGAGACGCTCCTTCAGGTATACTGGACCAAGGCCGTTTAGGGCTTTAAAGGTCAGCACCAACACTTTGAATTGTGCTCGGAAACATACTGGGAGCCAATGTAGGTCTTTCAAGACCGGTGTTATATGGTCTCGGCGGCCGCTCCCTGTCACCAGTCTGGCTGCCGCGTTCTGGATTAGTTGTAGTTTCCGGGTCACCTTCAAAGGTAGCCCCACGTAGAGCGCATTGCAGTAGTCCAAGCGGGAGATAACCAGAGCATGCACCACTCTGGCGAGGCAGTCCGCAGGCAGATAGGGTCTCAGCCTGCGTACCAGATGGAGCTGGTACACAGCTGCCCTGGACACGGATTTAACCTGTGCCTCCATGGACAGCTGTGAGTCCAAAATGACTCCTAGGCTGCGCACCTGGTCCTTCAGGGGCAGTTACCCCATTCAGGACCAGGGAATCCTCCACACCTGCCCACCTCCTGTCCCCCAGAAACAGTACTTCTGTCTTGTCAGGATTCAATCTCAATCTGTTAGCCGCCATCCATCCTCCAACCGCCTCCAGACACTCACACAGGACCGTCACCGCCTTCACTGGTTCTGATTTGAAAGAGAGGTAGAGCTGGGTATCATCCGCATACTGATGAACACCCAGCCCAAACCTCCTGATGATCTCTCTCAGCGGCTGCATGTAGATGTTGAAAAGCATGGGGGAGAGGACAGAACCCTGAGGCACCCCACAAGTGAGAGCCCAGGGGTCTGAACACTCACCCCCCCCACTTTCTGAACACGGCCCAGGAGGAAGGAGCGGAACCACTGTATGACAGTGCCCCCAGCTCCCAGCCCCTCAAGACGGTCCAGAAGGATGTTATGGTCGATGGTATCAAACGCCGCTGAGAGATCCAGCAGAGCTAGGAAACAGCTCTCACCTTTGTCCCTAGCCCGCCGGAGATCATCAACCAGTGCGACCAAGGCAGTTTCAGTCCCGTGATGAGGCCTGAATCCCGACTGGAAGGGATCCAAATGGTCCGATTCTTCCAGGCGTGCCTGGAGTTGTTCAGCAACCACTCGCTCAATCACCTTGCCCAAGAATGGAAGATTTGAGACTGGGCGATAGTTGGCCATCGTGGCCGCATCTAAAGATGGTTTTTTAAGGAGTGGTTTGATAACCGCCTCTTTGAGCGGGTCTGGGAAGGCTCCCTCATGGAGGGAAGCATTCACCATCCCACGAAGCCCATCGCCCAGCCCTTCCCGGCTAGCTTTTATAAGCCAGGATGGGCAAGGATCAAGGAGACAGGTGGTTGGTTTCACTCGTCCAAGCAGCCTGTCCACATCCTCGGAGGTAACAGATTGGAATTGATCCCATGCAATTTAGCACTCTCCCGCCCCGGCCCTGCTCCCACAGTGGCGTCTACCTCTTCCCGAATCTGAGCGACTTTATCTGCAAAAAACTTTGCAAAATCATTGCAGGAGATCATGTGGCCCGTACTGGGCCCCGATGTAGGTTTTTGTAAGGTTCCGCTAAATTGCGGACCACCTGAAAAAGTCTCCTGCTGCTGTTTTCTGCAGATGCAATAGAGGCGGTGAAGAAAGTCTTCTTCACCGTCGCTACCGCCACTTGGTAGGCTCGACATTGAGCTCTAACCTGTGTCTGGTCAGCTTCAGAATGGGTCATCCGCCACCGGCGCTCTAGCCGTCTCAACGATTGTTTCATTGCCCTCAGATCCGTGGAAAACCACGGGGCTGTCCAGGCTCCATGCCACTCACCATCTGGCCCAGGGCTATTTCAACCACTTGGCTCCCCCCCACCCCAATGTACCCTGCTTACTTACATGTTGAGCAATTTATTTATTAAAAGCCAATTAAGGTGACATGCTGAAACTGTGCAAAAGCAAAGGAAGATGTATAGGATTTTATTTGCAAGCATGTCCTCCTCAAATGGAGCATTTCCAGGTATAAGGGTGGATGAAATGCAGCCTGAGTCACTATGTCCATTCATGTCTACATCAATGAAATCACACATATAATTAAAGCAAATTACTTACCGTATTTTTTGCACCATAACACTCACTTTTTTCCTCCTAGAAAGTAAGGGGAAATGTCTGTGCGTGTTATGGAGTGAATGCCTACGGATGGCAGGGGGATCTGCTGCAGTCATGAGCAGAGGATCCATGGTTCCCCTTCCTTCCCTCCTCCGTGGCTCGCTTTGAAACAGCAAAGCGGGAGAAGAGCCGCTGAGTGGGGAGGAGAGAGGGACAGAGAGCCTTTTTGCTTTAAAGGAGCAAAGCGGGAGAGGAGAGGTGCCACTTTGACGAGTCACCCCAAATTCACCAGCAGATCACATAGCATGTCCATGGCTACAGCTTGCACCAAAAAAATCATGCACCCACTGTTGCCTGGAGCCGCAGTGGTGCAAAAACATGGTTACAAAGCATGGATCCACATGGATCCTTAGGATTTTTGCATTGGGCTACCCCAAACTCACCGTCAGATCACATGTCTGTGTCCACAGCATGAACCACAAAAGTCATACATCCACTGTTTCGTTTAGAATATTTTTTTTCTTGTTTTCCTCCTCTAAAAACTATGTGCGTGTTATGGTCGGGTGCGTGTTATAGAGCGAAAAATACGGTAATTTAAAAAACCTTGCAAAAACCTCTGTTGTGTTTGATCTCAGGCCCATTGGCTGAATGCAGTCCTCCAAAATTTTCTATTTAGCCTTTGATACTGTCCCCAGACCATACCCCTCACTGGTCCTGCTTTGCACACCCCCCCCCCGGTTGTTTTTGCCTGTCTGGAACGTGTCCTTGAACTCTGATAATGCCTTGTGCTTGGCTGGCTGGAGTGGGGTTGTGTGGGTGTGTACCAACTAGCTTATGGTACAAAGATAACATTTACATACATACATTTACATACATTTTGCCTCTAGCCCCACCCACCACTGCCATGTGGCCCCCATAAAGTTGCCCAGAAGGGAATGTGGACTTGGGCTTTCAAAGGTCCCCCACCCCTACAACAGATCATTTTTGATAGATCTGATGAAGAATTATAAGCATGTGCTCTTCTCATTTCAATTAACTAGCTCAAGTGCAGCAACACAGGCTCTACTGTTTTCATCATCATTTGTGATCTGTTTCAATTATATATTGCTTTTGTGCATTTGCAACTGGTCCTTTTTTCTGCTCCCCATCTCCAGATTATGCCTACAAAAGACGTGCCTCTCTCTCTCTCTTGGTATTTCCTTATAAGAAAACATACTTACACTTGCGGCCGGAGCGCATGCTCGCCTCCAGGTTTTTGAGCTTCATTATCACTTCCTCTCGGCTGGTCTTATGCTCTAACATATAGCTAAGCAGCATGCATGCATACTGAGTTGCTCTGGAATGGGGAGGAAAAACACGGAGAACCCAATTCACATCACAGGCAAAAGCAGAGGGACAGGACTGTCTCTCCCACAATTAAATTAAGGCAGAAGCATCAAAGGGGCAGAACTATCCTTTTCCTCGGGGCGACTGCTCACAAAATATCCTTACGCACACAATTATGTTTCCTGGTTTAGGAGGCAACTCAAGCAATGTGAACATGCACACAAGGACACGCACACTATAATCAAGAATCCATTACGGCAACATGCTGTGTGGGGGGTGACCATTGTGGCTGATCCGGAAATTCCAGCTAGTGCAAAATGCTGCGTTTGATGAGGACAGACTACTGCCAGTACACAGCATTGGTGATTAAAAACTTACACTGGTTGCTCATATGGGTCCAGGGTCTATTAAAGCCTGGTCCCTTATATCATGGCCCATTCATTGTGATCTTTGTGGAGTCCCTTGATGGTATCCCATGGCTCATAACTTTTAGAAGCCATTCTTTCAGTGCCTGTGGAACTCCTTCCCAATTGAGATCAAACAGCCAGTCTCCTTGCTCAACCTCAGACACACGGTTATTGGTTATAGGCTTGTTGTTCCAGCAAGCATTGAAAGGTGGTCTTTGGTTTCCTTCTAACTTTGTATTGTTTTATTGACCCATTTTCTGTGGGTTGTTTTTTTTTTTTTTATGTCCAGCACCTAGAAATGATTAAGTGGTATGTAAATGAATCAAAATATATAAATTAAAAATATATATTATTAGCAAACACCCAAGAGTAAGAGCAGGTATTCTTGAAATGTGTTGGCTTGGAGCAAGCAAGCATCTCCCTAACTCCCATTTCTTTCCTAAAGTCTGGCCCAGTTCACACATCATGCTAAACCAAGGTTAATGATGTGCCGTAGACAAAACCATGACCCCCCATTGAGGTGCGACGCTAAGCCAGGGACTGTGGTTTGTTTCCTCCCAAATATCTGGAGGGCATCAGGTTGCCAAAGGCTGCCTGGCACCAGTTCTACAGAATTTCAGACAGGAGCATCTTACAGCACTTCCTGAGGATACCAAGGACTGAATCCGGCACCTTCTGTGTGCAAAGAATTTGCCCGGTTACTGAGTTATGACTAAGTGAGGCAGCATTTTCCCTCTGGCTGTTTTGCACATCAGCTGCATTCCTGTTTGTCTAGCACTACTAGGGATGGATGAACCTGTCCTTTTTGACTTCTATTAACTTTCTCATTTTTCCAGCCTTAGGTTGAGTCCTCCACATTTCTCTGGAAATCTGTGGCTGTTATTTTGTTTTTTAATCCTCATAAAAACCCACCAGTATTTTTCCACGTGAATTTTACCTGTTTTTGTATGCCGTCCCAACCAAGACACACATCTTTGCAACCGGTTCCCTCCCCCTCCAATATACAGCGGTACCTCGGGTTACATACGCTTCAGGTTACAGACTCCGCTAATCCAGAAATAGTACCTCGGGTTAAGAACTTTGCTTCAGGATGAGAACAGAAATCGTGCTCCGGCGGTGCGGCGGCTGCAGGAGGCCCCCTTAGCTAAAGTGGTGCTTCAGGTTAAGAACAGTTTCAGGTTAAGAACGGACCTCAGGAACGAATTAAGTACTTAACCTGAGGTACCAATGTACTGCATGCTTATGTGTTACTTTCACCAATGAATGTATTTTCATGCACACTTTCCCCCGCTATATGCACTGATGTGTACATTTTCTGTCGGGAGACCAGCTTCGCAAAAATCAAGGGAGTGTGAATTTTGAAGAATAGTTGGTAATGGTTTCCATGTTGGTTCACAAAGCTTCTCATAAAAATGCAATCATAACAGATTTGCTTCCCCACCCTCTCTTGTAGAGTTTTGTTTTAGTAAAGTCTGTGCATGATTTGATGAAATTCGGTCTGGTCTGAGTTCCTGAACCCTTTAATTTTGACCACGCTTTTTGGAGCAAGGGTCATCCACCACACAGGGCAACAGAGAACAAGTCTGCCAAATCTTCTGCACGACAGCCCTTCAGATATGTGAATACTTCTCTTCTCCAGGCTAAACATAACTAGCTTTGCTGGTCCTCACATGATTGGGTTTTCACAGAAGAGAGATCGAGAGATCAGCTGTTCATTGCTCCAGATTAAACTGCTGCTGACAAGAGCACCGCAGTTTCAAAAATAATTATAATCAATTTCTTTTATAAGCCACTTCCGCCTCCTGCAGCTCAGACAATACATGCCTAATTTTTATCCTCACAAAAGCCCAATGAGATAGGCTAGGCTGAGAACTAGTGATTGGCCCAAAGTCACCCAGTGAGCTTCATGTTGATATTACTGTATTATTATTATTATTAATACCCTGCCCATCTGGCTGGGTTTCGCCAGCCACTCTGGGAGCTTCCCAACAGAATATCCAACACGATAAAACATCAAACATTAAAAACTTCCCTAAACAGGGCTGCCTTCAGATGTCTTCTAAAAGTCAGAGAGTTGTTTATTTCCTTGACATCTGGTGGGAGGGCTTTCCACAGGGCGGTGCCACCACCGAGAAGGCCCTCTGCCTGGTTCCCTGTAACCTCACTTCTTGCAGGGAGGGAACCGCCAGAAGGCCCTCGGAGCTGGAGCTCAGTATCTGGGCTGAATGACGGGGGTGGAGACTTGATTTGAACCTCAGTTTTCCTAGCTCCAGTGTTACACTCAGTAGAAGGCAGTATTTTATGTTTGTTCTATGAGTCAGACCACTGACCCATCGAGCTCAGTATGTTGGCACAATGGGTCTGGCTGTTAACCAGAAGGTTGGCAGTTTGAACCTACCCAGGGACAGCTGTGGACCACAGATTGTTAAATTTGCCAAAGGCCTAGGAAAAGAGGAATGTTTTTGGCTGGCACCTAAAGATATGGAACGAAGGCACCATGCATTGTAGGGGTTAGGCTAGATGACCCTCGGGTTCCCTTCCAAAACTCTATGATTCTATAATAATCTACTGCCTACTCGGACTGGTAGCAGCCTCTCCAGGGTTTCAGGCAGGGGACACCCCTTATGGTTTAGAGCAGGCATAGGCAAACTTGACCCTCCAGATGTTTTGGGACTACGACGCCCATCATCCCTGACCACTTGTTAGATCATGGGAGTTGTAGTCCCCAAACATCTGGAGGGTCGAGTTTGCCTATGCCTGGTTCAGAGGGGTGTCCCTGGGTTGCATTTCATTTCTATGAAGTTGTATGCAATACTTAAGGCAGAGATCCTACAATCTAATTTATCAGGGAGTAAGTCCTTCTGAGTTTAACTACCGAGCATACAGTGCTTTTTTCCTGGGGGTACACATACCCCCAAACTTTTTGTGAATCTTTGTACTTTTGTCCATTTACTGTATTTATTTCCCCCCGATTTGAACTCTAAAATGGTGATTTTCTTGAGTCCAAATGAGTACCCCTAAACTTTTAGAAAAAAAGCACGGCGAGTATATAGGATTGCACAATTGCTTCTCTCTCTCTCTGTTTTTGGTGTGGTGGGAAAGGCTTGCGAAATCGACAACTCTATCTGAACACCGCCTTAAAAGTGCCTTTAGCAATAAATGCAAAATAAAGCTAAAACAAAAACAAAACTTTTGGAGGACACCTGCCATTCAGCCCGCCACCCACTCGCCTCTTTCCTTCCCCCCTCACCGAAAGAGCCGATCTCGACCCTGGGTCTGGTTGGTGAAGTGCACAAACGCTTCCATTTGCAAAGGCGGCGGCAAACCCCACGCCGGACGGCGGCCAAGCAGCTCGGAACCCCGACGCGGAACTTCCCGCAACGCGCCACCTGTGCGATCAGCTGGCTCTCGGGGAGTGGGCGTGGTCAGAGTTAGCTCCGCCTCCCCGCCCGTAGATCGCCCAGCCCCTCAAAAACGGCCGGCCTTCCTTCCTTCCGGGTCTGGGTTACTATGGCAACGTGTCAACTTCCGGAAACAGGTGCACGGTGCTTTTGTGTGTGTGTGTGTGTGTGTGTGTGTGTGTGTGTACACGTGTATAGGTGCGGGGCTGGGGTTTGGAAAGCGGAGTAAGGGGTTGTGATTTGTTATTGTGAAATCAATTAATAAGATTCATTAACATGTCTCTGGAGCTCAGCACCGTGTGTGTGTGTGTGTGTGTGTGTGTGTGTGTATACACACACACACACACACACACACGCATTTATCTTTCTCACATGCACTTTTTTTAAAATGGGGCCAGTTGGTTTGAGAGTAAGAGTGGAGATGAGGAACTATATAACCTTTAGAATGGTTTATTGACTATTTACAGATAAATTGTAAGGAGATTAAAAACATTGGCGGGATTATTGCAATAACCTGCAGTTTCACAAGTGTATATATTTAAAGAAGATGAATAAATGAACAAATTAAGTTAATGTGGATATGCAGAAGATGTTAAAAATAAATTTAAGGAACTGCAGAAGTTGGGGGAGGAAGTCAAGTTTTGAAATCAGTGAAAATGTATAAATCTGAAAAGTATAAATTATATATTACAGTACTTTTTTCGGGGGGGGGGGACACAAACCCCTAAACATTTTGTGAATCTTTGTACTTTTGTCCATTTACTGTATTTAATTTTCCCAATTTGAACTATAAAATGGGGATTTTCTTGTGTCAAAATGAGAGTAGCCCTAAACATTTTTTAAGGAAAAAAAAAATCTCTCTCTCTCTCTCTCTCTTTCTCTCTCTCTCTCTCTGTGTGTGTAAAACACCTTTAGAAGAGATCCCTGTATAGGGAAGGTTTTTTTAATGTTCAATGTTTTATTTTGTTTTTATATATGTTGAAAGCTGCCCAGAGTGGCTGAGGCAACTCAGTGAGATACGTGGGATACAAATAAATAATAATAATAATTCTTATTATGACACTAGGTCCAGGGAGATCCAGCTTCAAATCCCTCACGTACCCATAAAGCTCGTTGTGTGACCTTGGGCTGCTTACACAGGCACACCCAGTGTAATCTACCTCATAGGGTGGTTGTGCAGATTCAACTGGGAGGAGGAACCATCTACACTCTCTGGAGCCCTTTAGTGTATAAGGTGATTATAAAACAAACACACACCTGCACACAGCCCTGTGAGGTAGGTTAAGCTAAGGGAAAGCAACTGATCCAGGATTTCACCCAGTGAGTTTCCATTTGGACGATAAAGTTATTAGTCTAGTGTTGGAGACAGCATGCCTTTGAATAACATCTGCTGGGGACAGTGGCGTAGCGTGGGGGGTGCAGGGGGGGCCGGCCGCACCGGGCGCAACATCTGGGGGGGGGGCACGCTCGCCGCCTCCGGAGTCGCCGAAGAGCCTCGGGCGCAGGCTGTAGCAGAGCCCCATGTCTCGCGGAACCGACGAGCTGTGTGCGCGTCCGGGCTGAAGGCGTCCGGCAGGCAGCGGCTCTCAGCGCTTGTCGCGGTCCCCGCGCGTCAGGGCCGCGGAGGGCGTGCCAGGCAGCCCCTCCTCACAGCCCCGCCACCGCCGCTGCTGCAGCTGCTAGGCCATGTTGCATTTTCCTTGCCTCTCTGCCCTCCTCCTCCGGGCAAGCGGCGTCGTTTGGGCGGCGGCGCTAGCGGCAACTCGCCTCAGATCACCTGACACGGACCCGCTGCCGCCGCCGTGGCTACCTTACCGTAAATACCCCAGCCCAGGCAGCAGCAAGAAGAAGCTGGCAGCGGCGGCAGGTTAGGGGTGCAAATTACTTGCCTTGCCCCGGGTTAGGGGGCGCAAATTACTTGCCTTGCCCCGGGTTAGGGGGTGCAAATTACTTGCCTTGCCCCGGGTGCTGACAACCCACGCTACGCCGCTGGCTGGGGATCCCTAGTAGGAGAGTGCTGTTTTATCTGTTTTATCAAGCAAGACTCTCCTGAACTTGACTTCTGAGGAGTCATGGGCATATTTGCTTTCTAATGAGGAACACAGACACACTGAATTCCATTCTGGTAGAGCGGAACATAAGAAGAGCTATGCTGGATCAGATGAAAGGCCCATTTAGTTAGGCGTCTTGTTCTCATAGTGGCTAACTTGATGCCTATGGGAAGCCCAAATGCTGGACCTCAGCACTATAGTGCTGTCCTCGCTCTCCCTTTTGGTTGCCGTGGTATGAAGCAGGTATTGCTTCTCAAAATATAATGAACTGCTTTTGAGTGGGGGGAAATACCTGATCAATAATCAGATTATATTTTACTACAGGGCTTTCTTAATATTCGAAGCTGCCAAACTGCTTGTAGAGGGACAATAGAAGTGGCACAAAAATGCCTGTCTTCCTCCGGAAGCAGCCCCTGGACATCCCTTCACCCACTGAAAAGGACTGGATTAAGAAAGACGAAGAGGAGGACATATACTTGAAAGATCCATATGAGTTCCTTGATTCTTTGCCTCAGCCTTATCGGATGATCAATAAACTGGTGAATCTTCTGCTTGAGCGGACCTGGGAAATTGTTGAGGGGCCGCAACCATTACAGGAAACCAGGCAGCCGAAGGTTCCGCCCCCAAAGTACCCACCTTCATCTGAATTCCAGGTACTCATTCCTGGGCAAATTGTGGGATGAGTAGTTCTTACTTAGCAGTAGCTCCTCAATGAATTCAGTAGGATATAACAAAGAGTCTTGTGGCACCTTAAAGGCTAACAAAGTTATTATGGCATAAGCTTTTGTGGACTAGGATCTACTTCACCATATGTATGAAGTGTTTTCCTGAGGTGGTAGGCATATATGCATATGATTGTTAGTGGGTGGGATGGTGAGGTCAGAGGGAAATGAACTGCAGTAAGCACAGACTGTGGTGGTTATTTAACAGGCTACTTACATGTGTGCAAAATGGCTAGTGTGGTTATTAATATGGCAGCATTGAAAATAACACTAATACTTATCAGCAGTGGATTAATGCATGCAATGGGATTAATTGCTGAGCTGGGCATTGTGCTTTCTTCACTTTCCATATTCCCAGGTTGAGGGAAGGGCAAACTGCATGGTAGCCGCTGGAGAATTCATCTTCACTGGCTTTTCTATGGGACTATCTGTCTTCAGCATACCCACATGTGAAAAGCCCACATGCGAGAAGGTATGTGCTTGGGAGGCAGCCAACGTTGAGATTTGTGCCATCAAGGTTTCAAACTTTGGCAGTAGCTCCTATCTCATTGGTTCAGTGGATGAGCTGGGTAAGTATATTTAACACCCATTTGCAAATTAATTATCTTTTCTACACTATTTTCTATCCTACCTGTCTTATGAGGACCTCAGGCCTCTGTTATGTTTGTCCCATCAACCCTGTGAGAGGGATCTGTATTGTTTCTATTTTACAGAAGGGAGAACTAAAGGAAGAAAGTGGCTTGCATGGAATGACATAGTGGCCCCATGCCTTTTCTCGTTGCCTGGTTGTAATTCTGAAAACCTCCCTGTGCTTTAATGACAACTAAGAAGCACAAATCCTGCCTGAGACGATGTTGTTTATTGTCTTTTTCAGCTTAATTTTGGCAACTGAAGCAGCTCTGTAGTCATATGTCTGAGTTGTCCTGCTACTTGGATACCCACATTCAGCCACTTCTATGCCAGAACTGGTGCATGACTTGGATTTTGCAAGAAACTGCCCCCACGCTAGCAACCATTCTCTTTTTCAAATAAGAGAGTAAGGTGTGATGAGTACGCTTGATGATGCCCAGCTCTATTTTTTTGTGTATCATCTCATTTAGGAAAGCTGTGTAAGCCATGGACCAGCACCTGGGCTTGATGGTAGGCTGGAGGAGGGTCAGTAAATTGAATCTGAATCTTGGCAAGATGGAGGTGCACTGCCTGACCAATTCCAGTCTGGATAATTGATCAATTGCCTACTGTAGATATATACTTCCCCTGAGGTGCTCCTGGATTTATTTCTGTGACTGGAGGCTCAGGTGACCTCAGTGGCTAGGATTCCCTTTTACCAAGATAGCATAATTACTCTTTTCCATTCTGTAGTAACCTCCCAGCTGGACTACTGCAATTCATTGCAGTGCTTTCTATGTAGGATTGTCCTTGAAGTTGGGCTGGTGCAAAATACAGCAGCTGAACTTGGGACAGGATACCACCAGCATGTTCCCCTGCTGTTGGAAGAATTGCACTGGCTGCCAGTTAGCTACTAAGCTAAGTTCATGGTGCGGGTTTTGGTGCAGAAATCGCTATACAACTTGGGACCAGGATAACTGAAATAATGTTTCTTCCCTTATGAAACTGCAGATACCATCTCATCAGGAGGCCTGTTCCATACTATGTTGGAATTGGGATTTTAGCATGACAGCACCTGTCCTTTCCATTGTGTTTCAAACCAGCACCATCTCTATTGGATCATAGCCAATGTTAGTCCTGCTCAGAGTAAACCCACTGAGATGAATGACCATGGCTAATTTAGATAAGTTAATCTCAACTGTTGCCAGGGATAGAACCTGGGACCTTCTGCATGCAAAGCAGATTCTCTGCCACTTAACTACAGTCATCCCTTTGCTACATAAAACCCACCCCCTTTTGCTATTGCTTCTCCAGTTGGTGACTTGGTGGACTGCTGATGGTCACAGGTAAGAGATGGTCACAGGTAATCAGCAAGCCTGGTAGCATGAGATGCTAGGGTTCAAAGGAGCAGGGCTTCTCCTCAGCTATGCAGATGTTATCTCGCCTTTACTCCAGGGCATGCAAGGCACAGCATCCACGATTCTCTCACTTCTGTTTTACCCTCACCACAACTCTATGAGGTAGGTTAGGCTACAAGATAGTAGCTGACCCAAGGTCACTAGCGAACTTCATGGATGAGCAGGAATTAGTATTTGCATCCCTCAGAACTCTCCAAAGGGAAAACTGATCATTTATAAGACTTGTCATTTAATGGATAATGGAAAAGAGGAAATCTGATGTGCTAATGAACATGAAAGAAAAGGTATCCTAGTGCAATATCTTCTGTTGTTGTGTTCCAGGTATTGCACGTCTTTTTTACTTTTTCAAGGAGAATCTGCTGTCTATAAAAGCCATAAATGAAGTGGTGAGTCCCCACTATATATCTATCTCTTATAGTTACTGGTTATCTGAATCTCAGTTTTGGAAAACCCAGTTACCCAAATCCATTGTGCGGTACCCATATTGGTGCAATTCTAAGTAGAAAGGCACTTCCATCCACCCATATGTATAATTATTCACACACACACACACACAACTTTCCCCCCATAGCATTTGATATACAGCATGATAACGAACATGCTTTACTTGGAAGTAAGACCTATACTTTCAGTGGTGTTTATTTCTAAAACAGTGCCCCAACTTTCTGCATGCTTACCGGTACTTGGAAACAAGTCCCATTTCACTCAGTAGACCATCTGAGTAAACATGCTTTGGCTCGGTCTGAATGTAAAATGAGGTTAAATGTGAATGACCGACAGCGGCCAAACTTAAACCATAAGAAGTCTCACAGATGCCAGTGGAAGAGATGCATGACTCAGTCCTATGCATCTTTACTCCAAAGTAGGTCTGACTGTGTGCAGGAGGGCTTGCTACATGATACATACATGATAAAGCTATTTTTAGCCATCTCACCCCTTGCTTTTTCCTGTAAGACCAATTGCAGTCCTTAACAGTCACCAACAGGTTTACCACACCTATCAGCCAATCACCCATTCCCACCACCCTTCTGAGTAATACCCCTCCCCACCCTCTCACTATATATAAGGGTCTGGTAACTTCTGTTTCAGTGTATCTGAAGAAGTGTGCATGCACACGAAAGCTCATACCAATAACAAACTTAGTTGGTCTCTAAGGTGCTACTGGAAGGATTTTTTGTTGTTGTTGCTTGCTACTTAGTATGTGTGTATAAAATTGAACCATTAGCATATCCTCTCCTGTAAATATTAATGGGACTTAATTTTGGTGGTTGTTGACTTGCAGCATGCTAAAAGTCCCGACTGGTGCTGCTTCAAGGTTTTACATATCTGCTATACTCAGGGCTGGCCCACCTACAAGGCAAGATGAAGCAGCCACTTTGGGCAGCAGAAAGTCTCACCCCATTGCTCCACTGTCAATTTCTGGCAAGTTTTTGCTGAAATTTTGAAAGATCTGGCAGAGTGTGAGAGATCTCACCAGATTTTGGTGAGATCTCACTGGAAATCGGCTCTGGCTAACTTCTCCACTAGCACCGGAGAGGGTGGGGTGCTGCTTTTTTATTTTGCTTCAAGCAGCAAAACTGGATGTGTCAGCCCTGACTCTACTTATCCTTCCAAGACTCTTGCAGCCAGCCTATACTCTGCATTACCTGCATAGAACTGTCACTTGTGGGCTGAGTGTTTTGATGGTCCACCTTCCTGTCGATGCCAGCTTTCTTCCCGGATGAGGTCCTCTGCGTTCAACAACCGTCCAGCAGCAGGCGGAAAATCAATAGGCACAGCTTTCCCCACTGTACAGTCCTTATCTGCAGCCAAGTCCAACTGTTAAAATGAGTTACGTCTATTGAACTCTGGAGGCAATGATGAATGTGATAAAGCCACGTATGTTTTATTGTGCATTTTCCTGGCAGAACATCAAGGTTTCCTCATCAGAGTCTTCTAATGATAGGTGGGGTGCTCAGAGTCAAACACATAAATGAAAAAAGAGCTTTTGCAACAAACCTGCCAGATCAGGTTTCCCTGCTTGGCATTCCTGCTTCCACAAGCCCAGCCCACTCTAATTTCAGAATATATATTTACCATCTTCTTATCTCTTTTTTGGCAGGAAGATATTAGTAAGCGAAATACATGTGTTGCACTGGAACTCTCTCATGGGGCTGATTATGCAGGCTTTCTGCTGCAAGGCAAGTCTCAACATTTGTCAAACTTAGCCAGACAAGTTGCAACCTGTGGGCTGGAGTGTGGCACTTTATATATTTTTTTATCCTTCAGGTTTCCCTTTGGAATCTCTCTTTTTACCACGATGTGTTTTGGGTAGTTCATTTTGTGATACTGCACCCACTCGGTCTAATCTTCCAAATAAAAAATCCAGACCACCCTCCGCAGACAAGTAACTTTTCAAATGCATATTTATAGCTTTTAAAAAAATAAATAAAAAGGAACCAAGTCCTCAGAAGATAGCTTACAAAAATAGGCATTATAATCACAATACTGTACATCTCCATAAAAAAGCCTCATCAATTAAAATACGAGGAAGGGACCGGTGGCCTTCAGATGTTCTTGGACTACAACGCTTTACATCCCTGGCTATTGGCCACACTGGTTGGAGCTAATGTAAGTTGAAGTCCAACAACATATGGGTGGTCACAGGTTCCCTGCTGCTGAATTAAAACATATGGCGCCTGCATAAAATCAATGTGAAAGGGCATTATTATTATTATTATTATTATTAAGTTTCTAAGCAATCTGGGGATCTCACTGGTACATCTGCACATGCTTAAACTCAGTTCTGCCCTGCCTCAGCCCCTTCAAGGCAAGCTGCAACAATGCTGCTGTTTGGGGGGGGGGGTTCTGTCCCACCACACTGGCAGCTGGTAGGTCTAACTGAAGACCAGTTAGAGAAAGGGCCTTCATAGAATTCTCTAGAAAGGACCTTCCAGAGATATGGGGTCACCACCAATAAGGCCCTACCTCTGGTATATGGATAAAATGGGCCTTTCTTGTTAATTCCTGAAGGCTGCAATCCTGTATCCACTTACTGGGAGTAAGCGCCGTTAAACTCAGTGGGCCTTACTTCTGAGTAGACATGTATAGGATTGCACTGTAAGTCAGTCAAGCATAAGGTGAGGAAGTTGTTTCTGTTCCCTACAGAGGCCGATTCCATTTCCTTTGGCTTTCACCGAGAATATACGACGCTGCTAATATAAAACTATTAGGAGAAGCATCCTCAAAGAGCTTTAGAAAACACCCTTTATCAAACCGTAGGGGTTTCTGATCCTCAGCATAGTTTTTTTACACTGTTGGGTATATTTGTAGAATGTATTTACATGTATGAACTTTATCACAAAAAGAATAAATCAGTCTGGATGGTAAAGGACCAGAATTTTGGCAAGTAACTGCACCAGCATATTGCATGACTTAGTTGCAGAGTTTTTGTGACACAATCCAGGCTATGGCGCTGACATGGAAACTTTCTCAATAGGGTTTGAGGTTGCTTTCAGATATTGGGTAATGGATACTTTGAATGTGTGTGACTTTTTGTATGTTTTGGTAAGATTCCTCCCCCCTTCCTCATATGCTTCAAAACTTTAAGAGCCACTTACATGCCTATATATATATATGTATCTCCCGACATACTATGTATAAGTGGCCAAGAGTAAGCATGAATTTGCCTTTTAGGGAGCAAAACTAGAAAGATTGCTTGACTAAGAGACCTTTCTTCTCCTTCTGCATTGCTTCATCTGTTTTCTTCTGTTTCCTCACAGCAGGCAGCTCGGAGGCTTGGCTGGAGATCTACCGATTGCCTAAGGATTCTTGGCTAAAAGAGACAGAAAATGCCCAGAATGTCACACCTACAACTCCAGCAAACACCAAGGACATGAAAGTTAACCAGGCAACCCTGCCAGAGAAGGCTGGGGTAGAGGTGGATAAAAAAAATGTAATTCCTATGGATCATATCTAACCCCTCAAAAGTTTTTTGTGCCCTTCCCCTCCATGACCTTTCAATTGTCATTAGAATGAATGAATGAATGAACACATGAATAAATGAATGAATGTGCCTTCCAAATGTTGTTGGGCTCCAACTTCCATCAGCCAGCATGACCAAAGTTCAGGGACAATGGGAGTTTTAGTCCAACATAATTTGATAATAATTTTTATTAGTTTTCAGTTACAACAATCCAATAATAGCCTCATTATAACAATGCAAAATTATAATACAATTACTAATAGCAATCATTCAGATGCCAAATTATATAATTTAGGTGCCCCCCCCCCCCGCATTCTAGAATTGATGCATTCCAAAAATCTTATTCATTTCAATTACACTATTCCAAAAATCTTATTCATTTCAATTACACTACAGTCAAAATAGCAGTGTTAACGACTTCCATTCGTATCAACACATCAACTGATTTATAAACCTGCAGGTGAAGCATTCAAACTATATCCTTGTTCTTCCTGTGTGTGGCAATTATCCTGTCCTTGTAAAATATTATATCTATCTTTTCCCAGTTGTTGCTGTTCTCCATCATGCCTTGGGCGGAGCTAATATCCCATTGTTGTTTCAGAAATTCCCCATTGCTCCGTCCCGTGCTTCATTGTTTTGCAACTTTAAAAGCAGCTGCAAAAATCACACCGTCCCATTGAATATCCTGTTTTCGCCATTTTCCCTCTCAGCCTGGGAAGGAGAGTGATCTGAAATAACTCAGTAATGAACATTACTGAGTCCAACATCATTTGAAGGGAAATGGGCGCCCTATTTCCACTGTAGTTCTTCAAGAGAGTGTTGTCTTTAGTTCTTTTCTGTCCCGATACCATTTATACACAGGTGTACGTTCCAAACTTTTTCAGAGGCAGAAAATTTGTATTCAGTGAAGCCAAATGACAATGTTTCAGAGTTCTCTTCTCACGAGCAAGTAGTCTTTCTATCGTGGATAGGCATGCCTGGAAATTATTTATTTGTATGAACCACTTGATCAAAAAATATTTCTCTTCGACTGGTGTGCAGATAAAATAACAGATAAACCAATGCTGAGATCCACAAACCCATGAATGTGCTGCCCCTTCATTTGTAACATTAGCACTAGCAAACCTTTCAGAAATGGGCTTGCATGTTCCCCATTTCCTCCTCTTTCAAGGAGGAATTATCACCTGCTCCCTGTGTGTTTTCCTTTTCTTTCACTGGGAGCAGGACTGAGCATGTCTTAAAGGTTTGTTGAGCTGAGGGTGCTGCAGTGGTCCTAGGTGAAATTGGGGTATCCTGGATCACATTGTATGTTATAGGGACTCCAGTGTGTATATAATAATTGCTGCCTTTTCTGGTTCTGTAGAAGAAGGCTCCGGAAATCCAAGGATTGGTTGCTGAAGAGGTGGTAAGTAGTCTAACAGTGGTCTAAACCACTGAGCCTCTTGGGCTCACTGATCTGAAGGGTTGGTGGTTCGAATCCCCGTGACGGGATGAACTCCCGCTGCTCTGTTCCAGCTCCTGCCAACCTAGCAGTTCAAAAGCACGCCGGTGCAAGTAGATAAATAGGTAGCGCTGCGGCAGGAAAGCAAATGACATTTCTGTGTGCTCTGGTTTCCATCACAGTGTCCTGTTGCGCCAGAATGTTGCTGGCCACATGACCTGGAAAGCTGTCGGTGGACAAATGCCGGCTCCCTCGGCCTGAAAGCAAGATGAGCGCTGCAACCCCATAGTCGCCTTTGACTGGACTTAACCGTCCAGGGGTCCTTTACCTTTACCTTTTTTTTTTACAGTTCCTAGCATTATTTGGAGGAAACCATGACTGTTAAGGTGATATAACTGTTCTTGAAGTGAAGGGTATTGGTTGATGTGATCAGGGTCCTTTAACACAGATGAGTTATGCCATAACTATTGAGAGATTCTGAACATGCCATCTTGTTTGAGAAACACAACACACATCGCTGGATCACAGAAATGCTAGTAAACAAAAAAAGTAGACCACGCAAGGTGGAAGTCGGCCAATTCCCGCTGCAGCTTATCTGTAAAGGAAGCCTCTTATGAAAGAATTAACCATTTATCTGCTCTGAGACAGGCAGAATTGCAACAAACTTGAAGATCATATTCCTAAATGCTACTCCTTTACACCATTATTGCTTCTTGGTTGACAACTCGTGGGGGGGGGGGGGGGACAGCCAGCAGCCATTACAGGGCTGGTTTGGACTTTGCAGCCTTAATTTCTGGCCCCTATTTTTGCTTTAGATGAGTGCAACGCTTATAGCATGCATTGTCCTGTGTCTTGGACCTGGAGTGGTGCTATGAGACACATGCACTATTTTTGGAGTCCAGCCACTTTTATTGTAGGATAGAGGAGGTCCCCCAGTCTTCGTATCGAGTGATTGGTTAACATTCCAAAGAGGATAGCCAGAAATTGCTTGGCTTCGGAAAATCTCAGTGTATGGGGCGAGATGGGAAGTGGACTCTGGAAGTGGAATTATTTAGAATTGCCTCTCTGCTTCATTACAGGATCCTCAAGTGCTTCTAAGCAGGCTTGAATCGAGGCTGATTCCCCCTGTTCTGTTGCTGAAGATCAGATCACCCAAACCATTTGCACGTATGAACTCTCCTTACCTTCTTCTGTTTACCTGTCTTTTCTGTTTCTGTGTTTTGTTGAAATAGTGCAACAGTAAAAATACAAAATGTAAAAATAGTATGATAAATGCATGTATTAGGACCAACTAAAATGTACATAAATAAAACAATCCTCTCCTGCTGTGGTTCTCCAGCAATTGGTGTTCAGTGGTCTCTGGTCCTGGGATTTGAATTTTGCCATTGTGACTAGTTGCCACTGATGCTCTCCATGTATTTGTCCAACCCCCTTCTAAAGCAATTTCTGTGGATGGTCATTCAAATTTCATTGTCTTATCTTTGCTCACTGAAGAAATACTTCCTTTTGTCCATTCTGAATGTGCTACTACTGTTCAATTTCATGGGCTGATTGCAGGTTCTAGTATGGTGAGTGAGGGAGAAAAAGTTCTTTCTGTCCACCTTCTTTACACAAAGGATAAGTAAAGCATGTTTGGAGTGGTACAGTTTTATTTTTATTTTTTAAAGAAAGCCCCCGCCTCCAGGCACACAATCTAAAAAAATAAAATAGCAAGGGGAGTTGGAATGAAATGGGAACTTGGGGTGTGCGTGTTGTTTGGCAAGGCATGTTCATTGCACCTCCTTAGCCTGCAGGAGGTGGGGACATAAATATTAAGACTTTTCATGCACTTCCTCCAACTTTCTCAAGTGCCTCTTCCACCATTAACAGGGAGTGTTTCCTTTGTCAGAAATGGAGAGCACTACCAGCATGGACCAGCAGAGGCCATCAGAGCCCAGAGCTGGTCTGTCTTTGCAATCCCTGCAGAACCCGGTCTTCTATACTCAACAACATTTAGTGCACCGAAAGAAAATAGAATGTTTTCAATTGATGCCTACTGTTTCTCCTTCCCTGATTAAAGGCCATTAGGAGGGGAGGATTCTCTCTCTAAAAAATGACCAGTGAGAATACAATGTGCAAATTGGCAACAGGTTTCCTGTCTAGGCTAGTAGGACATGACGTAGCCCTTTGTGACTGGCTCCTGCTGCGTATCAGACAAGGATTCTTCATGGCAAGGACTCCATGACCGATTCTAACACTGTCTTGTATACATTTAAACTCAGCAAGCACATTTAAGCATCCTTATGAAGCCTTGATGAAGAGCGATGATGGCAGTGTGATTGGCTTGGGATACAACCATATGCTCAAGGAAAGCCAATGGGAGCGGCAGGAGGCAATATTTAGCAGCACTTTCCAACAGTATCTGGAGACAGAAGATGAGCTAGAGATCAAGGAGGAGAAACCCTGGTGAGTGGGGGGTTGAATTACATCTAACATTTACTTCAATCTTCCATCCTTCTCATGCTCCTGGGAGCAGCAAAACCCCCAGAGTTTATTTCTGCTGCAGTAGTAAAGCTGGAAAGATTCACCTCCAGCCCACCCTGGGTTCATGGGACAATATATTAATCAGTGGCTTGATTTCTTTCTATATACATAGGAATGTAAGGCTGTCGTCACGCTGCAGTTCACGTGGCTGCTGATAGGTGGCCACACCAGCTCCAGCGGGACGGCATGCAGGTGAGTGAGAAGTGCAGGCAGCCGGCAGCCCAGGTGAGCCATTTAACGGAGGGGTGGGGGGAGATGATTCACAGAACAGTATGGCAAACCAGTCTGTGAAGTGCCTTCCCCTTCTGTTAAATGCAGCTGCAGCGTAGTTTAATGTAGGGAGGGAGACGCTTCAGAAAACTACTCTCTGAAGTGCCTCCCCCTTCTTTAAAATGTGTGAGGAGAAGTGGGTTGAGCTGTGAGGGGGATAGGTGAGGTGGTGGGTAAGGTGTAAAAGGAATGGGGTTTGGTCAGATGCAAAGGCATCTAGACTGGTGACTGGAAGTGGCTGTCGGAACCACGTAACACCAGTCTTGAAAGAGCTACATTGGCTCCCAGTACGTTTCTGAGCACAATTCAAAGAGTTGGTGCTGACCTTTAAAGCCCTAAATGGCCTTGGCCCAGTATACCTGAAGGAGCATCTCCACCCCCATCGTTCAGCCTGAGGTCCAGCTCCAAGGGCCTTCTGGTGCTTTCCTCACTGCGAGAAGTGAGGTTACGGGGAACCAGGCAGAGGGCCTTCTCAGTAGTGGCCCCTGCCTGTGGAACGCTCTCCCATCAGATGTCAAGGAAATAAACAACCGTCTGACTTTTAGAAGACATCTGAAGGCAGCCCTGTTTTAGAGAAGTTATTAATGTCTGATGTTTTATTGTATTTTTAATATTTTGTTGGAAGCTGCCCAGGGTAGCTGGGGAAACCCAGCCAGATGGGCAGGGTATAAAAAAATTATTATTATTATTAGGCAGGAGGAGGTGGCCAGGTGTGGGGGTTGGCAGGTAGGTGGACGGACATGTGGAGTGAGCAGGGGTGGCAGCCCCTAGTACTGTATAATGTATACTTTAACAGGAAGTCACATTGCAATGTTTGTTGTTGCTTTTTGTGGTGGTTTAGCACAAACATTACTTATACCAGTGTCATTGATTATCTCCCCCCCCCACCCTGAACCTTTATATATATCCTATATGTTTTAAAATGTTTTCTTCTCTCTCTTTCTCTCTCTCTCTCCCTCCCCCCCCCCCCGCCCCTGGCTGCCATTTCAGCAATGCTATGTTCCATTTTCACTTGCCTGGCCGCACTTTGCCTGTTGGGACCGAATTCAGAGCTGAGCCAGGTAATTGTACTGCAGAAGTTCCTTCTGCAGAATTAGAGAGGCAAGCCTGAACAAAACTAGGTGGGGAACCTGGAACTTTGTGTCTGGGATTTGAAATTTGCATGGCCCACCCACCTCTGTTTTTGGCTTTCTCATTTTGCTCCCAGAATTAGGGAGAGGGGAGCTGCTGGGGTTCTGAAGTGCCTATCTTCCCTGTTGGCCCTTTATTTATTTCCTTCTCTTTCTCTTGTTCTCCAGATATGCCCATTGCTCTCAGCATTCACTGGAGCAGGAGCCACAACCTCTGCTACTACTTTCTCAGTCGCCCAGCAAAGGAGAAAATTGGTAATGCAGTGTGCAAGTAACAGCTGCAATTTGATGTGCATTGTCAAACCTCCTCATGATCCATCCCAGAAAGACTCTTCTCGTCATATCTGCAACGGAACTGTGGCATTTTTAAGCTGAGCTTCGGCCTCCTACTCCTGCCACTTGTGGGCTCCCATCCCCTTGCTGCTTTCTCCACTGTAATGTCTAGTGTTCCCATGATACAATACTGCTGTTCAGAGATGCCAAAACTGGCATAAGCCTAATCTGTCTGGCAGTGTAGTTCTGACCCTTGGCATGATGTAAGAGGGGCCGTTCAGCCCTGTGTACTTGAAGGAACCTCTCACCCGCCCCACCATCATTTAGCCTGGACACTGAAGTCCAGCTTGGAGGGCCTTCTGGTGGTTCCCTCATTGCGGGAAGGGAGGTTACAGGGAACCAGGCAGAGGGCCTTCTTGGTGGTGGCATACTGTTGTGTTTTGTATATTCTTTTGGAAGCCACCCAGAGCGGCTGGGGCAACCTAGTCAGATGGGCAGGGTACCCCCTCAGTGTGAAAAAAGATGTAGGGCCAAATAGCAACTCATAGGAGGCTGGATTCTTTTATTTTTAATAGTTTTATTAAATTTTAAATTTTACATTTCCAAATAAACATTTTAGAAACTTTAAAATATACAATGGCATCCCTTCTTCTCTTTCCATGGTTCATTTTACATATCATACATCCCTGCCTATTTTACTATAACCATTCAAATGAGTTTTCCATTTTACATCCACCAAAAATTATTTACTCTGTTGAATTTATCTTAATGCTGCCAGTGTTTTCAGTTGCATACAGTTATTTTCCATATATTCAGTAAATGTTTTCCAGTCTTCTTTAAATGTTACCATACATTCGTCTTCCTCTCTTATTCTATATGTTCAATCTGCAAGTTCTGCATATTCTGTCAACTTAAGTTGCCAATCCTTTTTAGTTGGGACCTTGCTCACTTTCCAATATGAGGCTGGGTTCAGCATGCTGGTCACCTTGGTGTTCTGACGCACAGGGGGAAAACAGTGCATAAATGAAGGGTAGCACTAAGCAAAAGGCACTGTCTCTTTCCTTCCTGCAGGACCCATCATTCATAAGCTCTTTCATTCCTTTCCAGATTCTGATCCAAAACCGGACATGGTTTGGCCCTGTGCCTCTCCACTCACGTACTCAGCCATCACACCTTGTTCCTCTTACCTGGCTTTTGCTTGCGAAGATGGAACCATTACGGTTTGGGAAAAATCTATTGGTGAGCCTTGCCAGCTTTCATGAGATTGCCATGGGGCTATTCCCTTGCCAACCATAAGCGAAGGCACTTGGTGAATTTAAAAAAGGGGAGTTCTAGAAATGAGGCACCACAACCAAAAATGTCCTGGTGGGGGTGGCACCCTGAGCATGGTGTCCAAAGATCTTAATGACTGGGCCAATCCATGTGGGAAATGGGGTCCTCCCTTAGAGAGGGCACATGTTGCAGTGAGATCTGGCAACCTAACCCTGTATTGTGGGTGGGTACGCTTGGATAGCCACAACACCCGATTGGTAAGTTCCTTAATGTAGGGTTCAGTCAGGCCAATGGGACACAGGCTAAATGGATCAAGGGACCTATATATACCTATGCATGTGACCCAGAGCTTCCTCTTTCGGTGCGTTCATCGGAACACCCGCCCACCTCTCCCTATATTTAGGGTTTGTGTGCTTGACCTTGCTATGCCGTCGTGTGTCGTCTGTCATTGAGACAGGAGCACAGCAGGAATTTTCCCACTTGGCTGATTGGCTGTTGCCATTTGGATTTCGCCTGCCACATAGCAAATAGTCACAGCGTAAGGTTGCGGATAGGCTCTGGTTCAGGTGATAGGGATGGGAGAACACTCTTGCCATCCCTATGTGAAGGGTATTCCGTTAAAGGAATTCAGGGACTCAATGGTTCGGTCAACCCCTGTGAGCGGGTTGTGCCCGTGCCTCAGTCCAGGGGAGCATTTGGGTGGCGGAGATAGCCTGTTCCTGGCTTTCCACTTATCCAGGTGTTCACCCTTGGCTGACTTATGCTGGTGCCCTGGGTCAGCGCTACCTGCAATGGTGCAGGGAGCTAGTTGAACCAGAGCCTATGCAACCAGTCACTTGCTGCAATCAATAAAGTTGTGGCCTAAATTCTGCCAAAAAACAAACCAAAATTTGAGTCTTGTCTGAATTAATTTAAGGAGGAGGTTTAAAGGTCTAAACACGCAACAGCCATGAACCTCCAAGTATTCTGGACCCAGGTTGTTTAAGGATTTGTAGGTCAGGCTTCAGCAGTGTGAGGGGAAAAACAGGGCGATTCCATCAGCTCTGACAGGAGACCAGCTTTGTTTGATTTCTCTTCTCCCTGAACTGTTTCCATTCCAGCTAGCCACTATAATAACTCCTGTGTAACTTTAAGAATTGGCGTGTGGCTTTGTTAGTTTTCTTTTCCCTTTCGTATCATGTATTTTAGATTATTAGACTGTAGGTGAGCACGCTTCTTGTTTTTACCAATCTCATGTAACGATAAGCCACTCTGGGAGCCTTTTTAGCTTAAGAGCAGGATAAAAAACACTTTAAATAAATAAAACCTTGCACTTTGAATTGTGCCTGGAAACAAGTGGGTAAACTAAGAAATATAAAGAAACACATCTTCTAATATGCTACAGCATGTGATAGATGTGGGCTGGCCAGCAAATTGCAAAATCCAAGCATTGGGTAAGTGTGGCTCTCAGATGTGAAGAATGGATGCTGTCAGGTCACACCCACCTATCAGCCAGTCTAGTAGAAACCATCTGTCTTATCTTGGCCAGGAGGATCCTGCTGTCATTCCTGTTCTCCCTCTGTGATGTTTATGCTTTCCTAGGGTTCCCGTTGTCTGTGACTGTGCTCCCTGATGGATACGTTATACGAAGCATCCAGTTCATGCCATGTTTACCCTCACTCTGCGAGAAAGCGCCTGGCTCCAGTGAAGTTCTTGCGAGCACCAAAGTGAAGCTTCTGGTGTTGTGCACAGATGGGTCTCTCCACATGATTACATCGGGGGCCAAAGAATTTGACACCAAGCTGCTGGGGTACGGATGAGGCAGGATCCTGGCTGTTTACAGACCCAGAACCTGGTTTAAAGGGTGGGAGAGGTTCTCCTATTGAGAGGACTCTTTAGCCCAGGCCCTCCAAAGACAAATAGGGCTGCATACCTTGTCTTCCACTCCTGTACTTCCCAGAAGAAGAGGGTACTTCATTTTCTAGTCCTCTTTTTATTGGAGTTGGTTGGGACTACTCTGGTTCCAAGAGAGTATTGGGAGTTGGAATTCATAGTTGTGGCTGGAAAATACCACCCAGAGGGACAAGGGAAGGCCACTTGGGATACAAGGGGGTATTGTTAGGGAAACAGAGCATAAGTAGGTAAGAGCAGGTGCAGGTAAACTAAGTGACCTCTAACAAGATAATCCTGAAGGCCAAGGAACTGGGTGAAATGTGGAAGTCCAGTTTCTCATTAATTAAAATGAATACCTCCACTCCTAGAGTTTTAAAGCATTTAGAGGAAGTTCCTGATATATTCTCAGGATTTCACCCAGCAATCCTGACTGACAACATAGTGGGGTTTTTTTTTGGGGGGGGGGGTTGTTTGTTTTTTGAGAAATGAAACCAAAGTGGAAATCTGAGACTTGTGTGTTTAAAAATGATAATAAAATAAAAGAACACATCAGGCTATGTCTGCTGGAGGCAATGACTTTTGAACATTGTAGAACACTCTGTTGGCCTCATTTGCAATATGAAGCAAAACCAAACCATTTCCCCAGAATAGTTATGTGAATCCACCTCTCTGCTCTCACTGATGTGCTTTCTCCGCAAGATGCCCAAAGAAGAAATGCACAAAGAGTAACACAAACTTGGGTTTCTTTCTTAGGCCTGAGACTCCCAATCAGACCATCACTGCTATAGCAACCATTTCTTCCTTACCTGATACAGTGAGTGTTTTCTGATTACCTCCCATAATGTCTTCTGCATCTTCTGAATACCAGAATTGTGAAAGCAGTATTGCGGGTGGCCGGTGGGGGGGGGGGAGAGAGGAGAGAGGAGATACTGTTTTAGTTAGATTAACACACCAAGATTAAGGTATCTGGGCATGAATTTTTCAGTTAAGACTTACAATTTCTTGTGGGTAGAGTATGGATGCTGTATAGACAACTAGCCCATAGAAGTGTGTGGGCAGCCATAACACATCTAAACTGGGGCCTAGAGTAGTTGTCAGACTTAAAAAACCCCCCACTATCCACATAAACCATGCTTGTATACTTAAAAGCACACAAAACCAAAAGGTCAGTAGCCCTAACAGGGGCTGTCCAGTCCAACAACAGTAGTGATCATCTGTCTACAGTTTATATTGAGTTGAACTGCTTTTCTCTCCATGTGGAGAACTGAGGCTAAGAAACTGAGTTTTCTCAGCATCAGTTAATACATTTTTGGCTGAAGTGGGATTTGTACTTCTGCCTAGCCCTACATCTTTCATCCTCTGGATTTTGAGGGAAGGACGAAGCCAGACTGGTAGGCTTTGGCCCTGTTACGTTGCACTGCTAAAATCCTGAAAAAAATCTTCTGCTCAGCTGTGCCTGCGAATGTGAATCATAACCTACCTGGGAAAAAGCCAAGACCCACTGCTGATCCCATCCAACAAAGTAGCTATGGAAACACTATCAGCTCATTAGGTGGGTTTCTGTCATAAGTGATGAACTTTCATTATTCCAGGTGCTGCTTTTTTTCTGGGATGGCACGGTCATTCTGATGGACACCACCACAGAAGATTATATTTCCCAGTTCATCATGCCTCCCTCCTACAAGGTGGCAACTTCCTGGCAGCCCGTTTTTTCTGTGGATACTCAGGGCCAATACTTGCTCCTCCAAGGTAGGATCTCCTAGATACAAAAGGGAGCAGGCACTCAAAACTCAGAAATAGCACTTGAAGGCATTCAAGCCCTTCCCCTGAAGTGGGAAGACCCATAACATGCCTCAGGTGGTTAGCAAATGTCTTTCTATTGTGGTCTCTGCAGCATCACAGAGAACTCTTTAAGATGCCTGCTTGTTGTGCCCTAGCTTGGCTCAATCCAGGAGATGATGGATTAAAGCAAGGGACTTACTGGCATTGCAGGGCCGCATCTGATAGGGCAAAGTTAAAAGAGACTATGCAGGATTACAACAGGCAAGGCAAAGCATGCCCTTTCAGGACCCTGGACAGGTAGCTGTGGCAGATGCCGGCTGAAACTTGCCCAAGGAGAGCTGTTTACAGTGGTACCTTGGGTTACATACGCTCCGTGTTACATACGCTTCAGGTTACAGACTCCGCTAACCCAGAAATAGTACCTCAGGTTAAGAACTTTGCTTCAGGATAAGAACAGAAATCGGGCTCCGGCGGTGCGGTGGCAGCAGGAGGCCCCATTAGCTAAAATGGTGCTTCAGGTTAAGAACAGTTTCAGGTTAAGAACAGACCTCCGGAACGAATTAAGTACTTAACCCGCGGTACCACTGTATTTCAGTAGCATGCTGAGGCCCTGTGGTGGAGGCTGACTAGTCTGGACCGGCAGATAACTTGCTACCTCTGAGGTGCTTGTCAGTGTTTCTCAAAAGGGCTGTTCTGCACTGTAGACTGTTGTGGTATGTAAAATTTCCTGTGCGGCCCCATTGCCTTGCCACCAGGTCACGTAGGAGAAATTAGATTGCCATGTCAATGGTTTCAGCTGAAATGTGGCCAATTTGGTTCAACAGTGAGCATGCACAAAGCCCAACTCCAGCTGCCTTTGACCATATAGTTCAAGGCTGGAACTTTCATTAGCCCCAACTAGCCAGGACTGCTGAGAATGGTAGGGCAATGGCATCTCAAAGGCCACAGGTTCCCCATCTCTCGATGGAAGACTCATGCCATGCATGTGCAAGATTGTAGTTCATAATATTTCCAGTCAAATTGCAAGTAACCCTCCCACCCTGTTTCTGAGGCAATGAAGCTTGCATGCAGCAATTTACAAGCTGAGTGACTTCCTTTCTGGTCTAATTCCTGGCTAATTAACAGTTCCCACTGTTGTAACCTCATGAACAAATGAAGGTGGCATATACCGTTAAACCCCTGACCCATCTAGTCTAGCAGTGTCTTCTCTGACTTGCAATGACTCTCCTGAGTCTTAGGCAAAGGCCTTTCTTATTACTGGCTACCTGATCCTTTCAACTGGAGATGCTAGGGATTGTATCTGGGGCCTTCTGTATGCAAAATGTGCTCACTTTGAGACTGCTGGGCTTTTTTGGTTCACAGGAAGTGAAAGCGAGTGTCACATTTGTAAGTGACACGAAAAAGCCTGCCTGCCCCCACATGGTTCTTTCCAGTTCTTATCAGGTTCCTTTTAGTTGAGGGAATCTCCAAGGGAGAAATGTATCAATTAGCAGGCAGCGGACTTTCAGATATCCTATTGCAGTGATCCAGCACACCCGCTGTTTAATGTGGAATCTCCCTGTGTCTCCTCTCCTCTCTAGAAGTTTCCTGGTCCTATTTATTGAACTTTGTTGCTTGCACCTGGAGGCAAGAACCAAGAACCACTCTGCCAAGCTGATAAGCTTATCGTATCAATGAATGAATGAGTTTGTCTGTTTGTCACTGTCAACCACAAAGACTCAAATTACTTTCAACAGTAGACTACAGTCATACCTTGGAAGTCAAATGGAATCTGTACCGGAAGTCCATTCAACTTCCAAAACGTTTGGAAGCCCAAGCACGGCTTCTGATTGGTAGCAGGAAGCTCCTGCAGCCAATTGGAAGCCGTGGACGCCCCGTCGGATATTCGGCTTCCAAAAATAGTTTGCAAACTGGAACAGTCATTTCCTGGTTTGCGACGTTCGGGAGCCAAAACATTCGGGAGCTGAGCTGTTCAACTTCCAAGGCATGACTGTATGTGATTTAAAAACAATAACACATTAGTGGCATGCGACTCCTAACAAATTTCTCCCATGGGAGTACAGCCCCCAAAAGAGAAAAATAGTGCCCATCCCAACTTTGTGTGTGTGTGTGTATTTCTCTCTTAGCAAGCTGTTCTCTTTCTGCCCACAGGGGTCAAGCAGCAAACTGAAACTATTTTCATCTTTGACTTCACGACTTACCCATTCATGGAAGCTTTTGCCCTGAAAGCTGAAGAGCAACCCGAAGCCTTAGCCGTAGTCCTACCCTGGGACAAGCGCTGTAACATCTTCCTAAAAGATAGGTAAGTTTCTTGAATCGGAAAAAGACCTGGAGCTGGTGAGCCATTTTTGCTCATGTGATTGCGACAGGGGACTGGAGCAGGAATCTTCTCTGGAGAGATAAGCACTCTACCTAACAGTGTTAGACTCTCAAACAAACTCGGTGCATCCCGACTCTCCTCTGGCATAGCACCAAGGACATAAGGAAAACATATATTCTGTTCAAGCTGAGTTCAAGGTGCTGATACAGACATGCACATCTACTCACAGCTTGGGGCCCAGGATACCTGGAATATAATCTCACCCATCACATACCCAACCAGTTGCTTCACCAGTCTGCAGGAGGGCAGATACCATATAATCCGGATGTCCGTTCTGGGATTTAGGCATATAGTGTGATGGCCTGGGAATCCGATTCAGAGGCTGAACCGGAGGAATCCCAGCCTGCACAGGAGTCCCCACCTCCAGGGCCGGCTGAACTGGGGCAGGGCCTTGATTCTGAAGCGCCTGCACCTGTGCCGGATCCTCAGGAGCAGGCACCAGGTGATCCCACTCTGGCTTCAGAGGTGGTTGAGGACTCAGTGCCTGCAGGTGAGTCTCCCCCTGGGCCCAGTAACCCTTCAGCCTCTCCTGAACTGCAGAGGCTCAGGGCAGAGAGGCGAAGGGAACTGGTTTCTCCCAGGAGGAGTGCTCGCCTTAAGGCCAGGAGAGGCGGGTCTCCTGGGGGCTGGGACCACCCCTGGCCTCAGAGAAGATAAAGGCCAGTCAGCCCGGTCCCAGGTTGCGGGAGCAACGTCGATGAAGAGCTGTTTTGGCCAGCATCCAGTCCTGTTCCCCCAGAGTTCCTGTCCTTGCCCGGCTTCTCGATGTGGACCCCGCTTTGCCCATGGAGGACTGTCTGCCGACCCTCAATTCAGGTCCTGGACCTCGCCCCACGTTATCCTCCCCCCTGGACCAGCACATATAGTGTGGCAACAACACTTGCCCTTCCTCCCATTCCATGTCCAACAAGTGCTCTCTCTATTGACTTTTGGGTGTCTCTTGGAGACCTTCCGTTCCCAACAAGCCTTTTATGTGGATACTTTTATCCCAGCTTTTCTTTGACCTGGACTTGAAATTGTTTTCATAAACAATTTTATTGCTCATGTAAAAACTGATGTTAATTGCTTCAGGATGTTTCAGGGGAAGCAATTCATAAATGAAATAAACAATCCACAGAATAGTGGCCACTGTTAATGGAGCAACGGGGTGTACCCCAGGTCCCAAGATTTCCAGATTTAATAGCAGCCATATGCCTATAGATTAGTACTTGCCTTGACAGTTCAATGCTTTTGGGCGGAGGTGCTGCTGTATACTTTGGGTGCAGTAGAGAAGACTTGTGATCTCCTCGGATAAACTATGTATCAAGCCCCAATTTCAGGGAAGATTGTATACTGCATTTATTGTGATGTGTTCCACAGGGTGCAATTTGTTTGTAATGTCATCAGATGGCAGTACAACATGATCCACACAGATGAGCACCATGAAACCTTATACTGAGTATTCCCTATTCTGAGGGCTAAATTGGCCTAAACTGCTGTCCTGGTCTGCTTTGAGAGGAAAGATATAATTTGAATTCATAATAATAATAATAATAGTAATAGTAATTTTATTTACTCATGCTTTTATACTACTTATCCAGTTGTGTCCTCTAGGTGGTTGACAGCATGTTAAAACCAATGCAACAATAATATGAAACAACCAAAACCAGTTAAAATGGTACGAGGAGGTGATGAGGATTAATTGCATTATTTATAAAAGTTTTTATATGTCTCGTTTTTACATTTGTCCTGATCACTTACTTTTATGTGGCTGTTATAAAAATGAACAAATGTGAATCACTTTGAGAACTTGAAAGTGAGAACTACAAAGGATAAGCCTTACTTACAGTGTTGGGGAGCACCATTTTGACTTAACTCCTTATCGCTTAACCATCTGGCACTGAGTGAATGAGGCATGGCAAAGTGGGCTCAGGCAGGAGCCCAGGGAGATGGAATCTCTGTCTTTGTCTCGTTGCCAGCTTGCAGCGGCTGTCCACAATTAGCCAACAGATGCCCGAGTGCTGGAGCCTGCTGAAGAACTGTGCAAAATCCTTAGCAAAAGGAGAGTCAGAAGAAGTGGTAGAGGAAGAGGAGACTAGGTGAGTTGGTCACTCTCAGAGGCTGATTTTGTGTTGCTGTATCTTTCATCAACCCATGCCTGTCATCTTAATGACAGCTGCTTATCCATCCTTTGCCAGTCCAGGCGATTTCCTAAAGCAGGTTATTTTGCTGTCATGAGGAGCTTTTTACCCTTTTGCCTCCTGCTAGGAAGGATGTTATTGACCAGTTAGTGTTAGAAAAATGTCTGTGTCTCATGGTCCTCTGCCTGGTTCCCTGTAACTTCACTTCTTGCAGTGACAGAACCACCAGAAGGCCCTCAGTGCTAGATCTCAGTGTCCAGGTGGGGGTGGAGATGCTCCTTCAGGGATACTGGGCCAAGGCCGTTTAGGGCAAGCACTTCAGTGATACAAAAGGAAGTTAGAGGGACACATTTTTTAAATATTTAAGAACCATCGAACGCATTTTGAAACAATAAGCACAGTGAAACATTAAAACTTAAAAACAGAGATAAGGTAAAGGTAAAGGGACCCCTGACCGTTAGGTCCAGTCGTGGACGACTCTGGGGATGCGAGGCTCATCTTGCTTTAGTGGCCGAGGGAGCCAGCATACAGCTTCCGGGTCATGTGGCCAGCATGACTAAGCCGCTTCTGGCAAACCAGAGCAGAAGAGTACTTAAAAACAAAACAAAGCGCATGGAAACACCATTTACCTTCCCGCTGGAGCAGTACCTATTTATCTACTTGCACTTTGATGTGCTTTCGAACTGCTAGGTTGGCAGGAGCAGGGACCGAGCAACGGGAGCTCACCCCGTTGTGGGGATTCGAACCGCCGACCTTCTGACTGGCAAGCCCTAGGCTCTGTGGTTTAGACCACAGCACTACCTGCGTCCCAAAGACAGAGGTGTAGGACTTCAAATGATAAAATCAAAACCTTTGAGCCGAGTCCTGTAAGATAATTGGCAATTCTTTCGTTACCATGAAGGGTTGTGCTAAACTAGGGTTGCCATATTTCATTAAGTGAAAATCCAGACACAAAAGTTGTGTCCAGATATGTATGGGAAATTCCAGACATATGGCAGCCCTAGCTAAACCCATTTCCTATCCCTTGTGAGCACAGTGCCTAAAAGTATAGCCAACTTCTAGCTGCAAAACCCTACTCTGGGTTCTTCCTTGCTTCCAGCTCCAATGCATTGCACTTGCTCCAGCCCAGAGACCTCTGGAAAGCTTAAATGGTATAACGACTGTGAGTGTGCCTGCATACATTTCCCTCCCAGCCTTGCATATGGCTGCTATTAAATCAGCAGTTAATTCTGCTTTCCTGCTCTAACTTCTTTCCCAGGGATACTGAAGAGCCATGACACATCGGCCGGCACACTGGTCAGAGGACTCAGTGATGAGCCAATGAATTACATTCTGTGCCTTGAGGAATTCCGGCTGTGAGCGTAACTTGGCTATTTTGTCCCATAACCTTTTTTTGGATCCTTTCAAAGAGCACCCGATCCACCATCACAAGCCTTCAGGCTCTGAACCCAATAGGTAATGAGTTCCAAAACGGGAATAGACTGTCAAGCTTAAAGGGCAAACCTTGTTAAAGCGTAATTAATGTCAGAGAAGGGCAAGGGGGAAGTGGAGCAAAATACAGGAGACATAGGCAAAGATACTGGGAAACTGGAATATGTGGTGCGACAGAATATTGAAGAAATCTCTGCAAGTGCGCTAAGTCTACTGTCTCTTCCATCAGCGCCTGCTCATCTGCTCAGAACCTGAACCTATAGATAGGGCCTAGGTTTGATTGCTTTTTAATTCTTGCATGGCACCTCCCAGTATTTGACATCTTAAAAATGAATAGTACAATACAGCAAATAAATAACAACAGAAGACACTATGTTCACTTTGTTAATATGGGAACCTTTCATGCAAATAAATTGCAGAGGAGCAAGAAAATGTGGTCTGTGCTGCTTCTATTTGCAGGTACTTTTAATGGTGGAGATATAGGCACAATTGTTTCCCACTGGCAGTTAGTTGTATTTCCAAATCACAGTGGAGTGCTCCTCATTGGCCCAGGGTCTCACAGGCTGCAAGGTGGCTTAAACATAATGGCAATCCATGGTTTGTGTGGACAAATGAAGAGGAGCCTTGGAATGATGCATGCACTCTTTTCTTTGCATACCTGTCTCTCATCCTGGTTTGAGGTATAGTAGAGTTTGGCATTTAGTCTGAGCCTCGGAACAAGGATTTGCGCTTAATAGGATAAAATGGCACATCATAGTTTGTTTCAAACCTAGGGTAGAGGGAGAAAGCACGTTATCTCAAGGCTTCTCTATGTTTGTTCACATTGTGCTAAACCATGGTTAGGACTGTAAGTCTGAAACACCCTGCTCTTTGGGATTGCAATAACCTTTCACAAAATGGCTCGGGGGTTCCTTAAAAAGCTAACAAACCTACTGTGGAATAAGCTTTGGTGAACTTGAATCCGTGTCTCAGCGATCCAGTTGCGTAGTACTTGTGAGAGCTGGCAACCTCGTTTATGAGTTTAAGAGGTATTTTCTGAGCAGAATGTCAACAGCATAACTTTCCACTAGAGAGCGCTGCATTGCCACAGCCAAAGTAGGCAGCTGATTCAGGAGTCTTCCTTAAAATGCAGACGAACCATCAGCATATTTATCTTGTGTGTTGGTGTGGAAATACTCCTGACAACCATCTTAAAAGTTTAATCCACAAGTGTGAATAAGCCGTAGGCCTCTGGTGTGTTGTTAAGCTGTCTCTTAGGGCGACTCTTTATGGGACAATTTGGCTTCCATCCTAAGGGAGACCCTCCCCCAACATCAGCATATAATTGTAGCAATCAATTATTATTAACCTGGCTTTGATAGTCCTATGGGTAGAGCAAGCCAACAGCCATCATCAATGTGATACAGGTGTTTTTTGTTTGTGGCTGTGTTCTGCAACATGCCATTGATGCAATAATAGGTGCATCATTAATAGTGGATTTATAAGCATCATCCTGCAATGCTTCTCTGTTATCACATTATTACTGCCTGGAGGGACACTCGTTGCGCTGTAATCCAACAAAAGTGGGACAACCCCTCCACCCCCGAACATTTGTAGCATAAACGTTACAGGGTTTTAGCAGGGAGCTACAGGACATGCACTAATTGCAAATGAAGCAGTTCTCAAACAGTATCGACAGCGGAATTGCTGATAACTTCCCTGATACCATCATGCACGCAAGTAATCATGAATGCACAATATGAGGACGGTCTGGAGGGGACATACGTTGGGATACTATGCATTTCTAGTGCAGAAGGTGAGGAGAAAACAGAAGTACTCTAAAGCACACGACAAGCAACTGTACCATCCGTACCCAAGTGTCCTTGGAAGCACTGCGAATTCCCACTCTCATGTCAGCCAGGCATGAATGGAGCCAGTTGAAGCATAGGGAGTTGAGAGATGCTTCCACAAAGTCCCTCCACCATGATATACACAGAATACACTATCTGCCAGACGCAGAGATAACAGAGTACCTTGCATTGCATGGACTGCTGCAGAAAGGCAGCAAAAGCCCAGTTACTGCAAGCTTCTTGCATTCTCTGAACTACTCACGCACACCCATTTGTCAGCAAGACACAAATGGAAGGGATTTTTTTTGTTATTAAAAAACAGCACAGCTAAACTGTGATCCCAGCATTGCCATTTAAGGTTCTCCAACCCACCTATCCTATTTGGAACAGAATCTGAACTCCTGCTTTGTGATTTGGCTTTTTCAGTGCAGCTTCATTTAAGAAACTTTTAAAATCCATTTCCCCTCTGAACATTATAGAAGAGTCTCCTTGCAGTGTAATTATTTTGTTAGTAGATGCACACATGATTTTCTTGTACATTCCAGCCTTTTGAAAAATCTGGTTGTGTTTTCATTTGGATAGCGCATTGTTATAGTAGTTGCTTCCGTGTACTGCTAGAACATAGGGTTATTTTCCTTTCTATTGTCATGAGACAAGTGTAAAAGCTAAAGTCATTCTAAATTGTGTTCTACCTCCCAAGAAGGTCGTCTGGCAGTTACGAAGCACTGCAGAAATGATTGATGAGATACTTTTTAAAGGGCATTCCTGTAATTGCCAGTCTAAAAGACCTGCAGAGTAGAATTTTAGTGTTCATGATTAGGAAACCTTTGTTAACTGATTTAATGTTTCTCTGTACACACAAAAACAGGAACCCATATATTACATCATGTTTGGGGATCTTGAATTTGGAGACAGTTTCATGCCACAGTGGCTATTGCACTATGTTAGTATTAATTTAGAATTACCAATACTGTCTTGATTACTTGAAGGATTTGGCGAGAATCAACAAATGTCGAGATAAATGCAAATAAAAGATTTAGTTACTCATTGTCTGTCATTTTGTGTAAATCGGCTTTGAAGCTTGAAGTGCCAGTACAGCATGCATAAAACAGGGAGATGGCTAGTTGTTGCAAGCTATTGCACAGGCTACCCAAAATCCGTATACTTATACTTGGAACAGTTACTAATGTAGTGATAGAAACAAACAAAGGATGGAGAATTGCTGCATGTGCAGTGAGATGGATTCTGTAGAACCAGCACTGGATGCTTGAATTCAGATGTTGGTTTGGATAATGCAAGGATTGAAAGACAGCAACATTTTGAGACTGAGATAAGTAAGCGTTGGAGAGAGAAGCGAGATGCTAATGATTACCAGGAAGGGAGTGCAAAAAGAAGCCTTTCCCAAAATTTCACCATGATCTGTGGGTGCAAGGTTGAGGCTATATATAGATTCTTGCCAGCAATTCAATTGATTGGGTGGTTGGTTCCTCCAGCAGAGAGAATCAGCCCCAGCTGCCTCTGTTTTCAGAAAGAAATATACAGCCTTAGGCCAGGATGAAGCGACCAGGAATAGGTTGGCCTTGAGCCATAACCAAATTCCTGTTCTAGGTTCCTTCCAACCCTTTTTAATGTGGTTCAGAAATCCAAAGAGCTTTCCTGGCTTGTAATTTCTGCAAGGGCCCTGACTAATTGAAAGAAAATAACAACCGTACCTGAGAGGCAAGGAGAAGGGATCTAGCTAAGTTAAAGAGAGTCATCCATGGAATCAAGAACGACCAGAAATTGTTTTTATATGCAACAACAGCAGCAAGGTTACTGCTAGCCCAGGTCTGGAAACACCACAAATACCAATAGTAGAAGAATGGCAACAGAAGGTAATGGAATATGCAGAAATAGCCAAATTAACTGGGAAAATTAGACAACAGAATGAGGAAACATTTGAAAAAGAATGGGAAAAAATTATGTCGTATATAGGAAAGATAAGATGAAATAGTGAAATCAGTAGAATTGGAAATAAACCTCATAACGGGAAAGATTAAGAAAAGTGATGGATAATGAAAAGAATAATAAGCAAAATGTATAAGGAGATTAATATAACTAACAGTAGTTGTAAATGAATACAGACAGACAACAAGAATTGTATAAACAGGAGGATTTATTTGTTTATGGATATACTATGGACATATATGGAAAATGAATAACAATATACAAAATGGATGAAAATAATGTGATAAAATTATTTGTGATGTAAAAAACCAGAAGAAGGAAGGAGGGAAGTCAGTGCTTAGGAGCAAGTATAAATGTAAAATGCAACACATTATGTGTATGTGGAGTATGTAACCGGAAAACTAATAAAGATTATTGGGGGGGGGGTGCAGAGAGATTCATCTATGGAGTAAAGCAGGCTTGAAGGAAAATGTGGAGCAGCCTAGCAAGCATTAAACTCATGCAGTGCGCATTTTTGGGGACCCCTGAGATGCTCATTTATAGGAAAGAAGCTTCCTGATGGGCGTTAGAACTAAGACAATAGATAATAATGTTGGCGATATGGCTGGAAGAGACATTGGCCCATGGACACAGGTAAACTGTCAGCAAGCATAACAATACAGAATAACTGAATGGTCATGGATGGTTCCTTAGCTAATTAGGACACTGATCCAAAGTTCCCCACATTGAAGAAAAGTGGTGGTGTTACCCCAGAAAATGGAAATTTAGACTCCATCTGATTGCTAGTGGAAGATGCTTGCTGGAAGGAAGCCTCTTGTTCTTGCCAGAGTTAATCCATACTCCAAGAGAGGTAAATACTTTCATTAAATATGGCAGAGTTCCAGGGTGTAATTGGGCAATACACACACACACACACACACACACACACACACACACACACACTTCAACTGATGTTGCTGTGCAATCCTACGCCTAGCTGCTAAAGGAGATTTTCCAGCTTAGACAAATGCTGCTTTGTTGCTTTGCAGTAGCACCACACTAATTGCTCAGATCGCAGCCAAAATAGCTACATAATTCCAGGGGACGTGCAGAGTTCTAGCTGAACCAAGCTTCTCAGTAACACATCTCACTGGTTCTATGGCATAATATTTACTGAGGTTTTTCCTTGTTAAAGCCATGTAATTGCCTGCAAGGGGATAGCAAACCAAATTATAGCTTTGTCAAACTTTAGTTTCCAAATGAGTTCCCTGGGTTGGTAGGAAAAGCAGCTGTGGGGAGGACTTGCCATGGAGAACCTGGGTGAGGGAAGGGTTTTGAGGGGCTTCCCACAAACCTGGGAGCCTTTAGCCCCCCAGTTGTTGCTAAGCTAGATCTTCCATCAACTGTGGCCATTGGCCATGCTTGCTCAGGCTAATTGAAGCAGTAATTCAACATCTGGAAGGCTAAAATTTTCCCATCCCTGCCCTAACATCATTTTGCCACATCGAAAGCAAATAGGGGCTTGAGAATCAACAAGACTGCTAACAAGCTTCTAACTTTGCCTTTGTCACGATTATCCTTTTAAAAAGGGTGTGAAAATCAGCGAAACCTTCTGAAATCTTCATGAACTTAGCCAAATCTTTAAGGGCAAGGTATTAAAAGTCTGTAATGGAGGATCATGTTTGAAATGCCATTGTACACAGAACATTGCACATTGTTCTGTTCTGTTCACTTACTGCACCCTAAGTATCTTTTGTAACTGCTGTTCAGAAGCCACCTTGGAAATCAAACAGAATCCATTCCGGAAGTCTGATCAACTTCCGAAACGTTCAACTTCCAAAACGCAGCTTCTGATTAGCTGCAGGAAGTTCCTGCAGCCAATCTGAAGCCGTAGAAGCCCCATCAGATGTTTGGCTTCCGAAAAGATGTTCAAAAACCGGAACACTCACTTCTGGTTTTCGATCATTTGGGAGCCAGAACGCTCGACTCCCAAGGCATTCGGAAGCCAAAGTACGACTGTATGTGCCTTTAGATTTGATCACACATTTTCATTTTCTAATTGTCCCATCTGTTTGGGTGGAAATTCCTTTGTGCTCTGATACGGAAGGGGGGGGGCATGTCTTCTTCACCTTCTTCTTCGCTACAATATATCCATTTATTTCCAATTGTCAATGTCAGAAGGGACTAAAATCTATAAAATTCATAGAAAATCAACGTGCCAATTTGCTCAATTTCTCTAGGACTCCATGACACCTCCCCTGTCCTCCATAATCCCTCAAGCAAGGTGTCAAGACCCTAATCCTGTCAAATCACTCTGCCAAGCCTTTCCTCCGGGCAATGCCAGTACATGGACCATTGTCTTCTCATCACCGGTACTCAGGATGTGCTTATCTGCGCATATCTCCAGCTCTGTATATTCCCCTCTCCCTCCTCCATATGTTAATCCTGTGTAACCCAACCTCTTCTTAATGTATTCATGATGTAACTGGGATGTATTTTGCACTGTATTCTGGGACATGGAGGGAAGTTTCAAAAGTTCATGTCACCCCTTTCTCACTGTTCAATCTGGCCTTGAACCTGTTGCGCAATAAACTTGGATCTTCTGCAGCTTGCTCCTGTCCCCGGCTGAGCTCATTTTCCTCCGCAGGGACCCACGGACTTAGTCCGACAAGCTGGGTGGCAGAGCAGCCTCGCACCCAGATTTTACCGTAACAGCTCTTATCTGTTATTTGTATTATTTGTGTTTGTGTGTATGTGTACAATTGTAGCTGCTGCTTTTAATTGTTGTCTTTCAGTGTGATTTGATTTTTTAATTTATTTCTCTCTCCCCCCCTCCCCGATTTTAATTCTATCTTGTACATTGGGCCAAAGGGCGGTGTTGAAATGGTATTAAGTTAAATATAAGAAATATTTAAACAACCTTTCTAGCTATAGCAAATTCCCCTTAACCCTGACTGGGCAGGGATGATTACTTGTGCTAATGCCCTACTCTCTGTTGAACAATATTGAAGCCATATTTAATATGGGAAAGGGTTATTGCAATGCTATCTGCACTGTTATGGCTCACTCTAAACCACAGTGCTAAGTTTTTAATTAAACTTGCCAATGTTTTCCTTGGTTCCTGCCGTTCCTGGCCCAAGTAGCAAAACAGTGGGGTATGTTTGGCTTAGTTTCTGTTGTGGTTTATTGAGGAATGAAGGGGGAAAGATAAGCATTTTGGCAAGGAGGTGGGATTCACAGTTTTGAAACGACACAGGCAATATGCTATTGTGATGACAGGACATGAATTTATGTGTGATTGTTTTAGAAAGGGCAGAAGCAGGGGGAATTGGACAGTTCTGGTGTTCTTTATTTCTTGGGCCATTTCTCTTAGTTCAAAACATTACAGTGGTACCTCGCAAGAAGAATGCCTCGCAAGATGAAAAACGCGCAAGACGAAAGAGTTTTCCGTCTTTTGAGTCGCTCCGCAAGACGAATTTCCCTATGGGCTTGCTTTGCAAGACGAAACGTCTTGCGAGTTCTTGTGAGTTTGTTTCCTTTTTCTTAAAGCCGCTAAGCCGTTAATAGCCGCTAAGCCTCTAAGCCTTTAATAGCCGCTAAGCCACTAATAGCCGTGCTTCGCAAGACGAAAAAACCGCAAGACGAAGAGACTCGCGGAACGGATTAATTTCGTCTTGCGAGGCACCACTGTATTTCTCAGTTGATATGAAGCATTTTTATCCCGCTTTTCAACTAAAAATGGCTCTTAACAATCATAGAATCACAGAATTATAGAATTGCAGAGTCGGAAGGGACGCTGAGGGTCATCTAGTCGCAACCCCCTGCAATGCAGGAATCTCAACTAAGTCGTGGATGACAGGTGGCCATCCAATCTCTGTTTAAAAACCTCCATAGAAAGAGAATCTGTTCCACCATCAAACAGCTCTTACTGCCAGGGAGTTCTTCCTGATGTTTAGCCGGAGTCTCCAGTAATAAGATGGTCCTTGCCCTCAGGGTTACAATACAAAAGACACAACAGAAAAGGAAAATTGATTGGGAGAGAGGAGAAAAACATCAAATCAAGCACTAGTCCTCAGCTTTGAAGTTCTTGAAACGATAGAGGTGTATCATATTCTGCACGGCACAGAGAAAGTGAAGGAGTAGTTTGTCTCCATCTTTCATAATACCCAGCAAAGCTCACCTGGTGCAGTCCCTTATCTTTTCAGTGTGTTTTTAAAAATATCACCTGGGTTTTGTTGGGACCAATGAGTTTATCTGTGGTTGTTGTTTTAAATGTTTTTCTGCCATGCTTCCCCATTATGCTGCATTAATCCGTTTTTTGTTGATAAGCGCATCAGCATTTTGTAAACCACTTTGGGGGAAGGCTGTAAAGCAATATAACATTCTCTCTGTTTTCCATGTTCAGATGTGAGTGCTGCTGCTTATGAAGTCAAAATGACACAAAAGAGGAAGGTACATGTAGGCTTCAGCATTGCTACCTTTCTAGAAAAAGAGGTGCCGAAACTCACCAGTTCTCTTTATTTAGACCAAATATATGTCTCCCAAACATGGGTCTCTTCTAGCTATTTTTGGACTACAACTCCCACCATCCACCCCTAACTAGCAGGACCAGTGGTCGGGGATGGTAGTCTCAAAACTGGAGACCCAAGTTTGGGAAATAATGGTTTAAACCTTGAGCAGGGGGTGAAACACTTTTCCCTCTGGTCTTTCCAATGAGAGGAACTCTCTAAACAGGGAGTGGTAAACAGCGTGACAGTTATGCATAAGCAGTGCTGTTTTTCTAGAAAAAGAGGTGTTGGAACTCACCACGAACCTCTCCCTCTTTCCCTTAGAATGATAACATTGCACACCTGAGAGGTGCCAGAGCTCAGTTCTGGCGCATTCCGGCTGGGGGGGGGGGAGCTCTGGGCTTGAGGAGATTTATAAAACTACATTTAAAAATCCCCCAAACTGCCCAATGAGGACTGACTATCCTCAGTGGCAGATAGGTAGCCGTGTTGGTCTGCCATAGTCAAAACAAAAAAAATTCCTTCCAATAGCACCTTAAAGACCAACTAAGTCAGTTCTTGGTATGAGCTTTCGTGTGCATGCACACTTCTTCAGATACACTGAAACAGAAGTTTCCAGACCCTTCTATATAGTGAGAAGGTGGGGAGGGGTATTACTCAGAAGGGTGGTGGGAATGGGTGATTGGCAGATAGCTGTGATGAGCCTGTTGACGACTCTTAACAACTGCAATAGTTGTTAAGAGTCGTCAACAGGCTCATCACAGCTATCTGCCATCACAGATAGCTGTGATGCCAGATAGCTGCCATCACAGCTATCTGCTATCTATTGCAGTCATTAAGAGTCGTCAACAGGCTCATCACAGCTATCTGCCAATCACCCATTCCCACCACCCTTCTGAGTAATACCCCTCCCCACCTTCTCACTATATAGAAGGGTCTGGAAACTTCTGTTTCAGTGTATCTGAAGAAGTGTGCATGCACACGAAAGCTCATACCAAGAACTGACTTAGTTGGTCTTTAAGGTGCTATTGGAAGGAATTTTTTTGTTTATCCTCAGTGGCTACAGGATTGTGACTGGCTGTTGGGGTGGGTTGTGTTGGATTTGAGCCTTGTAGATGGCGGCATTGACTAGCTGGCTGTAACAATGAACAGAAGCATTCCACGTCACAGTTACATTTATCAGAGAGCAAGAAGCAGCTGCAAATCACTGTTCACCACTGTTAACTCGTCTTGGAGGGGCAGCACCCATTCTGAACTTAATGTCCTTATTAGCACTTGGCCTTCTTTGCCAGTTTAGTTGTTTGGGCAGTAAACATAGGGAATGAAAGGCATGCATTTGATACTTGTGGACTTCTCTGCTTTGTCAGGTAAGTAGACTCCAATTTATTTTTAGTACTGTATCAGTGCCCATTGGACCTTATTGGAAAACTGGGACCAGGAGAAAGAGACAGTGGAAGAAGATTGGAAGAAATTTAAGGACTATCTTAACAAATATTATAAGATTAAGGAATGTTAGATTGACATGGACTTAAAAATATTGTGGTTTTCAGAGACATTAGAGTAAGAAAAGGAATGGAATTAGTAAAAAACTTTTGGGAAATAAGGGAATGGAGTTGCTGATGGGATAATGAAACTAGAATACAAAACGGTGAGGTATGAGGAAGTCGGGGAAATTAGGTTGAGAAAATAAGTTCTGAAATTATACTTGTTTTTTGTTTGCATTTGTCTTTATTGTAGTTGTTTTGTATTTGTATGTTTTTATTGGAAAGTTTAATAAATATTATTAAAAAAAAAAAAGGAAAACTGGGTCATCAATATGGCTGTGCACCGGCTTTGATCGAATCCCAGATCCTGAACAGAATTGACCCAGAATTTGGACAGAGTGGGTTGAGGCAGCCCAAGGTTGGATCAGATCCACACCAAGCAATCCAAAGCAGACTGACAGCAAGGAGGAGGGGGAGAAGGAGAAGCATGCAGGCAGTCTTCTTCTTCCTCAGTTCCTGAACACATGTTTGGGCAGGGTTTTAAACCATAAGTAAACATTATGCAACCCCATGACAGAGCTCAGGAAAGCAGGGTGCAAGGGGGTATATCATATCCCAGCCCGGGGTCAAAAAGGGGTCCCAGGAACCAAAGGAGCGGAGCCAGAAATTTCCTGGGACCTGGTGGACCTGTAAAAGGGTAAAAGAGTACAGTCATACCTCGGGTTAAATATGCTTCAGGTTGAGCACTTTCGGGTTGCGCTCCACGGTGACCTGGAAGTAACAGAATGTGTTACTTCCAGGTTTCACGACTCACGGATGCGCCTACAGTCAAAATGACGTCATGTGCATGCACGGAAGCGGTGAATTGCGACCTGTGCATGCACAGATGTGCAGGTGCAGCTTACGTTCACTTCAGGATGCGAACGGGGTTCCGGAATGGATCCCGTTCATATCCAGAGGTACCACTGTATTGGGAAAAAAATTGTAATGAATTGGGGGTGTGTGTGTGTTTAAAAGTACTTTCCCCAAAAAACCCAGAGTCCTTTTTGTTGGGGATAATTCAGATGGAAATTCCCAGGTGTCAAAAAAGATTACAGTGTTGCCCCGCAAGACGAACGCCTCGCAAGACGGAAAACCCGCTAGACAAAAGGGTTTTCCGTTTTGGAGGCGCTTCGCAAAACGAATTTTCCTATGGGCTTGCTTCGCAAGACGAAATGTCTTGCGAGTTCCTGTGGGTTTTTTTCCCCTCCCCCCCCTCTTCCTAAGCCGCTAAGCCGCTTAACAGCTGATCCGCTAAAAGCCGCTAAACCGCTAATAGCACTAATTCGCTAAGCTGTCAATGGACTTGCTTCGCAAGACGAAAAAACCGCTATACGAAGAGCCTCACGGAACGGATTCTTTTCGTCTTGCGAGGCACCACTGTATTTTTGTATGCCGCTACTGTTGCAGGTGTTCTGTTAGCCCCCAAATGGAAAACAAGTGAGGTCCAGGAGCGTAGCAAGCTGCTTCGGCACCTGGAGCGGCGGGGGCTGGGCGAGCCGCTCATGGGGGTGCTGCGGCGATCCGCGCGTGGAGTCCGCCTGGTGGATGCAAGCCCCACACTGTCGTTTCGGGCAGGAGAGACGTGTCGCTCAGGCGCGCTGTAGGTCAGGCCCCACGGTAAGAGCTGCCCCCTGCGGTCTGCCATTTTGTCACCCCCTCAGGGATGACACCCAGGGAAGACCGCAACCCTCGCACCCCCTTCCTACGCCCCTGGCGAGGTCCCAACTGAAGAAGAATGGCAACATAAACTGACGGAATATGCACAGCTTGCAGGCTTATCATACAGAATAAGAGAACAAGAAGAACATACGCTTAAATAAGATTGGGAAAGGCTGATTGCTTATATGGGGGAAATTGCATACACTTGAAACACTGGCAGCGTTAAGATAAATTCAACAGTGTAAATAAGATTTGATAGATGTAATAATGGAATACTGAGTGGTTTAGTTTATGTAAAATATACAGGGATTTATGATATGCTAAACCTACCATGGAAGGAGAAGAAGGGTAGTCATTGATAGTTTAAGGTTGTTTAAATGAAGATACTAAAATGTGAAACAGAAAATTTAATAAAAATTATAGAAAATATTTTTTTCCTGGGACCTCAGAAAACGTTTGCATATATTTGTGAAGACTAGCATATACTGTATTTTTCGCTCTATAAGATACACCTAGTTTTTAGAGGAGGAAAACAAGAAACAAGAAAACAATGCAAAGCCTCTTGAGCGAAGAGGCAGGAGAGCTCCCACTGTGCCCAAAAGGCTATGCGTGGCTATCCCTGAAGCCAGAAGAGCAAGAGGGATCGGTGCCCTGAAGAGGCTGTGTGCGGCTAAGCCAGATCGCTGCCCTGAAGGGGCTGTGTGCGGCTAAGCCAGAAGCTAGAACAGTGAGAGGGAGCACTGCACAGCAATCCCTCTTGCTGTTCTGGCTTCTGGAATAGCTGCGCAGGCTGCAATCGCTCCATAAGACACACACACATTTCCCCTTACTTTTTAGGAGGGAAAAAGTGCGTCTTATAGAGCGAAAAATACAGTACATTTTCTGTAAGTCTGCTTCCTCGTTTGACACCATGCCCCTGCGTACTTCTCCTATGGGCAAATCCAGAGAGGCAGTGAAAGAGAGCAGAAGTAGGCGAGATGAAAAGGTGGGATTGCCTTGCCTCTCCTGTGGGCGATGCACCCTACCTAAGAGGGGACAGAGTGAAGGGCAGCAGGTGTCAGCACTGACTGTGCCCCCCCCCTTTAAGCAGAGGAGGGTGAAACAGCTCATTGCCACCATTACTATCATGAACAAAGGAAGTGCCCACTATATCTGGTCAAATTATATTTTCCAAACAACTCTCCTAAGGATCAGGAGATAGTTAGTAGTTGCATTGATTCAAATTCTATTTGTAAAGGTATAATAAAAACAAAATCCAAACTCCACACTCAACACATCCACGGCGTTTCATAGTGCTCTGCTTTATTAAGCCTCAGTGCTGGGTTTACATATAAGCTAAACAAGCTATAGCTTAGGGCCCCACGCTCTTGGGGCCCCTAAAAAATTCAAAGAAAAAAACACACCAAGGATGTACATTTCCAAAATATAAGATAGAAAACAAATAAAATGGTTTTAGATACCTATTAGGTCCATAAATTACCATATAGCATATACTCAACACAAAAAACAGCAGCAATTTGTTGTTGACAAAGGACAGCTGGACATATAAAAGGCCCCATTATCTTCAGTAGCTTAGAGCCTCCTCAAACCTAAATCCAGCCCTGTTAAGACTGGATAATTTTTCATCTCTGTCTTGTTAATTTGGAATTATTGGTTAACCTGAGAAACGGTGTTGCTCAGTGTCAGGGAACTGACATCAGAGCGAGAAGCGGAGGCAGGGCTCCAGAGCGATGCCGGAGAGGGAACCAGTCGGGGGGAAGGAATTCAGCGTGACACCAATAGAGAGGAGAGGGAGATGGAGGAATCGGTGTCAGGGCTCCAAGACCCTTCAACCGAAACCAGCGGAGAGAGCGCTGGCAAGCCCCTGCCGTCCCCTTAGTTGCGCAGACGCGTTCCGCGCAGGGAACATAGGAGGAGACTTGGGGTCAAACAGCTTTTATGCTGGAAGAGATTCAAGAAACGCCCACTGACGGATTCTGCAAGTGACTAACAGGTCACGGAGGGCGAGCTCTAACCCTAAACATGGTTGAGCAAACAATCTAACTAGACTGAAGGCAATTTACGCACAAGTAACCCACTCATAACCATTACACTCAGATATAATGAATGGATAATTTTAAAGCACAACTCAAGTTATTTCGGCCAACTTGCAACAAGGCAAAGTTTTCAGGGGCTCTCTTGCTGCATTGTTGTTGTTTTGAGCAAGCAAGCACAGCTAGGTGCTGTGATTTTTACTTACATTTGTAATATTGATTACAAACAAAGCTGAACCTGACAGAAAGAATGTCGAAGCCCGGAGAGCATTTTTAAAGTTGAACAGAGGGAGATCAGTTATAGCATGACGTATGTTACAGCAGATAAAAGGGCTAGTCACATCTCAACAGTGCTGCTGCAAATACATACTGAAATTTCAAAGCACTAATGGAGAAGTACATTTAACACAGTGGCTTGCCTGAAGTCAATGGATATAGCCTTATATTGCTTTCCACGTCAATTGTTTTGATGCCAAACAGTCAAGACTAGCACTTCTGCCTCTACATCTGCACTGATATTTGCTGAAGACTGGGATTCTAATGCCTGTTGTCTTTGTCGGATAGTGTTCTCGAAGCTACCAGCATGCGTTTGACCAAACTGCGGGAGGCAGTGGAAGACAGGAGTGCCTGGCGTGCTCTGGTCCATAGAGTCACGAAGAGTCAGACATGACTAAACGACTAAACAACAACAACAAGGGATTCTAATGGGAAGCGGCAGAAGCATTCCTACAGGATCCCAAAACATGAAAAAGGTAAGTCACAGAGACTGTTACTTAGCTTGGTGGGTACTAGAAAGGTACCTGCTGTCTGAGACAGGAGTTGACATCATCTTAGAAGAATCATCAAAACTGAAGCTGCGAAATAGAACAACCTTTTAAAGTGCATCATCAATGTTGTATTCTTCTTGGGAGAAGATGGCCTAGTATTTAATGGTTTATCCCAACACATTTAGGACTCATTGAACTGCTCTCCAGGTGAGGCCCCATCCTTCAGGAATAACAACAACAACAACAACAACAATATCCCGTCCATCTGTCCATCTGGCTGGGTCTCCCCAGCCACTCTGGGCAGCTTCCAACAGGATATTAAAAACACAATAAGCTATCAAACATTAAAACACAATAAGCTATCAAACATTAAAAACTTCCCTAAACTGGAACAGGTGCTAAGTGCAGAGGAGTCACAGAAAAAGGAGTGACTTGAGTTCATTATCTGTCGCCTGACTCACAAAATGAATTTATTTCAGAATCCTCGAATCTTGTGAAACAACACATTTTGCTTGAGGGGCAACCTGCGAAGTACTTTGCAGAAATAGTAGACTCCACAGCAGAAAACAATCTTTCGTTTGAGATACTTATCTCTCACCATGTTTGAAAGTGAGGAAATCTTTATCAGAGCAATATCCTGCTGACCTTAATGGTGATGATTTTGGAAAAGAAACGCAACATTTACCCTCTGTACGTAAAGCAAATGTTGTAAATGCACAGTTAAAGCCATTAGATCTGAACTTGTTAACAGAGTACAGACTTGGTGACCTGTTTCCAATTGTTTGTGTCATCCTAAGAATACTATTAAAAATTCCAGCAACAGTAGCTTCTGGGGAGAGGTCATTTAGCAGACCTAAGCCACTTAAGAATCATTTAAGGTTTACAATGTCTCAGCAATGTCTTGTGGATTTATAAAGGATGTCACATAGAGGAGGGAGAGAGGTTGTTTTCTGCTGCTCCAGAGAAGCGGACACGGAGCAATGGTTCCAAACTACAAGAAAGAAGATTCCACCTAAACATTAGGAAAAACTTCCTGACAGTAAGAGCTGTTCGACAGTGGAATTTGCTGCCAAGGAGTGTGGTGGAGTCTCCTTCTTTGGAGGTCTTTAAGCAGAGGCTTGACAACCATATGTCAGGAGTGCTCTGATGGTGTTTCCTGCTTGGCAGGGGGTTGGACTCGATGGCCCTTGTGGTCTCTTCCAACTCTATGATTCTATGATTCCATGATTCTAAATATTGAATCAAACATTACCACAAGAATTAATTTTCATGATGTGATTTGAAATTTTTCACAAGAAGGCTGGAAAAGCTGTTTTTTAAAAATAAAGTTTGTCTACTTTTTTTAAAAAAACTAATGCTAATGTTTCTGATTATCTCATCTTCATTGAACCTGAAAGCATGCTTCAGTTTGAATTATTTCTCCTTAATCTGTATTGTAGCATAAACAAAAATTTTCAGATCAAATGAGCTTTCTTATCTCTGATCCTCTTTTATTTTATTTATATTTTTTTATATCTATCATTATATTTATCTGGTGGTTCCCACCCTGTGAGAAGTGAGGTTACAGGGAACCAGACAGAGGGCCTTCTTGGTAGTGGCGCCCTCCCATCAGATGTCAAGGAAATAAACAACCATCTGACTTTTAGAAGACATCTGAAGGCAGCCCTGTTTAGGGAAGTTTATAATGTTTGATGTTTTGTTCTGTTTTTAGTGTTTTGTTGGGAGCCGCTCAGAGTGGCTGGGGAAACCCAGCCAGATGGGTGGGGTATAAATAATAAAATTATCATCACCACCATCATCACCTGAGTATAAGAGCATAAGACCTTAAATGCAGAAAATTAATAGAGCATTGCACCCATCCCTCTCTCATCTTCCATACCCTAGCTGACCTTACAGACCGCAGTTCATGGCATAAAACCATAGTGGATAAAAGCAGAATGGAGGAGAATGTGGTATCAAACTTTATTTTGGTTACAGACCAGCATAGAAAATGGAATAAAAAAAGAATGCATTGTCTGATTTGGAGTTTGGATTCAGGTTGGGTTGGTCCTGAATCATTTCAGGTTAAATCGAGGCCACTTTGAAGCACCAGAACAGGCCCTGAATCAAAACAGGTGGGGTATTCACAGCCGTAGTAATCAATATGGTGCCCTCCAGGCCTTATGGACTATAACGCTCCCATCATTATGAACTACAAGTCCTATCATCCCTGACAACTGACTCTGCTGAGGCTGATGGGAATTATCATCTGCAACATATCAAAAGCACCACATTGACCTCTCCCTGAAATAATCCATGGAATGGCCTTCAGACCCTGAACTGGCTAGGCTTTGCTTAAAGCCAACAAGCACTCACATTTTATAAATACTACAGGTCTTCTACCAAATGGCCTTAAAACTCTGTGTTTGCCAAAGGGGAAAAAATGTATTCATTATTCCCCCTCTCGAAGCAAAAGGCAGGTTAATCTATGTTCCCGAGAAGGCCGTGTGGTAGCATTTCGGAAACTGATGAGATCCTGGAACTCATGCGGAACACGGGTAATAAAATCATTCCATTTTGCTCAGGAATGCAGAGAAAGCGTGCGCTGGGAGTGGGAGACTGGAGTCTGCAAGAAAAATAATGGGATCGGTTTGTCACTCTTCCACGACGATGGGGGATGTAATATTTTTCTCATTAGTTTACATAGACTTCTTTGTAGTGAGGTCTTTGAAAAGGAGAAAAAGAAATCACAATGCAGGATAAAAAGTCAAAGGAACAGCTGTGGTGCAAAACACCCTGGTCCGCACTTCAAACTGTGTCACTAGGGAAGCATTTCACTCCGTAGGAAGACGAGAAGGGAGGGGAGGAGAAGAAAAATGGCTGTTTTCCTTGTGTGGTTGCTGCTGCCTGCTTGTTTTGCTGTGCTGTGCTGTTTCTTCTTTTTTCTTTTGCCAGGATGACTCCAGATACGAGTTAGAACCTGAGGAAAAACCCAAAATATGGCAGCAGCAGCATCCCTGCCATGCAGCAGGGTGAAGTGAACCTACTTCAGTTGACACCATGCGGGGTGGAAGATGGAAGACAGGAATTGGTGTATGAACGGTGTAGCCCAGCTGAATCTCCAGCTGTTGCATGTTGAGGTCCCCAAGCCACCCCAATAACTCACACATCACACGTAATTTTTGTTTAAGTTTTTTGGCATAATTTTGGCCACAACTTTATTTAAATACATAACTGTGAGTGGTTGCTTAGGCATTGGTTCCGACTATCTGTCCCCCCACCCAGGGACACAACTGACTTCTGGATTCCAGGGGAAGCCAGTCAGGAATAACAATATTGGGGAGAAATGAAGCTGGGCACCAGACCCTCACCTCTCCCCGCATGCTCCCAGAGGCCTTGCGTGGCCCAAGCCCGATGCCAGGGACTTGGACAAAAACATGGCAAGCCCCTGGATTCCTTTAACGGAATTCCCTTGCAGCACCAGCATTGGAGGGGTAGGCACTTACCCCTCCACCAACCAATTTTTTAACCAATGCCTAACCGCAAACCTTACAAGTTGTGACGATTTGCTACGCAGTAGGCAAAAACCAAATGGCTCCAGCCAATTGGCCAAATGGACAAAATTCCTACCAGGCCCCTGCCCCAAAAGTAGGTGACCCCATGACAGGCATAGCAAGGTCAAGCACAAAATCCCCATTTCAGGGAGGGTGGGCGGGTGATCCAATGCATGCAGCAAAAGAGGACGCTCAAAGCTGCGTGCCCAGTATTTAAAACCTTTTAGCCCAACCCACAAATTGGATATATCAAATTCTCCCCAGAAACACAAGTACCCAATCACAGCCTGTGGCCATTCAAACAGATCAGCCCAGCAACAGTGGGGTGGCCTGCTAGACCCCACCGAAACACATGCTCTCTATTAGTGAGAACACGCTTTGTTGGACCACAACTCCCATCATCCCTAGCTAGCAGAACCAGCCGTCAGGGATGGTGGGAATTGTAGCCCAGAAACCGCTGGAGACCCAAATTTGGGAAACCCTGGTGTAGCCTAACATTTTTGGGCTGCGTACATTTATGGTGGCAGTGTGGGGCAAGCTTACTGGGTTTTTGACAAAGTATTTTTTACGTTTCTTATATTGTTGGCCAATCATTGAACCCAAACCATGCTCTGGCCCTTCTTCCACTAAATGCCGATCCAGTCCCTTCTCTTGTACCTAAAGACCTAACTGCCATGCTGTTTACCTTGTTCTGAGAGCGCCTCTCGTTGGAAAGACCGCAGGAAAAAGGGGTTTCGCCCCCTGCTCAAGATCTAAACTGAACCTCAAAAGATTAGACTAGGCTGAACCTCAATTATTTAAACCACTTAACCGTTGCGTTCCGATATTGCTTTGGAAACCAAACACATTGTCGAAGCCAATTGCCAATTAAAATTCATTTTTCAGTTAAAGGTCAAAACAACAAATTGAAACCAGCTGCGGCTTATAATTTCTAGCCACGCTGTAATTTGTGTGTGATTGCATTATTACATTTCCACCAAACTAATGTCTCTTGTTGTGTTTTGCTCCGTGTGCCGGAGTGGCTTTTAGCAACTCTATTAATTAAGAGGGTTTTCAAAAATGTTGATTATTAAGGGATTTGGTTTTAAAAGGAAGTGAAAGAAATGCCTTCTGCAGGGAAGCACCAAGATTTTTATGCTATACAGAGGGAAATGAAAAAGGAGCGGCCTTTGAATCGGGTGCAAGCACTTTAGTTAACAATGAGCTCCATAAACCTACCAGGTTTATGCATTTAAAGTAGATGAATGCACACTGCTGCCTTAGCTCAACAGATCCCCTTGAATCTATACAGTGTACTGCAGAGGTGGCTCTTGGAGTCTCAAATCTCAGTGATGCCCTGTGCAACACCAAAATGTGTCCCCCTGCCTCTCACCTTCCATTCTACTTCATAGTTGTGCTGCCCCTGAGGCTCCATGCACAGTGCGCCTGAACCAGTCCCACTATCCTAAATCCACCCCGTATACTGTGTGTAAGGACATGCGTGGCGCTGTGGGTTAAACCACTGAGCCTAGGACTTATTTTCTGCAACAGATTGAGGGGTGTGTGTTTAGCAATCCTCAATCCCAGCGGACTCTGAGAAGTGTAGATTCATGAGGGGAACAGGGTTTCATCCTAACAAATCTCGGGACCCTTAACAAACCACAGTTCCCAGGATTCTTTGGGGGAAGCCATACAGTGGTACCTCTGGTTACGTACTTAATTTGCTCCGGAGGTCCGTTCTGAACCTGAAACTGTTCTTAACCTGAAGCACCACTTTAGCTAATGGGGCCTCCCGCTGCTGCCGTGCCACCGTCACGCGATTTCTGTTCTCATCCTGAAGCAAAGTTCGTAACTCGAGGTACTATTTCTGGGTTAGCAGAGTCTGTAACCTGAAGCGTCTGTAACCCGAGGTACCACTGTAACCGCTTAAAGTGTTCTGATACGGCTTTAATTGTCTAGTGCAGTGAGCCCAACAGCATTTATTCAGATACACCTTTTGTTTCCTTGGCCTATTCCTTTTTGTCTTTCTGTTTTTGTTGAAATGTAGCTGTAAGCTCCATTTTTCTTTCCGCCTCCACTTGTACATTCAAGTACATTGTTGATGGGGAACAAATATTATTATCTGTTCCCACTGGCCTTTTGTTGTTTTTTTGCTCTTTTGACAAATATTTTACAAATGCTTCCCCCCCAACACATTTACAAAGAAGAAAGAGGAGGTAGGAGCAGAAGAACCCCAGGACAAGATATGAAAATATAGTGAGGGAGATGGATGAGACAGTTAACTCGATGTTGCAAATTCCATCGGCTGTTGATGTCCTTAGCTATATTTGCAGTTGAGGTGGGGCTGACGGGCTGGGGTGGAAACGGGATGGCTGCGAAGGTGAGCATTTTGCAGAGGCATGTGTGCAAATCGGATTCAGCGGTGGGACGGATGCAATAAATCATGATGCTAAATCCCGGCTCTTGTCTACAACTGCGGCTTCATCCAAATGCAAAAGAACTTGCAGTGCAGCCCCGTGGGTGTCTGTCTACTCGGAAATAAGTCTCACCGAGTTGCCATTGTGTTGTTGTTGTTGTTATTATTATTATTATTATTATTATTATTATTATTATTATTATTACTACTACTACAACTACTAACTACTACTACTATTACTACTACAGTCGTAACTTGTAAGTCAAACGGAATCCGTTCCAGAAGTCCATCTGACTTCCAAAACGTTCAAAAACCAAATCACAGCTTCTGATTGGCTGCAGGAAACCATGGAAGCCCCGTCAGATGTTTGGCTTCCAAATATAGTTTGCAAACCGTAGCAAACCGGGTTTGCGACCTTCGGGAGCCAAAACGTTCGGGATCTAAGCTGTTCGAAAACCAAGGTACAACTATATTATTATTGTTGTTATTATTATACGACTGCAACCTGTGAACAGTATAACTCAAGTTTCCCCATTCCCTTAGTAGGAATGGACCTACTAATAGCATAAGGAGCGTTCTCTCTCTCTCTCTCTCTCTCTCTCTCTCTCTCTCTCACACACACACACACACACACACACAAAGCTGCTTTTTCTGTTCACCTAGATGAGTGGCTAGCCTGTGCATGGGTTTCCTACCACTGCCACCAAACTCATTCCTTTGTAGCAATGCCCCCATAATAACAGAAGACAGTGCATTACAATGAGACAGATCCTTGGTCCACCTCGTTCAGAATTGCCTGCAGTAACTGGGACCAGCTCTCCAAGGTTTCAAGATGGGGGTGCCAGACCTGGAAACTGAGCCTGGGGCCTTCTGCAAGCAAAGCAGATTCTCTTGGCACTGAGCAATGGTCCTTCTCGTACATTACTTGATGATGTGCTGTCACTCTTCAGGGAGCCTTGTGCTGGGGAGTGGCAACTAGAAAACATATACCCACTATACAGATGAGGAACACTGAGGCAGAGATTAATTAGTATAATAATAATAATAATAATAATTTTAAAAAATTAAGCAGTCTAGAAACTGCTTTAATTAATTAATTACATTTCTAGACATCTGAGGAGCACAGGGCAGTTTACAATAAAATAACGCAAAAATACATACCACAGCAACAAACAAAACAATACCCACCTACCCCATCCAGTCTAAAAGGCCATAGAGTGTTTAATGAGCCAAAGGCCTGGGAAAAGAGGGATGTATTTGGCTGGTGCCTAGAGATATGTAATGAAGGCGCTAAGGGAGCTTGCCTGGGGATAGCATTCACAGGCAGGGAGCAACCACAGAAAAGGCCTGTTCTCTTGACCTCTCGCTGAGGAGGGTCATAAAAAAGGACTGTTGCAATCGCTTGGCTCTGAGGAGGATGTGCAGGGGCCGTGATGTAGAATATGTCCCTATTTTCATCTGAAGTTAATATTTGAGGGGATGTGGAGTGCCTCAGTCAACCCTTGTGCCTGTAAATCCCCCCTCCCCGCCATTTTGCTTTTGTTTTTTAAAAATATTTTTCTACTTCTGGAAACCCCAGGGGTTTCCCTGGCACTCACCAGCTGGGTTTCCTATTATAAAGGACATAAAATTAAAGCCCAGGCTGATCTTGAACGAAGTGACTTTCAAAGCTGTTCCCAGTAGTGATTTGAATACAGCCTTGTTGGGGGATCATTTCCATTTTTTTGATCTACCTCCTTGAAGGGATTCAGTTTTGATTCAAAGTGATTAATGCCTGTAAATTTAATCAATGCATATTCACCCGGCAGCCTCTTTATTCTACTCATTTTGATTTTTAAGCAGTGTGTGTCTTGATGCGTGAGGTGTATTATCTCATTTGACAGCAGTGACATTTCTATTTTGTAATTACTAAGCAGAGACAATCTCCTTAGTGGGAAGAAACACACACACACACACACACACACACACACACAAGTCCCGCACACATACAACCCTTTCTTTAGGGAGACAAAGCAAAACTCCTTGTGCCATTTTGAACTGTGTGCAAATTTCAGTTCTGGGAATTAAAAAAAAAAGCAGTGGTGCAGTGACCTTCTTCTAAATGCAGAAACAATGGCAGCATTTTTAATTATTATGTTTGGTACCCACTCTAAGCACTGCAGTGTCAAAGGAGCATTATGGAGGATGAGTGCAGAACTTACCCAATTTGCACAACTGCAAACGGAAACACAGCCCTTTCAAAAATCCCTCTTCTCTGAATTTTGCAACGCAGTTGTCCCGCCAGGCAATACACACAAAAATGCATGTACTAAATTGTGCGTTAAAATGCATATATTAGTGAAAGTAAGACACAACATTGCATTTTATTAAGGAAAAAAATGCTTTGCAGAATAGTGTCTATTTGGCAAAATTGCATGCAAAATGTATATATCGGGGAAAATTTGTACTAAAATGTTGATGAATTACAAAGCCTTTTTTTTTAAAAAAAAAAAGCTGATATGGAAATGCAGAGAACTAAATTTAAGTCTGGAAACACGAAAAACAAAAGTGACAAATTCCTCTGCCTCTAGTGAGGACATAGGAGGCTGCCTCCTACTAGGTCAGCCTATCTGTCCATGTAAACCAGTAGTCCCCACTCTGATAGGCAACAGCTCTCCAGGCCCTCAGGTAGAGGTCTTTTATATCTCCTCTTATCGGTGTGATGGCCTGGGACTTGGAACCAGAGGAGACTCCATCTGCACCGGATCCTTTGCCTTAGGCATCATCTGAACCAAGTCTGGGGCCTGGTCCTGAAGAGTCCCAGTCTGCACAGGTTCCCCTGCAACAAACACCAGCTGGGCCGCGTCAGGGGCCTGAGCCTGCCCTGAGCCTGCCCTGGCTCCAGATGCAGGGATTGTCTCGTTGCCTTCCGCTGAGCCATCATTTACAGCTGCTCCACTACTGGTTGGGTCGGGGAGGCTGAGGCTGCCCCTGGGTCTAGTAACCCACCGACGTCTCCCGAGCTGCAGAGACTAAGGTCTGAGAGAAGGAGAGACCTGAGTACTCGCAGGAGGAGTGCTCGCCTTCGGGTGAAACAGGGAGGTGAGTCACCGGGGGATCAGGACCGGCCGTTACCCCGACAAAGATAAAAGGTTGTCGGACCGTGCCCCAGGTTGTGGGAGCAACATTGTGTATTCTAGATCCTGCCTGAGATCCTGTACCTGTCCTTGCCTGGTTTCCTGCCTCGTATCCCGCCTTGGCCCTGTTGGACTGTCTCCCATGAGAGCCACTGTGGTGTAGTGGTTAAGAGCAGTGGACTCGTAATCTGGTGAACCGGGTTCGCTTCCCCGCTCCTCCACATGCAGCTGCTGGGTGACCTTGGGCTAGTCACACTTCTTTGAAGTCTCTCAGCCCCACTCACCTCACAGAGTGTTTGTTGTGAGGGAGGAAGGGAAAGGAGATTGTGAGCCGCTTTGAGACTCCTTCGGGTAGTGATAAAGCGGGATATCAAATCCAAACCCTTCTTCCCAGCAGAAACTTCAAATTCTGGATCCGATTCTCGGGTTACCCCCGGGCCCAGCACAATTGGATTCTTTCAACAGGAGATGCCAGAGATTGAACCTGAGACATTCTGCATGCAAAGTGTGTGCATTGACACAAAACCTTTAGTTACAGGTGAGGGAAAGGTAATCTGAAACTTATTCCAAAAACCTTTAATTTGTTATTGTCACAAGTCCCATGGTGCTAAACAAGAAGGATAGGGAGGGCTCAAGCAGTGTGCTTGGAGAGGGCCCCACCCTGACACTTCACCCATTAATAAAATTGAGACAGAGCAGGGCCATTTCTGCATTTGCCCCAAGGCTATGGACTGACCTAGGGAAGATGGATTCTGGGCTCCTTCCTTTTCATTTCCCAAAAGGTAGCGAAGAGAAGCCTAGTTAGTTGCACACAGTCTCTGAGGTTTTGTTTTGTTTTTAAATCATCTAGCTAGGTTATGTTGTCACTATCTGCCATTAGTTTGATTTTTGGATCTTGTTTTTAGTGGTGTTTAGTTTTTGGGAAGGTTTTTAATCAAAGATTTGCAACCTTCCTGGAGTATTTGGAGGGGCTGCATCTAAATAAACAAGTGAACAAACTGATAAAAATTAAACATAAGAGGAAGTAAGAGAAAGCAAGGGAGTCAACAGGGCCTTATATGAGATTTTCTTCCCTTCTCTGCAGCAGCAGTAGAATAGAGGGTGGGGCAGCATTTTCAGAGGAACAGCAGGGAAGCAGGCAGAGGTAATCGCCATTTCCTGGAGAGATGATTATAGAATACTGAAAAATTGGTCAATTCAGGACAGAATGCGGAATGTTAAAATGTGATATAAATCTTGACAAACTACAGGGAAATGGCACCACGCTAGCCAAGCGATTTATATTTTAAGAGTGCAGGATTGCTATAGTGAACATGAAAAGAGTGAGACTAGCTGTAGTGGGAGAAGCTAGTTCTGAGCAGCGGCGTAGCGTGGGTTGTCAGCACCCGGGGCAAGGCAAGTAATTTGCGCCCCTAACCCCTAACCTGCCGCCGCTGCCAGCTTCTTCTTGCTGCTGCCTGGGCTGGTCGGGTGTGGTTCTCTCCCGCGCTGAGCGCTGCGCTGGGCGGCCGCTGCACTGTCCCTCCCCCAGATAGTCCCTCCCTCGCTCTCTCTCCGCTCCGCACTGCAACGCATGCCTGGCACCCTCCCCTTCCACAGTGGGCGGCGACCCGGCAGCTTGGATCGGATTCGCACAGCCAGCACTGTGAGAGAGAGTGAGTGAGCCAGGTAGGGGCAGAGAGCTGCGAGTGCGCCCCCCCAAATGTTGCGCCCGGTGCGGCTGGCACCCCCTGCACCCCCACGCTACGCCACTGGTTCTGAGCATGAACATCCCTGCATATACAGACACATGCCCCTCCATTGAGTGGCTGAGAATTGTGGAGGCATTTCAGCTAATCTTCCAAGGCAATTGAGGAGGGGGGCAGCTCCTACTTTCAACTCATCATTCTCTTCCACACCCCACACCCCCGTCTCTGAGCTGACTTGGTACAGTCATACCTTGTAAGCCGAACGGAATCCGTTCCGGAAGTCCATTTGACTTCCAAAGCATTCAAAATCCAAAGCATGGCTTCTGATTGGCTGAAGGAAGCTCCTGCAGCCAATCGGAAGCTGCAGAAGCCACGTCGGATGTTCAGCTTCCAAAAGAACGTTCAAAAACCGGAACAGTCACTTCTGGGTTTCGATCGTTCAAGATCCAAAACTTTGAGAACTAGGCTGTTCAAAAACCAAGGTACGACCGTATTGTGTTAATTCTGCTGTTGCATGCAGAACTCCATATGCTAATTTTAGTGAAATGAATCCTTGCTTGGAGACACCTTCAACTGGAAGAGACTTGGCATAAAACAAGAAAGCTGAGGCTTCTTATAAGGAGGACATAGTGCAGACATTAATATTGTGTATCTTGAAGCAACTGTGAGCATAAAAAAGAGAAAAGAAGAGAAACATTGTCGGGGCCCATAAGTTTAATTATAGCTTTGCTTGCAGAACTTTCTTCAAAACAGGACAAAAAACAGTAAATGATACACCCAAAATATCCATTCCAGCACAGTCTCAGCTTCTTAAAACGTGTGAAATACTCCAAACATCTAAAATCAGAGGTCTGCTCTCCTTGCTGTCTCCATTCTGCCTGGAGCTGTATTTACTCAACGGAGAGAGTCATTTACACATCCTTACTCCCACAAAGCCTGAGAACAAAGACTCAGCCACCCCACTTCCATGATGGTGAGATTCCACTTCAACTGCTTCCCATGTGGCCTAAAGTGAAACACTCACATATTAGCTACCAGAGAACAACTAACAGTGAATTTTCAACCTGTTGAGGAGCTCAGAGAGACTCGGTATACTCCAGGGAAATTTCCCCACATTAAACCTTTTCCAGCAATAGACATAGGCATTCTCCATTTCATTGTCAAGCAATTATACTTAACAGGATGGGCTCTGGTCTAAACCACCGAGCCTCTTGGGCTTGCCAGTCATAAGGTTGGCAGTTCAAATATGCATGATGGGGTGAGCTCCCATTGCTCTGTCCCAGTTTCTGCCAACCTAGCAGTTTGAAAGCATACCAGTGCAAGTAGATAAATAGGCACCTCTGTGGCAGGAACGTAAATCCCATATGAACCTACCTGGACCCTGAGATCATCTTCCGAAGCCCTCCTTGGTGTGCCGTCTCATCAAGAGGTCCGGAGGGGTGGCAACACGAGAACGGATCTTCTCTGCAGTGGTTCCCCATCTGTGGAATGCTCTCCCCAGGGACGTTTGCCAGGCGCCTTCACTATACACCTTTAGGCGCCAGGCAAAAACGTTCCTTTTTAACCACGCCTTGGGTTGATCTTATTGACATCCAACACCCTTTTAGAATGTGGCTCTTTTTGGGGTTTTTTTATTAGGTTATTGTTTTTGGTTTGATTTTATATGTTGTGGTCTTGTTTGTGAACTGCCCTGAGACCTCCAGGTATAGGACAGTGTTTAAATTGAAGAAATAAATAACTAAAATAAATAAATGGTGTTTCCATGTGCTCTGGCTTCTGTTCCGTTGTCCCGTTGCGCCAGAAGTGGTTTTGTCTTGCTAGCCACATGACCCAGAAGGCTGTCTGTGGACAAACGCCGGCTCCCTCGGCCTGAAAGTGAAATGAGCGTCGCAACCCCATAGTTGAATTCAGCTGGTCCTTTGCCCTTTACCTTACATGTACCTACTTACAGGACATTCTTTGTAGGACAGAATTCTGCAGTAACAGCTGACTAACTTGGTGGTGAAAGAAAGAAGCCCTGATTGCCCCTTTGCTGTCAGAAGATACCTCCTGACTTGAGGTCCAGAGAAAGCATGAGAGGCGAGGCAGAAGTGAGAGAGTATCCAGCTTAACACATCACTTTGCCATCAGTGGATAAGTCAGCACAGAGACCAAAGAGACAGCGACAGTTTAGGTGCCTGGAGGTCCCCCACTTTCTCTTAACTCTATGTATACCCTTCTGAGCAAGCTGAGTTGCACCTCAGCTTCCAACATAATGTGGGGACAACAGCAGCAGCCAAGAGGTAGCTGCTGAGAAGAGCATCATTGCCAGCACATTTACCACATATCTGGCAGTCAGGGGTGCCGACTTATAAAAAATATTGGGGGGGCGGGGGGCCATACCGACTTATAAAAAATATTGGGGGGGGCAAGACCTCCAAACCGCTGCTGCTGGGGGAACGAAAGGGGCCAGCCCCGGGCTGCCCCGACCTTAAGTGAACCTGTGAGGGCCCGCCCTTTGCGGCAGCCGATTGGCTGCCGCCGTGGGCAGTGAATATTAATGAGCTAGGGGGAATCCCCGCTTCTCGCGGGGCTGACGCCAGCCCCGCGAGATTGTTGATGGGTCGAGATCGGGAGTGGCTTTGTTTTAACTCATTACTGAATGTATTTTAAAAGGTAACTATCGTCAAACAAGGAAAATAAAAAATACCAACATAATTTTGTGATTTTACAAAGCATAATATAACTAATAATTTTCTTAAATTATTGGGGGGGCTGAGCCCCCCCAAACGAATTTTTGAGGGGGCTCAGGCCCCCTCAGGCCCCATGGAGTCGGTGCCTATGCTGGCAGTACCACGTGTGAGTCTTTCCTTTTTCACTTGGGACTTTTTTGTTTGTTTGCTTTTGCTGCCAACCGTGCCAGTGGTGGAAAGAGCAGGGCAGCTCATTGGCAGAGTGAGACAACGGCCTCAGGAGGACAATGCCAGGGATGGCAGTAGTTTTCCCCAGAATCCCTCTCAGCTAGCTTGCTCTGCACATCCTAAGATAGTTTGCTGCCTTCAGGTACAGTGTCCCATTCCGACTTATGTAATAAGATTCACCTGCCAGTCCAGTCATGTTCTGCACATTGAATTGTGAACCCACCATTTAGTCCTCTGCTGCAGGCAGCAACATATCTTGGGCCTGACCTGGTGACGGGGTATGCGCAAAGGTGCGGTGCCACTTCGAAAAGGCTCTGCCTTTGGTACCCAGAAATCTAACTGATCATCGTGGCAGGGTGCTCAAGCACTGCAGGAAACTCTATGTGCTCCAGTTCAGGAATTTAGTTTAGAACATGTAAACCAGAATGCAGGAGTGGAACGCCCAGCAGAGCAAACCAGAGGATAATAATGGAATAGAACTGGGGAACTCCTCATGCCTCTTCTGATTTGAGCAGAGAGCTCACAGAATGAAATAATTTGCATACTGCCTCCAGGTAGGTAGGTGGCATCCAACACATTCTCTGTCACTGTCTTAGGAAGTTATGCAAAGCAATCTAGTGAGAGACTAAACGAGGGAGATGGTGTTTACATTTCCACGTGTTCCCTACATTTGGAGAATCTGGGCAGAAAATCCCGAAAGGCAGCTTGTACCTAAATGCCGATACTGTTCATTATGTCAACGAGCCTCAAGGTAAAGACGCCGAGGGCTCATTTTCTGGTCAACCTGAAAGAGCAGCGTTTGCACGCCAAATATTGGAAGGGGCAATTTGTTGGTGTTTGGCACCGTTTTCAAGTGAATCAGAAGATGTCAGATGATTGGCACCGTAAACCCCCTGCAATGTTTGGCGGTACAAGTGCCACATTTCCAGGTAAGCCAAAAAATGAGCCCTCGGTGCCCTGTAACGGTTTTCGCCAAAATCCGACGTCCTCCGATTCACTAGGAAATGGTGCCGACCAACTGCAAATTGCCCACTGCAACGTTTGTTGGTGCAAACGCTGCGATTCCAGGTAGGCCCAAAAAATGAGCCCTCAGCGTCCTTACCTTAGAGGGTTCATTTTGTGGCCTACCTGCGTTTCCACCGCAAATGTCCCGTGGGCAATTTACAGGTGTTTGTCACCATTTGCAGGTCATGGCTCTGAGGGCTCCTTTTTTGACCTACTGGGAAACGTGGCAATTGCACTGCCAAATGCTGCAGGGGCAATTTGTAGCTGTTTGTCACCATTTTCGAGTGAATCGGAGGACGTCAGTTTTATGGCGAAAACCAACTTATGGAGGCCTGGTGGCCAGGACGCAGGCCTTGGTTTTCGAAAGTTTTGGAAGTCGAACAGACTTCCGGAAAGGATTCCGTTCAACTTCCAAGGTACAACTGTACTTAACTGGCCAGCCAAAGTAATTATATTACAAAGAAACCTGCCTGACCTTTTCCGCTGTCCTTTCAGCCTTCAGAACCTGAATGTAAAACAGTGGTATTTTGTTACTTCTTTCGTTCCATTGTATGCAAACCTCAAATTGACCCAAGCCTTCCTTGTAACGGAGCATTTTCTAGAATTTTATTCATTATAGCTTGTACTGGTGTCACCAAAGACTCTCCGCGAGAGAACTGTAAATAACATAATCTGTAATTTCCCAAGGTCTGCAGAGCGACTTGGCGTTTGATATGTCATAGAGCAGATATTGCTGCTGAGCGTCTCTAGTCAGGATTTATCTTTTCTATGGTATGTAATTTATACCAATTGCAGCCTGATGGTCACGCGTCCCCTGCTGCCGTCGGCCTTCTCTGTGGTGCATCGCTCTTCCAAAGCAAATGTTTATCGACAACTACCTCAATGAATTACAAAATGCACACCATGCATTGCCAAGCGCTCACTTTTGGCAAGTCATGCATAGATGCCAACTGTGACAAACAGCCAGATCCTCCAAGTTGTTTCGTTTCATTAAGCCAGAAGCTGTAAAAAGTAGCACAACGATAACATACAACATCAAAATTAATATAATATCAGACTTAAATGAATGGCTCACCTTTCATAGACATAGACGTACTGGCCAGATGACAAAGTGATTTGTTAATTTACAAGTTAAGTTTTCTCCATTTAAATTTTTTTTTCCCACTTCTTTTCCCCCCATAATTACGACAGGTCGGGATGATTTATAGACTCTTTGGCTGTTTCGTATATAAGAAGTTCATAACTCAAAGGGGAAGCCATGAAATATTTAGGCGAGATTCATTCCGGATGTCATCGTTATGAGTGCTTTCGTTATGTCAGTGCTCATTTTATGACATAATGCTGTTTAGGTGCACATATATATCACTCCATAGGCATTTGGTGGAGAACTAAGGAGGGACACTGTGTCTGGAGCTATGCTCTGGCTCACTGCTACCCCACAACAGTTTTCAACTTCTTTTTAAAGAGCTGCTGCAGCTTCCATGGGTGCCGTTTCTTAAACATCGAATGAAAAAAAGAGACAGAGAGGAAGCCGTCATCACAATAAGCTCCTTCTCTCCCCTGAAACATCTAGAGTGGGGGCAGCGTGGGGGCCACATTCTCTTCTGGGGGCCACATTCCAAAGCTGGATGGGGCTCAGAAGCAACATTGAAAAATACTTGTGAGCCTAGAGATCTGCTGTCCATTCAACCAATATGGCTATGGCTTGACGGCCCTAGTTGTATGTAATGCATCCCATCCCTGTGTTCTGCTTTTCGATTTGTCATGGCCTTTGGCTAGCACAACAATAAAGCGATTTACTTACATATGGCTATACAAAGAGATATATCTTAGTTCTCACAGGACACAGTAAATGGATTGTAATCTTGGCCACAGTTGATTAACCTTCAGCCCAAATCAACAGGAGCTGGGGGCAGGTTTAGACATCCACCCCCAATGATGTCATTGAGTGGGCCATTTTATTTTCTCCTATACAGTGGTACCTCAGGTTACAGACACTTAAGGTTACAGGCGCTTCAGGTTACAGACTCCGCTAACCCAGAAATATTACCTCAGATTAAGAACTTTGCTTCAGGATGAGAACAGAAATCATGCGGCAGTGGCGCAGCGGCAGTGGGAGGCCCCATTAGCTAAAGTGGTACCTCGAATTAAGAACAGTTTCAGGTTACGAATTAAGTACGTAACCAGAGGTACCACTGTATTAGCACATGACTGTCATTTGGGGAAATGTAAAACACTACATATGAGGGGGCAATGTTACCCTCGGGACAGTGGTTGACAAAGGAGTTGCTGACACCTAAACGGGGTATGTTTTGGTCATTTGTGTGTACACCTGTAGTACTCTCGAGATTAATTTAATTTCTCCATGAGAGTTTCTGTACCTGCAGAGACCTTTGTTGATGCAATATAATGTTTGACTGGTTAATCACAATTTTGAGTGATTAATCACAATTCTGAACTGATCATGTGTGCCTTTCCTTTCTATAACAGGAGGATATTTTCATGCTTCAGGTTGAACCAAGGATATTTTCATGCTTCAGGTTGAACCATTTGAGGAAACAGATCAGTGTTATTGATTAGTTAGAGAGTTAGATTTTGGAACATAGGTGGTGGAAATTCCATAAAAGTACATGTGTGTGTATCCCACAATTGCATTATCACAGTATTCCCATGCAGTGAGCTTGAAAGAGACTGTAACTCGGAAAATCCCTTCTTTCAAGATCCTTGGGGCAAGAATGTACTCAGGAATGGGTTGCTCTCCTGTGCCCCTCAGATGTTGTTGGGTTTGCATTCTCTTCAAATTACACCATTGCCCCATATTGTCATTTTGCTAAATAATCCAATTATATGATAATAATCAACCCATCAATAGTAAACGAGGGGAAAATAAATAAACAAAACATTTATTTCAACATTCTAACCTGGAAAAAATTCTAAGAAATATTCAGAATCCAAATGGATTCTGAATCATCAAGTTCCTATCTGGAAATGATGTCACAAATGCAAAACTGCAAAATTCAGGCTGGAATCAGGTTGAAGTCGATTCTGTAAGCAACTCTAGTTATCCTTATCAAGAAAGTCCTTTTCGGCTCAAGACAGACACCTTGAGATCTGTCAGAGAGCCAGCAGAGAGACAACCTAATTGCCCTGGTGACATTTTGTGCCAACTTTTTTGGGCCCTTAGAATGCTTGTCTTGTATAGGAAGACAAAAATACAGTGCACATAATCCGCTTATTCCACAGAGTGAAATGAGTTGTTGGCTTGAACGACCTGCTTAATTTGCTTTGATTTAATAAACTTGCGGGGGGGGGGAGTCTCAAAGTTAAAAAGGTAACTCTTGGCCTGTTCATGCCTACAGAGGTATGCTGGTATCCTTGGCTTTGATCACTTTTAACTTTACTAACTCTTCTACCTCATGTTGTCCTTGCAGGGGGACTCCCTGTCTGCTTGTAAGGGGAACAGGAGTTTGGGCCTCTAAAGCCTTATGCGGGTCAGGACCCCAATAACTCAAGGACTGTCCCTCCCCATATGAACCCACCTGGACCCTGCCTTCATAATTTGAGGGTCTTCTCCAGGTGCCACCTCCAAGAGAGGTGAGGAAGGCAGCAACATGAAAACAGGCCTTCTCAGTGGTGGCTCCCTGTTTGTGGGATGCTTCACTAATGTGGGAATAGAATGCTGACCTAGTTATACAGTCATACCTCGGGTTGAAGTCGCTTCAGGTTGAGCGTTTTCAGGTTACGCTCCGCGGTGAACCAGAAGTAACGGAACACGTTACTTCCGGGTTCCACCCCTCACGCATGCGCAGACTCTCAAAATGACGTCATGTACATGCGCAGAAACGGTGAATCGCGACCCACGCACGCACAGACACGAGTTGCATTCTACTCTGGATGCGCACGGGGCTCCGGAACAGATCCCGTTCGCATCCAGAAGTACCACTGTACATGTGGTTTTTTATATAATATTTTCAATTGGTTTTACACAATTTTACACATTTTAACTTTAACCATTTCAAACATTAAAATAAAAGGTTCTTTTGAACCTTCAGACCTCCTTCCCTCCCCACATGGGTTCCATATTTAAGATTAAATTTTCTGCATCTTTTACCCTTAACCACCTGTTACATTACCATAATTACCATAGTTAATTTCACATTACAAGTGTCATTACATCCCTGCCAATTATTTTAACTGTTTACAGTGGTCTTTTAAATAAATTAAGAATTTACTCCAGTCTTTTAAAAATATTTGATCTTTCTGATTTCTGATCTTCCCCGTCAGTTTCGCCACCTCTGCATACTCCATCAGTTTCGTCTGCCATTCTTCTTTTGTTGGTATTTCTCCTTCCTTCCATCTCTGGGCTAGTAACATTCTCGCTGCCGCCGTTGCATACATAAAAAGTCTTTGATCCTCTCTTGGTATGTTTTCACCTATTCTTCCTAACAGAAAGGCTTCTGTTTTTTTTGTTCTTTTTAACAAATGTATTTTTAAACATTTTCTTTAATTCATTGTATATCATTTCCCAGAAAGTCTTTACCAGTCTAGATGTCCACCACATATGGTGAAAAGTACCCTCCTTCCCTTTGCATGGCCTAATTATATGTCTGGTCTGATCCAGCAAGCCTCTTCTGTGTTCTGGAAATGAGGAAATGTATCGTCCTCCTTTTCTGCCCTCCCGAAACCAGTTCTCAGAGGGCACCAGCTCTACGTCTGACTGTATTATGACACTAAGATGGTCTAAGAACACAACAAGGGCCTGGCTGGATCAGACTGAATGCTCGTCTAGCCCAGTGTCCTGTTCTTACAGTGGCCAAAACCTAACCCTACAGGAAATTCACAAGCAGGATACAATTGCAACAACCATCTCCCCACTTCTGCTCCCCAGCAACTGGAATTCAGGGTCCAGGACGGAGTGTGCAGCCATGAAGGCTAGTTCCTATTTTGTGGTGGGATGTGAGGTGGGGAATTCAGCTTGCCTAATGAAAGTTGCTCCCACCTCATCCAGACGTTTTGGAATAAGAACAGTGATGGGGAAATGCCTTGGAAAGTATGGGAAAGGAATACTGCAACACAATATCATATAACCTCCCTGCAAACAAAGCAGGATGAATGTCTAATAGACAGTTACAGTTATGGCAGACCAGCTGTGTTGGTCTGCCATAGTCAAAACAAAACAAATTCCTTCCAGTAGCACCTTAAAGACCAACTAAGTCAGTTCTTGGTATGAGCTTTCATGTGCATGCACACTTCTTCAGATACCAATAGACAGGTCATCTGGAAACTTTTTAAGACATCTGAAGGCAGCCTTGTTTCCGGAAGTTTCTAATGTTTGATGTTTTATTATGTTTGTATATGTGTTGGAAGCCGCCCAGAGTGCCTGGGGGAACCTAGCCAGATGGGTGGGGTATAAATAATAAAATTATTATTGTAATTGTTATCCCAAGTTGGTGACAATCAACTACATCTTATGTTTGGCAATTACACATCACCCAGGAAGACAGGCGAACTAATGCCAGTGTACTGGAAGAAGCAAAGGTCACCAGTGTTGAAGCGATGATTCTTCAACATCAACTTTGTTGGACTGGTCATGTTGTGCAGATGCCCGATTATCATCTTCCAAAGCAGCTACTCTATTTCGAACTTAAAAATGGTAAGCGTAATGCTGGTGGTCGAGAAAAGAGGTTCAAAGACTCTCTCAAGGCAAATCTAAAAAAATGTGGTATAAACACTGACAACTGGGAAACACTGGCCGGCAAGCGCTCCAGTTGGAGAACAGCTTCTACCAAAGCTGTCATGAGTTTTGAAGACGCTTGAACTCAGGATGAAAGGGAGAAACGTGCTAAGAGGAAGGCACGCTTGGCAAACCCTCATCGTGATCAACTCCCACCCAGAAACCTGTGTCCCTGCTATGGAAGGAAGGATGTGTGAATCCAGAATTGGCCTCCACAGTCACTTATGGACTCACTTTTAAAAAGACTCTCCTCCTGCAAAAGAGGGGAGGGGTTGTGGGCGGGAGCCGATCTCCGCCTCAAGCAGGGGGCGTTAGCCTCCTGCCTCCCACTCACCTGGCTGGCTTACCACGCCCACTGGCAGGCACCCAACCAGGTGCCTTGGAAGGGGCGTGGACGGCAGCGTAAATTGCTGCTGCGCCAGCCACGCGGCCTCACTCTTCGTCGTCCCATCGCGAGTCAACAGGTCTGCCCTCGTTGCTGTCTGCAGAAGCCAGGGAAGTATTTCGCAAGGCTTGGAGTGGGGTGGCTGTTTTATTGCTATCGGAGCTAATTCTTTGTGATTGGAGTACTGGGAGAGTTTTTGGATCTTTGCTTGGTTGTAACTTGCTTCAGTTTACTTTTCGCCGGGCTACCTTTCCTATTTCTCCCCCCCACCACCACCTTTAGTGTTCGGTTGTTAAGCAAGGGGTTCCTAATTTTATATTTCCAAATCTGCTATCTGCTATTCCCCCCCCCACTCCTAGTGCCTAGTTACAAATTATCCCTTTCTGTCTAGCCCCACTCATTTCGCGCGTGTGTGCAAGCAGTCCAATTTTGGTTTTGCCACTGTGTGTGCTGGGGGAGTGTGTGTTTATTTGCTATTCCCTGCACCCTGCTGCAGCAGCGTTATTAATACTACCGCAAAACCTGCTTACCTTTTCTCTTATTAGGTTACCCCTCTTACTCCGTTTGCCTTAGCCCACGTGGCCGCTACCGTTTATCCGGCCGCTACTTTTAAGACTCCTGCTGAACAGCTGATGGGCACATTTTAAGCAGCGGGTTCGGCAGTATTTCTCCAGAGTTGCTGGAGGCAGTGGGACATTTGTTGGGGCTCCCCAGGGGGGGTTTCCCCCTCGGTGACATCAGGGGAGAGCTTATAGTTGGATTAGCATCAACAGGCTCCACCTGCTGGTGAATAAACCCCCCTTTTAGACTCACCCCTCTCCGAGTGGGTGGAGTCAACTGACGTAATCCAATGCCTAAGCCAATACCTTTTCACTTGCTGTAATCAATAAAGTTGTGGCCTTTTCTTGCCCATTAACTTTATATCACGTGTCCGTGTGGTTTCATTCCACTGCGCGGGGATCGGGTCCTCGAACCACAACCTGTGTTTATGGAAGATGATCATACTCAGCTACGATTGATCGCCCAAGAAGAAGAAGATAATTACCGGTATGCACTATGTGAATATTTGCTTCCTTTTGTCTGTCCTGAATATTCAAACGTTCAGTTTAATCTGAGGGTCCTGGGTCCTATGATGATTCTTGTACTATGCACAAGGCTATCCCTGTTGGATGTGCTTCAACAGCACATCTAGGGATGTTTAAAACAGAGCTCCTGTCCTTGTGATTCCAATCCAGTTTGGCTAAAACAAACGGGTGTTTGAAAGCAGTTTATTCTCATCAGTAATGTATGATGATTTCCTTTATGGAGATGGGTTTCCTGTAGGCAAGAGAATAAACATTTGTCACCACTGATTGTCATCAGAATTTGAGGTGAATAATCACATTAAAAGAAAATGAGTTGCCCAAATTAGATTGAAATAAATAAATATGGAAGAGCATTCTTGAATTTCAGAATAATACAAACAGACAGTTTTAATCTTGTTTTGGATTGCACGGTACACAAAAAGATAAGGATGGATTCAGTCACTTGCGTCAATCACCAGCTTTTGAATACTGTTTATTTGTTGAAGATTCAGCTTCCATGGCTCCCGAGGCAAAGGGGATATCTGCACTTTCTTCACAACCACCCCGCTTCTCACCTGATGGGACCCCCTTTTGCCACCCCCAGTGTCAAGGGCACCTCCAGCCAAAGGAATGCACACAGCAGAGACTTCACTCTTTATTGTCAAAGATCAAACTTGTACAGTAGCTTCTACAGCTCTGGATATGCACACATATCAGTCTAGCATCTAGGCAGCTACTCCCAGGTCCGGGCTGTATGGAGCAGTAGCAGCAGCCGGGTACCATTCTCCCTCTACCAGTTTATGTACCTTCCCATATGTAGCTGGAGACTTCACCTGCGTGGAAACTGCCTCTGGTCTCCCCTCCTTCAATTCTCTCTTGGTTCTGTGCCCAAGGATTAAGGCTTTCTGGGAGATGATCTATAATGAAATGAAAAAGGTATTTAAATATACCTTCCTGAAGAAACCAGAGGCCTTTCTCCTGGGCATGGTCGGCCAATTGGTGTTAAAGAAGGATAGAACTTTTTTTATGTATGCCACAACAGCAGCAAGAATACTCATTGCAAAGTATTGGAAGACAGAAGATCTACCCACCCGGGAAGAATGGCTGATGAAGGTGATGGAGTACATGGAGCTGGCGGAAATGACTGGCAGAATCCGAGACCTGGGAGAAGAGTCGGTGGAAGAAGATTGGAAGAAATTTAAAGACTATCTACAAAAATATTGTAAAATTAAGGAATCTTAGAAGGATGTTGGAATGAAGTTATGTGGTTTTAGCAGAAATGTTATAAAGGAGTATTTAAAGATGGATTGTTAACAGGTGAGAATGTAAAGTTATAATATATTAAGATAAATTATTAAGATAAAAGCAAAAATGGAAAGGATTTGCTGAAATAACTAATTGAACTAGAATACAAAAAAGGGAGGTGCGAGGAGGTCAGGGAAACAAGTAAATGAAAGTCAAGACATGGAAAGGTTGATTTGTTTTTAATTGTTTTTACTTTTTTGTATTTTGTATTTTTTGCTTCTTTTTTGTTTTTCTTCTTTTCTTCTTGTAACTTTTTTGAAACTTTAATAAAAACTTTTTTTAAAAAAAAAAAATTTCTCTCCTGGTTCTGGGAGACAGTCGTGCAGGAGAGGGTGGGGAAGCACCTGGCCCTTCACTTGCGACTCCTACCTCTTCCTCCTCTTCCTCAAGCTCTGAAGCTTTCCCTGCCTCTGATTCTTGCCTCCTAGATGGTACACGGCTCCACAAACCACTGCCCCCCTCTTCTGAGTCAGGCTCCAGCCCTCCTTCTCCTGGTGCTCACCTGTCAGCACCCTGCCGCTCCCTGACACCCAGCTTCTAGCGCTGGAGGAATTCACTTCCTGTGGATTCGGATGTGAACGGACCTGGTGCATACCTTCCAGACTAATAATAATAATAATTTATTTATACCCAGTCTGTCTGGCTGGGTTTCCCCAGCCACTTTGGAAGGCTCCCAACAGAATATTAAAAGCACGATAAAACATCAAACATAAAAACCTTCCCCAAACAGGGCTAACTTCAGATGTCTTCTAAAAGTCAGATAGTTGTTTACAGTGGTACCTCGGGTGACAGACGCTACAGATTACAGACGCTTCAGGTTACAGACTCTGCTAACCTAGAAATAGTACCTTGGGTTAAGAACTTTGCTTCAGGATGAGAACAGAAATCACGCGGGAGGCCCCATTAGCTAAAGTGGTGCTTCAGGTTAAGAACAGTTTCAGGTTAAGAACGGACCTCCAGAACGAATTAAGTTCTTAACCCGAGGTACCACTGTATTTCCTTGACATCTGATGGGAGAGCATTCCACAGGATAGGCACCACCGCCGAGAAGGCCCTATGCCTGGTTCACTGTAGCTTCACTTCTCGCAGGGAGGGAACCGCCAGAAGGCCCTTGGAGCTGGACCTCAGTGTCCAAGCTGAACAATGCGGATGGAGACTCTCCTTCAGGTATCGTATTGGCCTGAATATAAGCTGCACCCAAAAATCAGCCACACCTTTAAAATTGGAGGTGCTAAAAGAAAAAAAGAAAAAATACCCTAATATAACCCTAATATAATTCCTCACTGCTCCTGGCTGCATACTGGCCGGGGAGGAGCCACACTGCATTGCCAGTGGCCTATCCCCTTCCTCGCTCTCTCCCCTCCCAGCCTTGGGGGAGAGGATGGGGGACTATGCACAGGGCAGACACCACTTTGCAGTGCTCCTGGCACTGTTTGCCCTGCGCTTCTGGCTGCATACTGTAAGGTTGCAAATGTAAGCCGCACTTTAACTTTTCACGGTCAGAATCTGGGGGGAAAGTGAGGCTTATATTCGGGCCAATACGGTATGTGCAGATCAGAACCCTTCAGATTTTGCTCTTTTCTGAATTGTGCAACACACTTCTCAGCTCAATAAATGTATCAAAATGCATATTTTAGGAACAGATACCTTCAGGAATGCATGCACTGAGATGAAAAACATATTTAATAAGGTTGTGCATTGAATTCAGATGAATCCCAAGCTGAAGTGGGGTGCCTTGGAGGCATTTGGGGCTTGTCAATTATGTAATGGGATTTGCACAATGCAAAATAACTAGAAACCGGGACCTTCAAAGTGTTTCATAGTAATCCACACAATATTATTTTTTAAATGCTGCAGACAAATGTCTGCTAAGAGCAAAAGCAATGTCTCTAAGCTCACCATAACATTATAATGCCAGGGTGGTGTATTTGTACAGGGAATATCTAATCTCTTTTAGATCATCACAAATAGAAGTTTAAAGGTGCCCCGAACAAAAACCTCTGATCCTATTTTCCTGTATTTTGGCAAGCATTAGCCACACTAGATAGCCCCCCCTAATAATGTTCAAGTCCCCTCCAAAAAAAATTGGACTTCTCATCTAAGCATTCTCTAGTTTGAAGCTAGTGATAGGGGTGAAGTCTGGTTCAGTTTTCATTTTAAGGTGAACTTACCTGATGCACACTTCCCAAAACAGCAGACGAACTGAAATACACCCATCCTTTGAAATTTGCACATTTCTGAATTTTGTAGTGCAGTTCTCCAGCCAAGTAATGTGTGCAAAAAAGCATATACCTGGTTAAAGTATGCATACAAATGTGTATGTTGTTAAAATAACACACAAAGGGAATTATTATTGGAAAAACCAGAAACTCAGAGAAACCAAAAGTGACTGATTTTCCCATCCCTACTCCCCAGATTGATGTGAAATTGTGGAGCTTGGCCATTTTCAACAATAATAACAATAATAATAATTTATTCTTTATACTCCCATCTGGCTGGGTTTCCCCAGCCACTCTGTGTGACTCCCAACAGATTAAAAACAGAATAAAACATTAAACATTAAAAACTTCCCTAAACAGGGGTGTCTTCAGATGTTTTCTAAAAGTCAAATTGTTGTTTATTTCCTTGACATCTGATGGGAGGGGGCTCCACAGGGCGGGCGCCACTACCAAGAAGGCCCTCTGCCTGGTTCCCTTCTCGCAGGGAGGGAACCACCAGAAGGCTCTCAGAGCTGGACCTCGATGTCCGGTCTGAATGATGGGGTGGAGATGCTCCTTCAGATATACTGGGCCGAGGCCGTTTAGGACTTTAAAGGTCAGAGCTCGAAAACATACTGAGAGCCAAAACATACTGGGAGCCAATGTCGGTCTTTCAGGGCCAGTGCTATATGGTCTTGGTGGCCACATCCAGTCACCAGTCTTGCAGCTGCATTCTGGATTAGTTGTAGTTTTGGGGTCACCTTCAAAGGTAGAGCCCCATGTAGAGCGCATTGCAGTAGTCCAAGCGGGAGATAACCAGAGCATGCACCACTCTGGTGAGACAGTCTGCGGGCAGGTAGGGTCTCAGCCTGCGTACCAGATGGAGCTGGTAGACAGCTGCCCTGGACACAGAATTGACCTAGTATCTTTGGGTCAAGTCAGGTGCTATTTGAAGAGGGTTTTTTTTTTAACTAAACATGTGGCTCATGGGGCAAAAAGGTTACACACTAGGGCTGAGCAGAGCCCTACTTCAGTTTGATCTGGACCTAGTCCAGCACTTTAGAGCATCCTCAATCCAATTTGAGGCCTGGCCAGCCTTTCCCTGAGCCTTGAACTGAATTGGGACCTTGCACACTGCTTAATTGGGGAACTTAAAAACAAATTAAACATGCAGTTGGGAGAGTGCGGGAGAAGGAGCTGCAGGTAAGCTTGCCTTTTCTCCTCCTTGTTGCTGCACCACCTCCCTTTGGACAGACCTGGATTGCTCCAGGTGGACCTGACCTGACCTGAGCCGTTCCAGAGCTGCCTCAGCCCGATAGGGTTCGGAATCTGAGATTTGTCCAGAACAGTTGCAGAGCCCTATGCACCCTCATCTCCAGCATGGTCCCCTGCCCAGCCAGCCCAGTGGGTGGATCTACACACAGGAAAAACTACTATAAATAAGTCACAAGTTAAATCATTATAACAAGGGAAAAAGAAGCTCTATGTAAAATCGCATAGAAAAGTTTTGTGCTCTAGAGTGCCATCTGGTGTTGCATGTTTATAATGCATTTAAAATGATAATTGTGTTGTTGTTGTTTTTACTAATGTAGCTGAGTCCAGTGTCTGGCTGAGCTGGCTTAACAACATGGGAAAATCCCACTTTATGGACGTGGTATGGCTTTATGTATAATTTTCTTTGTTTGTGGATGTTATTGCATTTGTTACCGTTTGTTTTTTATTTTATTTTTTGTTTTTTGTTTTTTTATTTTTTTATTTATTTTATTTACTTTTGTTGAAAACGTAATAAAAATACTATTTAAAAAAGATTATGAGTCATGGGGGCATGGAGACTATGTGTATGAACTTAACAGGGCTTAGCTTCTTTTTTTAGTTGCTATTTTATTAATATTGTTTTATAGATTATAAATGCCGTATTGATCCGTTAATAACAGAATATTACTTTTGCTGCAGTTGTGATGTTTAGCTTTTTTTTTTTTAGTTGCTGTTTAGTTAATAGGGGTTTTTTTGTAGATTGTAATGGTTTTGTTGATTTGTTAATTATTTTATCTGGTCTATGCTGTAGTTGTGTGTTCTATTATGTTCTGTTATGCTATTGTTATTTATGGTTTGTAAGCTGCATTGAAATAGAACAAATCAAACCAAATCACCCACTCTTGGCATGACCCATTTAAAAATAATAATCATAATAAAGGGAAATAGCTGGCTGCTGCCCCCAGTTTCCCTCAATGTAAAATTGACAGTGTGTCCATTTCCTCTCTTTGCTGTTGACCGACGTGTGGCTGGCAGATGCCTACTGGTGTTGAGTCAGCCCCGTGTCACCTGGGATTTTATTGCAAAAATATGTTTTAATAAGGGCTCCGGAGTCAGAAATTAATGCAGCGAATTATCTGCCTCGCCACCTGTACTGGAGATAACTTATCTTGCTCAGGGAGCTTGAAACCTCACACTCTTTAACTCTGTATTTAGAACTGCTGCACCACGATCTGTAAATCAGACGTTATATAGTGACTGCATGGATCGCTTAAGCTTCTCCAGTTGCAGCCAGCAATATCGCTGGCATTTCAGGTTCCCTTCGGAATGACAGTAAGTTGCACGAGCGGCAAAAAGGAAATACTCAATGCAAAACAGGGGATGTGAAAATGATGGGCTTTAGATGTCTCCATATTTTAGGACCAGGGCTCGTTTATTTCCAGCAGGAGAGTGATGCTTTATGATTCATTTGCTTATTGCATTGAACTGTCTTTCTACATACTGGAAGGGAATTCAAAAGAAACCCTTGGCGTTCGGGTTGGAGAGCAGTCAGCTGCCTGCTACTTTTAATTTCCTCCTTTAAAAAATAAATAGCTAGCAAGAGGTGATTTGCCAAGGAAATAAGCATTCCGAATTTGTTCATGCTGTAGCTTATTTGTGTCCAAGTTACTTTCTATTTCTGTTGCCTTAAAAAAAAACAACAACTTTTATACAACGTTTCTTTTTGTCATGGCCTAATGACTAGAAGGTGGGACGTGGGTGGAGCTGTGGGTTAAACCACAGAGTCTAGGACTTGCCGATCAGAAGGTCAGCAGTTTGAATCCTCATGACGGGGTGAGCTCCCGTTACTCGGTCCCTGCTCCTGCCAACCTAGCAGTTCAAAAGCACGTCAAAGTGCAAGTAGATAAATAGGTACCGCTCCAGCGGGAAGGTAAATGGTGTTTCCGTGCGCTGCTCTGGTTTGCCAGAAGCGGCTTAGTCATGCTGGCCACATGACCCGGAAGCTGTACGCCGGCTCCCTCGGCCAATAAAGCGAGATGAGTGCCGCAACCCCAGAGTCGGTCACGAGTGGGCCTAATGGACCCTTTACCTTTACCTTTAATGACAAATAAATGAAACAAATAAATGAATTTGATTTGATCTTTAAAAACTTGTACAGTGGATGCTCGGGTTGTGAACATGATCCATGCGGGAGGCACGTTCGCAACCCACAGTGTTCGCAACCCACAGCGCTGCATCTGCACATGCGTGGGTTGCGATTTGGCACTTCTGCGCATGCACAATGCATGATTTAGTGTTTCTGCACATGCGCAAGCGCTGAAACACGGAAATAACCCGTTCCGGTATTTCCAGGTTTTGGCGTGTCTGTAACCCAAAAAAATGCAACCTGAAAGAAGGTACATTTATGCATATGTGGTGGGAATGTAAGAAAGTAAAGGGGTTCTGGGAAATGATATATAACGAGTTAAAGAA